>NC_090923.1:378430717-378736912 GCF_040938575.1 Ambystoma mexicanum | reverse complement strand
ATGGGTTAATAGGAGCCGTTAGTATAATTTCCCTTAATAAAGAGGGGGCGGCAAGGGCTCTCTCTACCTCCACATTCCTCCTGCCTGTACCCATGGTACACCAGTATGCCAGAAATGCTCCCCGGGATGTTTGATAGTATGCCTCTAAATCGGGAAGCGCCAACCCCCCTCTATCTAGTACCGTATCAATATTGGGGCCGGAATAATTGGCCTATGTTATCTCCTGGCTGTATACAATCCCTGTGACTAACAGCGCTCTCCCTTTCTGATCTCTCACCACGTCCGTAAGGCAAAACCCTAAAGAACTGTGTATTAGCGTACAAAACTCTCTGGAATAAATGGAATAAGATGAAAGTATCAGTGACAACCCAATCCATGCCCAAATTGTGATTCCCCAGAAGTGGTAAAATGTGTTTTCTATAGAAAGGTAATATCTGTTTGATGTCATTTGCTGTATAGCATTACCATATAGGTCTTGGATAGGCAGTTCAGGCCCCTGACGTTCTATGTCATACAATACAGCTTCTTAGTCATAACATTGCACAACAACATAACCGCTTCCAAGGATTTTCAGACAGCACAACCCTATGCATGAGGCCACAGGGAATCCTAGAAAATATAACTGCACCCCCTCATAAATCGTCCATCTCAGTCGGACTGCACAATGAGGAGAACCCAGAAACATGATAAAGGTAAATCCCTGAAACCTTATAACACTACCACAAAAACAAACCCAACACCAAAACCCCCATACCCTCAGGCAACCCCAAAATGCCAGTTATTTCTAACCCCCTCATTAACACAGTCTAACATAGGCATCCGCAAGAGGGCTACACCATGACCCAGTCAACTGAGCAGACCCCCAATAAAATAAACCAGTGCTGCTTGCCCACAACCCCAACATATGAATCCCAATATTTCCTATCTGCCAACATTATGCAGCATCTCTTAATGGGGAACTGCCCCCAAGCTCAATGAATAACCTTTGCCTGGGAACCCTCAGAAGTGACTGAAGGAAAGGGGTGGCTTCCTCCAGGCATTGAAAGAACAGAACCCGTCCATCATGCTCCACACTGAGTTTTGCAGGAAAGAACATTGCGTACTTCATGCCTCTTTCTCTGAGCCTCTTTTTAATGTCAATTTATGTCCTAGAGGCCTGGACCTTGTCAGAGAAATCCGGAAAAAGTTTAATTGCCCTTATACATCAAGGAGCCTATCTCCCTGGCTTTAAAGAGAGCAAGATCCCTGTCCCGATAATAGAGCAATCTGGCTATGATCGGCCGAGCCGGGTTACCCGGATCAGGTTTTAACTGCTATGGATATGATGCATGCTCTCAACAATAAACACTCTCAAGAAGACCTCATCCCCCAGTGCTTCCCACAGGATCCATCAGTGTTTCCATGAACCGCTGGTCCGCTGACTCTGGCACTCCCACTATCCTCAGCTTATTTCTCCTGGACCTGGATTTGAGATCCTCATGTTTGGCTGCCAATTCTTTAAGAGTTTTCTTGACCTGGCCAAGTTTACTTGTTGCAGAAGATTCATCCTCTACCGCCGATACTCATACTTTGGCTTCATCCAGCCTCTCTCCGTGATTGTACAGTCAAACCTGCATGTGGTCCACTTTGCACGTCAAAATGTCAATTTTACCATCCAGTAAATATATACTAGCCTGTAGTTGATTAAACATTACTTTGATATACTGACCAACCCATTCAAATCAGGTTTTGATGGCAGAGAATTCACACATGGAGGGTCCTCCATTACTTTACTACCCTTAGCATGAGAGGGTGTCCTGAATTGCAACTTTGATTGTTGTTTCCCTGTTGTATCCATCTGGGACCTCCACACAACACAAGACACAAGCCCTTGAAGACAACTACAAAACGACTGGGGTGCTACTGCAACGCTGATCTCAGAGAAGTAATTCGATATTTCCAACATTCGCCGTCTTGTTCACTCTAAGCCACCAATAAGATGCATGGCTACCAAAATCCCTTCTCCAACCAGGGCAACAGGGAAGTCTGCTCTCCACGGTGGATGCTGAAACTGGTAACATACTCTCTGCCAGCAATCACCAATCACACCACACACTCGATCCTAGCAAGTCAAAGCCAGTATCCTGCCCCTTGCAGGCAGTCACAACAACTCATGGCCTAAGGGGGGTTCTTCCCAAATCAAAACACTATCCACTGCCTTCCACGAGACAAGTTGTTGATCTAAATGGTGCACCATGCACCCTACTCCCGTGATTGAGAGTGGCGGTCTGTCAAATAGACTTATGCTTGGATATTGAGAGATGGTCACTGTGGTGACAATATACCTGCAGATCACTGCCCGTCATTTATATCTTGAACACTACAGAACGCCAATAGCACTTGCCTCAAGGACTTATGGGAGCTGGAGCATGATGCCTGCCTCCAGGCACCACTCCAACCCCCACAGGGTTGTGCCACCATGTACAGGTACTACTTCCCCCTTTGGGCAGCACACCATGTGCATCTAGAGGTGTCACCAGACCATCAGCCTCACATCAATACTCCTCCCCAGAACACTGCAGGCACTTTTCCACTCATTCAGAGGTTCTTTTGAAAGTGTATCCTCAGTCAAGTGTATGCACAACCTCCTTATATTGCCTGAGACAGACTCATAAAAATATTAAATTCCATGCACAGTTGATACTACAGAAGTCCGACTGAATCACAGGAAATTTAGTTTACATACTCCCATTCTGTGGGCTAGGCTCCACACCACGATCTCAGCCACCACCAGGTAGCCCATCGTTGCTTCAGGCTCCTAGCAGCAGCTGTTGCTTGCCACTCACTCTGGCAGCATATTCCAGGGATGGGTCCTCACAAGTAGTGCATGGCTCTGTAAACATGAGATGCAGGCCCCGCAAGCCTCTTAACCTACCACAGCTTCAAGGTCCTGAAGCCCAGAGCACTGCTCACCATCTACCAAACTGCGATGCCATGCCAAACCATCTGACTCTCAGCAAGGCATCTGCTAGCCCCGGCAGATGCCACAGCCAGGAACACAGTGCTGCTCTGCAGTTCTAGATCTCCACTATGACTTTTTCTCAAATAACGAAACCTTCCAAGGCTTCACACGGCTGATGGCATGCCGATAAGTGAGGTATCAGCTCAGCTTATGTCAGGACCTCCTCTGGATTGATTAGGCCATCTGGGAGCTCACAAGCTTGTGACCCTCATGGCCATGGCTCGGCTCACTAGGACCCTCTCAAATGTGCAGAATCTCTACCTGCTGAATATATTGGAAACATATTAGAGAGGAAAACAATGGATCCTGCAGAGTGGCAAGCATGATGAAATTACTACTGTTCTGCGTAGCACAGGAATGAGATGTCATTTCTAAACTCCTACTCAGCCTCACACTATTATTAAACCAGCAGTGATCTCATTCATAAAGGTAAAGTAGGAACAACATGTAACGTACACATCTTTCAGGGCTCAATGCGTTTTCACCTCATTAAGGCAGTATGGACTGATGGCAGTCAATGCACTTGAATAGGGTTCTGAGACTGCAAGGAAGCATCCAACACAAGAACCGTAGCACCCTACCATAAAAAAACTACATTTCCAATCTAGGTCCTTTAAAAATACAAGACTGTTATCAAAGTAAAAGGATAGAAAATCTTATAAAAACGTTAACATCCACACCCTTATAATGAAATACACAGAATATGCAAATTGTGGGCTGAAAAGGGCCCTTTTTGTATGAAGGTAAGGTACTGATTATTAAGTTTCAGTAAGGCCGATAGAATCACCCAGGCAGCAGAGCCAATGTTGATATTTTAATATTATCTTTTCGAGGCTTGACAGCTTTGAGCCGGCCTCTTGGCGCTTTTTGGTGTGTCAAATCAGGTTTAAGGTAGTAGAGCTGGAGAAACAGGATTCAGCAACACAATGCAATTGAGCAAGAGGTAATGGCACTTGGCTCGAAGATGTTTTGGAACGGCAGGAAATGTTTGCGTCGGCATAACTCGTAATCACTTAAAGGTGTCTGAATTTGTAGAGAGAGCCAGAGGAAGCTCCTTTTTGTTCATGCAGTTCAGTGAGTCTCTGTTCAGTGTCTGTGAGGAAAGGTGAGTACTCCTCTGACATTCTGTGCCGGGAGGGTTTCCTGGGTAACTTGATGGTTTGCCACTTCAGGATCAGCAGGGAGAGTCCTGGCTACTAGCATCCAAGCAGTAGTCAAATGTTCCAAAAGCAGCAGGTCCTTGGTGTGCTGTCTGACCCTGCACTGCGCTATAAAGAAAGGTGAATGTGGTTTCTCCCCTCCTATCCAGGAAGATTGCCAGGCACATTTGCAGGTTTGTCACTTAAGTTTGTAGGAATAGGGGCTTTTTTCCTACTTGAAAATCATTACCTTTACCCACACGACTGGGGACTTTGGGCAGACTTTATCACAACAACTTTCCAGTGACATACTCAGCAAATTGGTTCAAGATGAGTCTTAAAGATGATTATATTAAAGTGGGGGACTCAACTTCTTACTAAGTCATTTTGGCACAGTGGATTTGTCCATCTGCAATAATTTGTGTGCGAACCCCAGTCCTGATTCACAATAGACCTGACTTCTGCGGGAGTCACAGGGAACCTACTGATACTTAAATCAACTGGTTTTGGCAATGTAAAATTTGATTTTCTCATAGGACACTATGGTCCTGATTTACAAAATGTTTTTTTCAATGGGACTGTAAATCAGGCCCTATCAAAAATATGATATATTTGTTATGAATATGACTACAATAAGGTACGAAAGATTAACCTGTCTGATGCAACATCTTGAGAATTGTAGGAAAGGAGTCCCCTCTGTCCCTGCCCAGCCTTTTCCCGGGAAAATGAGAGTAAGGTACGCAGGTGCAGTAGGGAAACCCTCTGGGGAATAAAACCCTAAGGGTCGGATTAAGAACGGTGCGTGGATCTCGATGAAATCTCGAGCCGATACAGGTGATTACAGTTGATGGTCTAGCAGCTCTGGTTTCTACGAATGCAGTGCTGTGACCCCTGGAACCCTGGAGAGTGCCGGAGCTGCAACTACAGGGAGAACAGAGACAGTGAATGTCTGTGGAGCTGAGCCGGGATTGGCAATCTGCACAAATGATCGGGACCTACTGCTGAAGGACAACTGTGGGCGAAATGAGAGGTTGCTGACTAGAGCAGAGTAGCGTAGACAGCTGAGAGTTTGAGAAAGAGAACAGACAGATTAGAATAGACCAGGAAAAGAAGTGTCCCGGAAAGCATTTCGGGATAGTAAAGAAAACAAGAGTGAACCTATGAAGTGTCTGGTAGTGAGTAGTAATGCATGGTTTCCTTGGTACCCAGCACCCTTATGCTGTTCCAAACAGGAAACAGATGCTGTGCAGGAAGTGTGCTGCAAAAACACTGCACTGACAAACGGTACACAAGCCGCCATCTTATGAAGAATGGTAACCAAGGAGATCGTATGCCTCCAGCAATGACACAATGAACACTGCTGCACACGCATTATGACAACAGTTTTATATTTATTTTTAATCAAACTCTCCACAGGCCATGTGAATACACATTTAACAACTGAAACCTATTTATTTTCTCCAAAAAAGGACAGTGACAAATGTAGAATGACTTGGGCTCTAGCTATGGAGGCAGCATTCCTGATAGGGTCAACAATGAACCTTCACGTATGTAGACTGCTAGAATGCCTCAAATACTGAATAGAATCCATTACATTCAAAATCAACAGAATACAAATGAAGTAAGCAGAATAGTAACAATTCTGACGATAGGAGGCACCCTGAGACGAATGATAGCAAAATGGAAGATTGTTGGCATATATGCTTCAGTAGTGACGAGAGACCAGTGATGTACACAGCTCTAAAGAATGTGCACACAATCCACAAAATGAACCAGGTGATCTCAGAACAGTTTGCGTTATTGTGCAAATTCTTGAACCTGTGCTTGGTTCAATAGCCGGGTGCGTGAGATTACCATATTGGAACAAATATGATCAAAATATACTGGTATTAGTAATAGATATGAATCAAATGAAAACATAGGAACACGCTTACCAGCCTATAAAACACTAGGTCTAAAAGGACCCTAGATTGTGCTTAATGGACCTTTCGTGATCATCTCTGGCCAATCCTAGTGGAACAGTTTACTGAAAATGTGAAGCAGAAAGACTTTGAAATTATTTTAAGCTACCAGGCAGGGACCTTCAATATTGCATACATTACCAGCCATTTCATTACAACAAGATTCTTGGGAAGTTATAGCCCAATCACCTGCAAAAATGAATTGGTAAAGTGATAAGCATCGACTAGATTACTCAAAGAGAAAGTTGCTGTATTCTGAAGGATATGGTGCAACAAAAGGATCCACATTTAGAGTCACCCGCACTGATGACAGGGAGAATGCGTTCATCAACATCGGTTGGGATGTTCTGTTTCTGACCATGCAAAGAATATGCTTTGTTACAGGCATTATGGAAGGGATACACTCACTGTAACATGGCTCCTATTCCTGGCAAAAGAAAACTGCCTTATTTCTGACTTGGTTGCTATTGAGAAATGTACAAATCCGAGATGCCCAATAGCCCTTTTGTTTAATATTGCAAGATATGCTCTGACAATTGCAATAAGAGAATGTGTGGGCTGTAAAGGATTAAAAATGAGCAATAACTAATTAAAGGGCTTCAAGGTTGTAGAATGCATGCTTCTGATAATTTCAATCCCAAGCAAAACTGTCCCAATAATTTCAAAAATGTTAATGAGTTTACAACATGTACTGGATGCGACAGAAACGGGGATATGCCTGATTTGATGGCCATACCTGGGAAAGAAATGCATGGTACATGCCCGACTAATGGCTTGTTAAAGTTTGTATAGAAAAGCACAGCAGAATCCTCGATTTTGCAGTATATTTTCAAACAGGTCAGTAGTTCATAATTCTAATATTCCATGGCCGGATGACTTTTATAGGTTAGTCTATGTAAAATTCTGGCTTAATTCTCACAGAAGAAGGCAACACATTTACTGGAGGGAATTACATTACATTACATTTGTAATGCGCTCTATGGGCCCGCAGGTATGGAGGCGCGTACAACATGAAATCATTTAAAATACATATGGTTAGCCAATATGGGAAAGAAATTGTAAACCATAACCACGATAAACCTAGCTAACTAGATGAGCATGTCAATTGCCAAAATTAGAGTTAGATTTTGTCCAAAAACCTATGAGAAAAACCGTGTTTTCAGATCTTTCTTAATAACTTGAAAAGACCTTTGGCCGTGTATGTGACCTGGCAACTTATTCCAGAGAGATGGAGCTTTCAGATGGAATGCTCCCTTTTCTGCTTTTAAGGTTTTACATCTTGGTTGTATTAACACATTTTGTTTACCTGACTGCAGTGCTCTAATGTTAGTATTGTCCTTAATGTAGCACTGCAGGTAGAAAGGCATGATTTGTAACTAACATTTAAAGGTTATGGCAAGTACTCTGAATTTAATTTGAGATTCGATGGGCAACCAGTGGAGCGAGCGCCTGGCCTCTGAGACATAGTTGTGTCGAGCTAATCCAACCACAACTCTAGCCCAATTGTGTACTACTTGTAGCCTTTTCAACTCATGCTGACTAACGCCAAATAGTAAACTACAACAATAGTCCATCTTTGCTCCAATGATAACACAGGCAATTGTTTGTGCGCTTTCCTGGGAGATCATGGGTCTTAGATGTGATAACAGTTTGGATTTGGAAAAGCAGGAAAAGCACCAGTGATGTAATAAGAGTAGTGGCGATGAAACACATTAGTGTGAAATAAAAGCTCAATTTAAGATGGGGATGGCTAATTCTTGGAGGCTTCTGACAGAGAAGAGCTTCATGCAACACTTTGTAAGAAACACAACCTTTGAACCAGAAAATGAATTAATGTTATATTCTTCAAAGTAAAACTTGAATGAGTGTGAGTTTTGAATTATCTGCAAATCCATTAAAGTGACAGAATAAAAATTCTGGAAAAGTAAGTTGAAGACCATGATTAATGAAGCACTAGGACAAAGCCCTCCTGGATATAGGTTGAGTCAATATGGCTCTACATAGTAGGCGTCCAATGCTGACAAATGTGTCACAAACTCAGACTTATGACCGGTTCTCCTAACAGTTCTCATTAACTTTGACAACATGCAAAGATGGTCTGCTCATGAAGTCCCACAGTTCAAAAAGGCTGTGGAATTGAGGAAGAAAGTCGCCCTAATACTGCTGACATGGAAATAAAGGCCCAAAGTGGAAACCTGGCAGACTGACATGGCGATACTCGCATCCAAGAAACAGATAATGTGGAGTTTGAGAGTGAACATTTCCATGAGATAAATACCCTGAGCTTTAAGACTAGTCTCTTATATGTATAGATAACTCAATGTATACCTGAAAACCTGGCTTATCTTTGCATTGGAGTAACTATCTGAATGCAGTTCTCCTGACACTTTCTTCAGTCTTTTGTAATGTTGAATAAAGTTAAAATAAGTAAAACATATAATTAAAAAATGTGGTAAGGATTTCACACTTTCAAAGACGCACATGCATTTCACTGCAAAACAAATTAAATATATATTTTAAAAATGACATGGTGTTGATAATCATATTTTGGTAATACATCTGGTCTACGACTTCCTCTTTGAATGAAGATGGGTGATGTTTACATTGAACAAATAGCTCTAAGCACAGCAATACCGCTGTTTCATGTACATTAGAGAATAGCCTAGACGTGAGTAAAAAAACGCTTGTACTGTGCTAACATTTAATAATATATATCAAAATTAAAATGTTGTATACATGGCCAGTGATGTTTGCTGATTAGGGTTGGGTGCAACAGAAGCATACAAGCAATCTGGCATGACCAGTATCTTGAAAAGAAAATTAATGTATTTGTTACAATAAATGTTCGCTTAATCGCCTTTTCTTTCAAGCTTTTTTGGAAATCGGCACTGCCCATATTGCAGTCTGCCACGAAGACGTCTAATCATCCTTCCAGGGTAAAAAAAATACTGTTCTGATCAAGCCAGCAAGACTAAAATGACCTCGGAGTAACAGAGCAATCAGTCCTGCTTCCTAGAATAATTAATGCAACAATCCCCTCTGAGGATGGATCGGAAACAAATTAACTGTCTTCACAAATGTCTATTGCTACATCAAACACTGTTTCTGTACAGACACCTACACATTCACCATGAAATTCTGGCAGCAGGTTTACTCAGACATGAAAGGAGGGAGGGGTCTGTTACACACATCTCCACATTTAAATAAACAAACTTGATTTTACAAAAAAGGGGAACACATTACAGGTTTTTGGCGACTTCAGTGCCCTGACGGCTGACTGTACATCAGCTGACAACATGCTACTTTTCATTTGGCCTAATGGTCACAAAAGAGAAAATGTACCATCCGTCTGAGGTCGCTGTCATTTTCTGTGGCACAATGCCTATTATTTCAGCCTTTCCTCTTTCCAGGAAATGCACAAAGCAATATGTTCTATTATTTTCTAAAAATACATACACAACACTGGATCTTCTTGAGCATTTTGCTTTAAACACCTACTTTTACAACATATATAATCATGCCTGTGTTTGTAAATTGCATCTTTTTGGAATCTAAAGAAGCATACATTACGATTAACAATGGACTGCACCCAATATCTTAAGACAACCATTCGTAGCAGGCTGCATAACATATGCAGTGTAACATTACACAAAGAAGAAGCAATATGCAATAGAGTTTTGATTTACCATAGTAAACGATCATTCGATTGTTCAGAAAGTGCAGATTATGCTGTGAAAGATAACATTGATAAATAAAACATATGCCTTAACCTTTGTTTATCATCTTGCATGATGATAATATAAGAACACTGAATCAATCACAGCATTTTATGAATAGCCAATGGATCTCATTTTGAGTTTAACATACCAGAAAGAAAATGGGTGAAAGACATATGTAAGGCTTTTATGCTTGTTCTGTCCGGTACGCCCCATTTCCATTGATTTGTATGGATGAGAGGAGGTGCGGTATGTAACTTAAGGTTCCCACTGCACACGTCCTGTACGCCATACAAACACTCCAGCATTTGCGCCGACATCGACTTTCAAGCAGGTGCAAATGTTTGGAATTCCTTTGGCGTCTGCCGGCTTTTTGCACCAGCAAAGAGCAGAGGGACTCTATAGGGATCCATTGTAAACGCTGACTGCCATACGTACATAGCAGGCCGCGTTTACTCAATATGCACTGAAAAAGTCCAAAAGGGATGGCGTATAGGCATGTACGCCACCTTTTGCCCTCCTCTTTTGCACTCCATCTTTTAAATGAGGAACATATATCAGGGAGAACCCGTTTACACAAAAGTGTTTCCATAGAGGTCCCCACTGGCGAATAATAGGTGGCTCCAAGATGAGCCCCATTGCATTTCAAATAGACTAGGGGCCTGATTTACAAAGCTTTTTCCAATGGGATTTTCCCATTGAAAAAAACCTTTATAAATCAGGTCCTAGCACTTTCTCAGTACTTCTTAAATGAACCACCAAGTATTGTGAGTCAGTTTGAAAATGACCTGACGCGAGCAATATCGTAAGAGGGTCTGCAGTGCATTGCCATCGACACACTTTGACGGTACTTGGAGGGCTTTGCATCCGTGCATTGTCAGAGTGGGTCAACCAATCATTAGTTTCATAATCAGGTATCCAGTTCATGAAATTGTCAGCGATAAACAATATCTGAAACACTGCTATCAATGCACAAGACATGTACAACCAAATAATAACAAATACATTCCTAGCTACAACACAATATTATAGAGCACCTAGAGGCCTCCAGGCAGTGGCTAGACAACGCCAGTGGTATAGCACCCTATATAAATGTTATTTCATATTCATTAATCTATCCAACAATCCACCCATCCAGCCCAACTATAGAAGATCCATCTGCCTTTTGCAGTTACTTAAATGCTTTTGAAGTTAGCAAGGATTCTGGCCATATATGGTATAGCCAGAATCAATTATTGTCTGCTAAAGTGCAATATTTGACTCTATTTTTCATCCCACAGCTGTATTGGAAGGTTACAAGCCTATAGCACAGTCCTTGTCGCATTATCAGATTCATTTTTCTGAAGAAAACAAAGCCCACTAACGTAATACATGAATAAAGAAACTAGGAATGCAGACCCTGAATAAATGCCATTCATTTTCATTACCCCTTCAGGTTCACTTATGTCCAAAATAAGTGGTCACATTTTGCATATGGAATTAGCACTACACAAAAATGTGGCCTTCTGCAATAAACATGTTCTTTGAATGCATTTTTGTGCAAGGGCAATGTTTGTGCATATACACAATGTCATTAGAACTAGAGCATCCTACTTTACTCCCCTGTTAAAGAAGCCAACTTTGGATCATACAGTTCTCTCCAATTATCGACCCATTGCTGGTTTACTGTGGCCTGCCAAAGGTCTGGAAAAAGTTGTGACTGGACAACTTCAGACGTTTCTAGAGGGGAACAACATCAGGCCAGGACACCGAGACAGCATTAACTGTCATCTGGGACGATCTACTTGAGGCTGCCGATGATGGTGATGTCAGTATGCTTGTCATGCTGGACCTATCGGCGGCCTTCGATATTGTGGATTTTGATGTTCTAAAGTCTAGACTGCTATTATTGGGCCGAGTTTCTGATGATGCATTAAACTGGTTTATGTTTTTCCTGACCGACTATGTCAGACAGGTCAAACTTGGATCATATTTGTCGGACCCCTTGCCTGTTATCTGTGGATTCCCACAGGGCTCTTCCCTGTCACCACTCTTGTTCAATGTGTACATTCGTTCATTGCTCAATATTTTCTCCCAATTCGATCTCTGCTACCATTCTATGCTGACGATACTCAGATCTACATCAGATTAAAGAGCCAGTTGGAGGCATTGGAGCGGTTGTGAAATCAGCTTACTTCCAGCTTAAGCTCCTAAAGCCACTATTACGTATTATCTCGGAGAAAGACAAACCAATAGTGGTTGGAACACTTGTCAATGCTAGACTAGATTCTTGTAATGTCCTTTTGATGGGCATTCCTAGATTTCAGCTCCAGAGATTGTAGGTAGCCCAAAATGCAGTGATTTGATAGATTTTTGATCTACCTAGGAAAACCGCCATCTCACCTTTCTGAAGGAGCCTGCATTGGCTCCTGGTGCAGTGCATTCATGGCTTGGCACCAGCTTAGAGTATCCCCTTTCATCCTAACCATACACTACAATCTGCAGGACAAGGTTTGTTGGTGGTCCCCTTCTCCAGAACCTCTACATGGGGCGATATGCGTTTCTCCATTATAGGCCCTCAAACTTGGAACTCACTGCCAGATAATTTACGACAAAGTAAATCCCTGAGCATATTTATGAAGCAATTGAATACATACTTATTTCTATAATATGTAGGTAACCGCAGTAAGATTCTGTGTGATCGTTTGTTGAATAGCCATCTGTGCCCAGATGCAGGTTTCTGCTGGGACCCTCTTGTTTATGCGCTATACAATTCTGAAATCAAATCAGCACACATCACCCCGGTGAAAAAATGCACTGGAATAATATGTTTTGGGACCAAATTCAACAAACAAGAGACTTGCATCTTGAAAGAAGATTGTGAATAATGCATATGAGGTATCCACGTAGCTGCCTATAGATATAAGTGATTTGACCAGGTTTTGGGATACAGGTGTACTTTTCAGTCATAGTAGAAGTCACAGGTATGTTGTAGGACTGGATCAGTAACATCAAAATCCTGTGACGCAAGATATCTAAAACATCTGGCCAGGTAGTTTCCAGCATATGTTACACAAATCATTATAAGATTGCAAATAAACTCTTTGGATCAGTCATTAATCTACTTAATCTCAAGATCTTGTACTTCGTGTTTATGTGCATGTTTGAACTCATTAAGCATTCTGAGAATGTGAAATATCATCCAGAATCCTCTGGGCCTGATTTACAACAAGTATTTCATTGGGATTGCACAATTGTAAAATGCTTTTGTAAATCAGGCTCTATGTGTTTACTTTTAAAGGCAATCTTAACTTCTTGATCATTCCTGCTACTCGAGGGAAAGTGGAAATTCCAATAGACACAGGACCTGTGCAAGATGAAAACCAGAACTATTTCAACAAACCTTGTTTAGAAAAGCACAATCCACAATGCAATTTGCCTTTCAATATTTAAGAAATAAAACCTATACAGGTGTTTATTCCTGATTGGAATTGGAATTGGCAATCGAATTGGCCCGGACAACAAGGTAAAGGCCTGAACAAAGCACGCTCTTAATGAGGTTACTAGTGCTGTTATTAGCTGGGGAAGCCCACTTTCAGGGCTTTGTAGCAGCACCCCAGCACAAATCCCAGGAAGCTAGAAGGTCCCTTTTCTTTATTTAGGAAATGGCATGCATGGAGTGTGCAGATAGATAATTTTCAAGTAAAAACAAACCAACAAACTACCAAAATACATGGCTGCCATGGCAATGGGGACGAGATCATCCTTCTGGTATTTCTTTCTCTATTTCTTTGTGCTGCCATGAGAGGAGTACTTTGAAGCCGGGGGACGAGACATGAGATAAATAGGAATGCAGACTAAAAACTAGGTGAGGGAGCATGAGGTGGGAGATAAAAAGTAATGGAACAAGGGGTATCAGGGTGATGGGTGCTTGTGGTATGAAAAATGAAAAAGCAAACATGGTGGTCAAGAGCAGGATGTATGCCTAGACCAGGGGTCTGCAACCTTCGGATTACCACTTACTTTGCTGTAGTCAGTATAGTCAATGATGAAGCATTATAGTACACACCATCTGGATAGCCAAAGGTTATAGACCCGTGGCCGCAGACTGCGGTCCTGTAGCAGGGATAATGCCTGCATTCTGAGCACTATGAGCACTATGATTAATTACGATCTGGCACTGCATTACACCTGGTTGCTAATTATCAATAGCAGCAGTGTAGTTTACAAAGGAAAACCTCAAGGATATGAAGGATCTCCCATTGAGTCTACTTAGTTTCAGCCTGGAAATCTTCCTTCCCTGACAGAAAGACAGAGGTAGTTGTACCACTTCTACCCGTTCAATGAAACTAAAGAGTCCCAGTCACACCACGCCAAAGAAAATGCAAAGTTGAAATTGTAGTATGAATTTATTTTAGGTGATAAGACAGCCTGACACGTGTTTCGAGCTTTAGCTAGCTCTTCATCGGAGGCTTGGCTTGAGGTTACAAGATATCCAATTATAGTAGGTGCGCTGAAATTTTGTTGCTATTTTGGTCCTCTTCAGATGTTTACGCAATTGCGAAGTAATTGAGTCGTACCCCTATCTGGCAACCTTACTGCCTACTATAATCGGAACAGAAAAAAAAAAAAAACAGCAAAAAAAATGGCTGCCGGGAAAGGGAAAACATAGTCCGTTTTTCCTTTCCATGGCGGCCATTGGGAGCGGGCGCGCTGGGAACAGTCTGTTCCCAGCGCATCCGCTCCCGAGATAAGAAGAAAAAAGAAGGTAAGTGGGGAGGGTAAGAAAGAAAAAAAAACGTACCGCGGTCTCCGCTGGGGAACGATGGAAGCCTCCAGCCGTGTGGAGGCTTCGAGTGGAGATGGCCCCGCTCTGAGTCGCCACACGGCTGGAGGTTTCCATCATCCCCCGCCGGAGACTGCGAGATAGAAGGTAAGTGAGGTGGGGTGGGAGGAGGGAGGAGGAAAGGGGAAAGAAAAAAAACATTTCTTACCTGAGTCCCCGGCGGGGGACGAGGGAAGCCTCCAGCCATGGGGAGGCTCAGAGCAGGGATTGCCCCTTTTAGAGCCTCCTCATTGGCTGAGTGGCTGCCACGCCCCTTGCCGGGAACAAAGTAGCCGGCACGCACGGCGTGGACGGGAATACCGCGTGGTATGGCTCGCAAATGAGCCAATCACCACACAGTATTCCTGTTCAGCCGCGCGTCCCGGGTACTAATGACAAATAGTGGAACAATGTACTAGAAAGGCAGGACTTCTTCAAATCTAAGTTGGTAGAAATCTGATATGTAGGTATAGAAATAGGTATGCTATTGATTGACTGAGCACGGCCAACCCTCAGAGTCAACTTTTCAAGTATATGCTACTATTTTTACTTGTCATGATCGTGGTTATTTTGATAATTAGCACATCTGATATAACAACTATAATCAAACCTTTAACAAGATGTATTCCTTGGTTATTTTCCATAGGGTGAGTAGTGAGGAATGAGTGCATGGTTGTTGTTTTACTGAGCTATTGTTGATGCCATTGAACATCAGGAATTTCTGAACTTTCATAAGGAAGGTTTCCTTAGATTCATTCTAGATCAGTGAATGAAATGCCAGAGCAATATATCTGGGTGTAATTTAATCAGAAATCCCTGATTCTGACAGCTGATGTTACCTTAAAAATAATTTCCCATACTTGGTAGAATCTAGGAGGCATCCCCTGAGAAGGAATGGTGGACTATTTAAAGGAAAAGGGTATGTGAGTTTCACATGAAAAAGACAGGCTAACCCCTAGACTATTCCTGCTTGTCAGGGATGGGGCAGCTATACATTTTTCTTAGTGGCATTCTTGAATTTGCACAAAATGCACCCATGCCATATAAAGGACCCCCTACTAAGCACAACACACAAAAGAACTTTGATGTTATGGTATATGTGTTCCAGTTTTAAGGGCATAATAACTGGTTCCTTGCTAACAAACATCAGATGGACTTGTTTATGGGCACTCTGTTTAATGGACGAGGACTTGAGCTAAGTTGATCATAGTGGTCCCAACCCAGACAGCCACATTCATAAGGGTCCTATATGGAAAGAATACCCCACCTAGGCCCTAAGATCTCATTGTAACATACTATTCCTGGCAGTGAAAAAATGCATAATATACTTGGTAAATTAACATACCGCTGGTTTTGTGTCTTATTTTGTAAGGCTCTGAGGTTCAATATCATTTGTATTTGGAACACCTTTGGATAAACAGGCATTCCCATTGTTCTGAAAAAAGCGGGGAACTCTTCTGACTTTGTAGGTTGTATATATACCAATGGATTGGCATATTAGAAGGAGCACTGCAATTTGTGTGGATGCTTTTTGACTTGATAAAGAGAGACATTTCCTTCAGATTTCTTGCACCTATCTTGAAGGTTTAAAGTCCAAAACTGTGAACCTGTAGCAATGCCCTTGTATGTATTCATTTTGCACTACCTAAATAACTGCAACCAAAACCTGACAATGAGGAAGATTCCAATATTTCTCATGGATGTTCCTAGGATAATGAAGCTCCGGGTTCATACTAAGAAACCCTTTGTTCAAGAAGCAAGTACCCAGGCCTGGCTAGAGTGAAGCACCTTCTAGATTTCTGTCAGCATTTCAATCTATTAAAGGCAGCCCATTGATTGAAAATTATTGAATGGATACAATTAAATGATAGGGCCCTTAGTCCTCCATGCATGTTGCAGGTTTTTTCCATTAATTGGTGATGCAGGGAAAAATACACATACCTTCAAAGTAAATAATCCCTCATGTAAGAGCTGAAAGCATTTCTGAGCCCCCCTGAATGCAAATTTTAAGCACCATTGAGAAATTGAATTTTCAACCTTCCATCAGGACTAACCAGGCCCAGTACACAATCACTTATGACCAGAACAAAACAAACTCTCAAATGATGCTGCTTCTTCTGCTCATCAGCCTCAGTCAAGGTCATGAGCAAATTTCCCAGAGAAAGGACATGTGGGATATGGGACTATGCATAGCTGACGCATATGAAGACCTGCAAATGCAAACCTTACCAAGTGATGAGTTAGGAACACAAAGGAGGGTAGTCCCTAAAAGCATTATTCTTACAAGGACATTGTGGCTGGGTGCTTTCCAGCCATCACTGGAGATGGTGCTCCACTAGACAGAACAGTCTTCACAATGTACTACCAAAATAACTGCATTCCATAAAACTAGCCCTAATGACTGTTTGGATTCTTCAACTGACCCATGCTAGAGTAGACTATTCAGGATTACTTTGGAACTGACATTTAATGCCACTCAAAACTCAAAGAATAGAATCCCATACCTGAAAAACAGTTATAACAAAGAAGGAAAGCTCTGGACAGTTTGATGCAGAAAGAGAAGGGCCCATTTAAATTACTACAGGATATTTTCTAATCTCACAAAAATCTCAAAAGATTTTAACCCATGTAATTTTTAGAAGCACAATTTTATTTTGGATTCTACTAAATCGAGACCAAATGTGTCAAAGTTAAGCACATACACAAGATCACTTGTTCTTTCTCTGGTCATCAGAGTACACCCAGTTCAATCATTTAAATGGTGAATAACCACTCTGTACTAACTATCAACGTAATAGCTGATATGCTGCTGGCATGCAGATTTTCCTGTGAAGGAGAGAGGCTAGTCAGGGCAACATACATATTGATAAACTGAATAGGCAAAGGTTGGCCTAAAAATCACTGTTATACAGAGGAGTGGTTCTGACTTCGAATAATCAGAGATTTTCATCCCTATTTAGAGCCTGATTCATAGAAGTGTTTTATAAAATGGCACAATCCATAGGAAAACACAATGTGAATCAGGTCCAAAATATTTACCTGCACAAAGTCACCTTGCTATATGCCTGTAGCTTTAGCATAATTTGCATTCTTCTTGTTATTCTTCCATTGACTTTTTTAAAAGGCCACACTTTGTTTGATAGGTTGTATCTATAGGCATTTTAACTACCCTTCTACCCTAAATCTGAATTTTAGTCAATTTTTAGATATGTATAGCTAATGAGTGAGGAAAAATGTTCTCCATTGACAATGAGGCTAAGGGACCAATTTCACAATGTGACTCGCATAGCCCACAAATGTCCTGAAGTTACAAAGTATACAACTGATTTGCACAGACTGGGTGAATTAGAAAATACACCAGCCACATTCTTCCCAATCCACAAGGGTCACAGGTAACAACAAGTTGCAAATTTACTGTGACTCAGTCTTTGTAAAGGTAAAAGCCAGTTTCCCATTTCCCGGGCAGCTTTTCCAACTACAGATTGGCATGCAAAGATAGCTATGGTGCCCAGAATGATGCAGGCATCCAATATAGAAGCATGCCTTTATGTAACTTCATGCAATCCCCCTCTCAAACCACATGACCACCAAACACATGGCAAAATAACAGAAAAGCACATCATTCAGTACGCACTTGTCTTTAATATCTTAAAGAACTACCCAAGGAGAGTGGTAACTCTACTATAAAAAGAAGCCAATTCAGTCTGGCAGTGTGGGGAGTTTGATTAGGAGGTGGGTGAAGGAGCTTGACAGTTTGACAGATAGTTGCAAGAGAGAGTCATACTGAGAGGTGAACAGGTGAAAACTAGAGGCTGGAGGTAGAGCCTGGGGGTGGTTGTAGAAAGGGGGAGTGTAATTAGGAGGAGAGAATTGGAAGTGGGAGGACGAGAATCAAGAAGGTTACATAGAGGATAAGTAGGGTTGTCACTTGGAGTTTTTAGGAGGTAGAAAATGTTGCAATAACATCTCTCTATGGAAGATATTTATTTTTTTATAAGTATTGAATTCCACCCCCCCCCCACAAACCTTACTAGAACGCTCCCACGTCGCAAACTCAGACGGATGATATCATTTTATTAAAGATAATAAATGAAGACATTAAAGATGGGCCCATAACTTATAATGTTATGGAAGTCACCCACAATCTCAAAACAAATACAGAAAGCCTGTCTATAGAAAGGAAAACACAACCTGCCTGCTATTGTCTTCTTTAATGATTTCATTTCAATTTGCACAAACATCCATACACAGAAAAAGAAATACAAGTGATTATTCCTGGCAATAGAATAAAATACAAATGCGATATAAGTGGGCAAAAGATGGAAGGGAATGAAGCAGGGGAATAGGAAACACAAGGGGGTAGGAAGAGTCACAATACAGCAGAAGAAAACGTACTAATTAATCTATCTAATAAAATCCTGACTGAGGCAGAAATCAACACCTTGCAGAAAGGTCTGAAAGGTCTCTAAACTCGATTCTGAGCCAAACAAATCCATTACAGACAATCTGACATTAATCCTGACTAGAGCAAAAGAACTGGAATGGATTAATCATAATACCAAGGAGTTTCTTCAAACATGTCACCCTAAAGTCCCCAATTTCAACACGTTACCTAAGGTTCATAAACATCCCACAGATCCACCTAGCAGGCCCATTGTGGCAGCATTAGGTAGTGTGCTACAACCATTAGGCAAATATATTGATTTCTTTTTACAACCTATCATTCATATGACTAGCACATATATCAAAGACAACACTTTTTGCAATTGTTTAAGCAAACTGAATGCTCAGCATAAAAGATAACGTTCACCATCGATGTAAAGAGCTATACACATCCATCCTGCATGACCTGGGAATGAAAGCCATTGAGTGGTTTTTGCTAAACGAAGGGCATATTAGGGCATCTAAAGAATGTATCCTTATTTTTCTACAATACATAGCAGAAAATGTGTACTTTCAGTTTGGTGAACATGGCATGATAACATGCTCCGAGATGAGAGTTTGCAGCACGTGCCTTTTGCTCACTGTACCTTTCACAGATGGGAAATATCCATTTGCATATCAGTCTTTGTCCCGCCCACTAGGGCAGTCCAGCACCGAAATGCTATGGCATTTACTCTCTGAACAAGAGTACCAACAGCAACCCCATACACGTTTTTCAGCCTCGTTGGGCCTCATCAATGAGGTGAAGCTGCGACTCTCTGAGCACAGTGAGCAGGGAGTCCACGTCTGGTTGCCCCCAGGTAACTTAGGGTGACCAACCCCAAGTTCCTACTACCTTTTCTGAAATGTTTGCAAGGAACTTGGGGTTGGGCACCCTGAGTTACCTGGGAGTAATTGCCATAGCATTTCGGTGCTGGACTGCCCTAGTGGGCGGGACAAAGACTGATAGGTTATCATGCCATGTTCTTTCTGGAGAGGAGCACCTGCTACCTTTTTTGAAAAATTCTACCTTCAAGTTTCTAAAACACCAAAGGGAGCCACTATGGCCCCCATATACACATATTGCTTCATGCACAAGTTTGAAAAAGATCATGTATTGGATCATCCGGTGTGGCAAAACTATTTAAGATTCTGGGTGCGATACATAGATGATATCTTTGGAATATAGGAAGGAAGTGCAGAAAGTCTAGAAGGCTTCCTCACCTACATGAACACCATTGCTGCTCACATACAATTTACCCATGAGTCATCCTGTGCTAAGATACACTACCTAGAAGTAGAGACCACCGCAAGAGAAAACTAATATGGTACTAATATCTTTCGGAAGGAAACAGATAGAAATAATCTGCTATACCTACTTAGTTTTCAGCAACAAAGTCTAATATAAAATGTGACATATTGCCAAATGTTGTGGGTAAAAAGGATTGTGACTGAACCCTCAGATTGTGGGGTGCATTTAAAGGCCCTAGACAGAAGCCCCTCTCACCTGAACAGCAGCATTTACACCACCACCAAAAAAGGTCTTGTTTTGCTCTTATTTCACATGAATGGCAAGAATGTATACACTGCAACCACAAAAGGCCTTGCTTTACTTTCATTTCAACTAAATGACAAGAAGATATACACTGTAACCAGAAACGGCCTTGCTTTACCTTTATGTCACATGAGGGGCAAGAATTTCAACACTCAACCAAAACTGGCTTTTGCTCTTCCTTGCACATGAACAGCAGCCCTTTAAACACTGCAAACGAAAAATGGCGTGGCTTTTTCTTTGTGTTCATGTCAAATTAAAGAACCATGTGAAAGGGGGCCTACCCATCAAGGAGAAATCAAAGAATCCTGTGACGTGCAAGACAGGATTTAAAACATTAAAAGCAAAAACGGCTTTAAAAACTCACAATGGAAAAAGATAGCACTGCTCACGACAAATGTTAGAAAGCAAAACGTGATGTGGGTGGGGAGACCAAAGCAAATTTCCCCCACCAGACTACAGTGACAGTTGGAGAGACACTTCAGGAAAAAACCTTTTCTGGCTGGGGGCAGGAAACTTCAAAATGAAAAGCACCGCTTCCTTCTGGAAGTCGCACCTACCAGCAAACAACCCTGCAATAAAATGTGATGCAGTTGAGGTTGTCATAATTCCCTGTTCTGCAGACATGAAGGCAGGAGCCCAGAGATTTCAGAGGAGGCAAAGTGTGGCCGAAGCATGACCAGGAGGTGTGAGCCCTTTATGCACCCACTTCAAAGAGCAAGCTGCCACTTTCAAAGAGACTCATAAAAACCCTCTTATGAGATTTGATGAAAAGATGGAAAATGAAATTAGGGACATGCTTGATCATTTGCAGATTCATAGCTTTTGTAAATTTTTTGAAAAGGACAAGAATGTGCCAAATGTTCATGCTACATCGTACAGAGTTGGCGACCAGCTTACATAATTCCCCATGACCAGCTAATACTGCATATCTGTTTCATATGGCGGTGGCTGCTGTAAGTATGAAGTTTTGATACACAACTGGTTTTTGCCAAAAAGCTGAGCTGAGAACAAAGCAGGTTAATAAAGGGGAAAGACAGATGGTGCTCCAAAATCCCTTATCCAATCAGGATTGGGGCAGAGAGACAGAGAGAAACTGTCCAATCCCTGTGTCAGGGACAATCACAGGGTACTTCCCCTAGATTGTAAACCTAGTGATTTCATTTCTGCTATCTCAAGGGGGCTGTACTAGGACTCAGGACACACAAAAACCGGGAGACAGGAGAAGGAGGAGGGAGAGAAGGCTGCTGAACCTTACCATATTTTAGAGTTCTGTGACTAGACCACTTGCCCTAGCTGTCCAGAGTGTTCTGAGATCCAGCTGGCTTCCCTGAATCCTAAACCAAGGCTTGCTTTGTAAGTAACATATAACCCCACCCCTAAATTGTATAAACCCCTTCATTTTTGTAGTAGTACATTTAATCCAATACCCCATTGAAAGCCCCAAATTTCCAGTGTAATCTAGTCATCTTCCCCTAGAAGAATATCTTATTTGCTTGTGTATGTTAGCATCTCATTTGAAATGCCTCTCAGTGTTTGTGTAAATCCTTAGTATATTTTTAAGTAAATCAATTAACTCCTGTTATGCTCACCTGGTCTCTGTGGGGACGTTGGGGCACGGTTGGAGACCTCCCTCGACTTGGTTCTCCTGGATTGGTTCTCTCCCCCTGCTGCTGCAATGTGGACCGCTCCAGTTGCTGGTTCCGCCTCTGAGGGAATACGAGAGGCAAAGAGAATGGTGTGATGGTATCGCGATCCCCCCCAAATCCTTCGTTCCAAAACTAGATGAGGAAGCGTTTGCCCATGTAAGCTCACCTGATTTCTCCGTCCTGCTCCTCATTAGCAGTGGCGCCATGGATGGACCTAGTTGCTCCACTGGTCCGTGGATGTGGTGGCTCAGACCGGCTGCAACCAAACACTTGGAAGGTAAGAGTCTTTTAACAATAATTATTGTCCGTGTTCTAATGCAATGCCGTTTTTGCCATGATTATAGTTTCGTAGTTATTGCAATGTCTTTTGTTGTGATTACAGTTTGTAAATTCTTGCAATGTCTTTTCACTCCCTTATAGGTGTGGAGATGACTGCACGGAGTCTCAGTGTTTAGAGCAATCCCTGATGGAGCCCAACAGAATGGCGAAGCTCTCAGATAGGTGGTAAATTGGCTTTCAGGGTAGAACGCGAGGCTCAGGTGTTGTATGGCGAAGCGTAAGTTATTTATGCAATTTCTAACCTTGTGTGTTCTTTTCTCTTGCAGGAATGGCCTGCGTCGATAAGCTGGAAGCGGCTTTCCAAAGGCCTTTCTGTGGTTGCAGGATGGAAGACTCAGTGAGGAGGATGGATGGAAGAAGCTCTTGCGTAGCTTGCGGTTCGGAACAGGTAAGGATGCGCTCGAACTCTGATGACTAAGGAACCAGGTAAGATGCGAAGCACTCCAGGTGATGGTGTAGCTGGAGCCAGATAATGTGCTTTCGGTGATGGTATAACCAGACCAGGTAAGATGCGCTTTCAACGATGGTGTAGTCGGACCCAGGTAAGATGCACTTTCAGCGATGGTGTAGCTGGAGCCAGCTTCGAGGTGATAAGCTGGAAAACAGGTAAGGACTTTGCAGGCGGCAGTAAGCGTTACACTGCAGAAAGCAGACTAACGCAAAGCACCAGGATGCAGCAGGTTGGCTTAAACAGGTTGGCCCCAGCCACTCCCTTCTGGCCCCACCTAGTGGCTCCACATTGCCACTCCCAGAGGTTCTTGCATGTGCTCCCCAATGTTCTCCTATGGCCACACCTGGCCTGGATGCACGTGCCTTAGGAATAAAGTGTGCAAACCACACTTTTGCATGAGCCTGGTGCCAGTGGCAGAAACATGGGCCCTTGTCCAGTGGCCATGACAGCACTCCCCCTCAAAGCCCCTCTCACGGGGGTTCTTTTCCCCGGTCCTGGTTTGGCGGGGTTGTTACGGTGAAACCATCTGATTAATCGAGGCACATGGATAAATACAACAGGTTCCCATGTGCGATCCTGAGGTCCGTAACCCTCCCAGTCGATTAAGTAGTACAGTTTTAAACATACTATCTTAGAGTCCAGGATGTCTTTAACCTCGTACTCAGGTTCTCCCTCTATGATTTCAGGCTCAGGTTGTTTCTTAATCCTAGTCTCTGGTTTAACAGGTTTTAGGAGGGAAACGTGAAATACTGGATGGATCCGCATATTGGCAGGTAGATCTAGTTTTATGGTAGCAGGATTAATGATGGCTTTGATGGGGCAAGGTCTGAGGTATCTTGGACGGAAGACCCACGGTCCCTTTCATGGGATATTCTTGGACGCCAACCATACTTTATCACCAACTTGGTAATGCAGGGCTTCCCTTCTATGCCTGTCTGCAAACCTTTTTTGTTGTTCTTTGGCCTTGATCAGGTTCTTGGTTGCTTTCTTAAGAGTTTGAGTAATGGTCTTATGTAAGGTGGTAATCACTGGAATTTCTGGTTCATCAAATGGATCAAGGGTGCCGACCACTCATGGTATAGAATGGGGTTTGTCCTGTACTGGTGTGAATGGAGTTATTGTAAGCAAATTCAGTCAACCAGAGAATGCTTTTCCAAGACCCTTCTGTCTGCTGCAACATATACCTCAGGTATTGTTCTAGCGTCTGATTGGTCCTTTCTGTCTGACCATTGGTTTGGGGATGGTGACTGGTGGATAGGCGAAGATCGATTTGCGCTATCTTACAACACCTCCTCGAGAAAGCTGAAACAAATTGAGTTCCATGATCCGAAACCAGTACTGAAGGAAAGCTATGTAGTTTAATTATTTGTTCAAAGTATACAGTGGCCAGGGTTGTGGCAGTGGGAAGCCCCTTTAGTGGAATGAAATGTGTGATTTTGGAAAATAAGTCTACTACAACTAGAATTGTGTTGAAGCCGTCGTTGGGTGGCAGATCGTTAATGAAGTCCATGGACAACGTATGCCATGGTGCTGGTGGTACAGCCAATGGTCGCAATAACCCTGCAGGGCTGAACTTTTAAGATTTTTGTTGTGCGCAAATACCACAGGTTACAATAAACTGAACCAGGTCCTTTCTCCAGGTTGGCCACCAATAGTTTTTTTGAATTTTGGCTCAAGTCTTGGTAATTTCAGAATATCCATCCACTAATGACTCGTGGTAGTTTGCTATAATTTTATTTTGTATTTCCTTGTCTTGAATATACAGCCTTGCCTGAAAATAAGGTAAGTTGTCTTTAATGGAGTAATGGTCCCCTTTAGCTAACCATTCTTGTTGGGCTGTTTGGTCCATGTGAGCGGGGAGATCGACCTTCAAGTCTTCCCAGCAGGCGGTTACTGCGATCTGGTTTTGAATCCGTTCTTCGGGAATGATGGGTACTGGTTCAGATGGTATAAACGCGTCTTTGTCCTCTCCTATGCGTGAAAGAGCGTCTGCTTTTCCGTTATGCACTCCAGGTCTGTAAGTGATAACAAAGTTGTATTCTGCGAAGAAAGGAGCCCAACGAAGCTGACGCAAAGATTGGGCCTTCGCTGTTTTTAAATACTGCAGATTATGATGGTCTGTGATAACTGTGACTGTATGTCTTGCTCCTAGCAGGTAGTGTCTCCAGGTTTTAAGAGCTCCTTTTATTGCCAGTAGCTCTTTGTCCGTGATGGCATAGTTTATTTCTGGTGCAGTAAACTTACGGGACCAAAAGGCTATAGGATGTAATTGTCTTGTGTCTGGGTCCTTTTGTGATAACACTGTCCCCATGGCCACGCTGGAGGCATCTGTCTCAACTACATAGGGCAGATCAGGTCGGGGGTGCCGAAGAACTGGTGCTGAGGTGAAGGCCATTTTTAATTCCTGAAAGACCTTTTCAGCTTCGGGAGACCAGAAAAACGTTTTATTCTTCTTTAATCGAGAAGTGATTGGATGAACGATTTGAGAAAACCCTAGAATAACCGCCTGTAAAAGCTGGCAAATCCGAGTATGCTTTGCACTCCCTTGGTCGATGTTGGAGATGGCCACTGAAGAATAGCATCCACTTTGAGAGTGTCCATGTGAACCCCTTGTGGGGTAAGCATGAAGCCAAAAAATGTGACTTCCGTAACATGGAAGAGCACTTTTCTAATTTGGCAAACAGCCAATGCTTGCGAAGCTTTTGCAGAACTGCCCTTACATGGCCAACATGATCTTCCTTGGACGCTGTGTAGATAAGAATGTCATCAATGTACACCAGAACACAGACATCCAACAATTTGTGAAGTACATCGTTCATGAAGAACTGGAATGCGGCTGATGCATTGCATAACCCAAAGGGCATAACCTGATACTCAAAGAGCCCGTATTTGGTTCGGAAGGCAGTTTTCCATTCATCAGCCTTTTTTACCATTACCAAATGGTAAGCTCCTCATGGGTCCAATTTTGTATAGATTTGAGCATTCTTCACCTGGTCTAGTAGCTCAGGGATGAGCGGCAGAGGGTATCTATTCTTGACGGTAATCTGGTTCAGTGCCCTATAATCTATACAAGTTCTGAGGTCCCCTTCCTTCTTTGGTACGAAGAAGAGAGCTGAGGAGGCAGGAGACTTGGATGGGCGGATGAATCCGTTGGCTAGGTACTGGTGTAGGTACGTCCTCAGGTGCTGATTTTCTTGCTCAGTCAGAGCATAAATTTGACTGCAAGGGATTTGTGCTCCAGGAACCAGGTTGATTTGACAGTCGAAAGGACTGTGTGGATGGAGAGTGTTTGCTTGTTCCTTTTGGAACACAACCAAGTAGTCCTGATATTCGGGGGGTAATGAACCAGAGATTCCTAGGAATGGTTTTGCCTTGAGTTGTAGATTCCTCACGTCTCTGTGGTAGCAATTCTTTGCACATTCTTCGGGCAAGGTCAGCTCCCTTGTGCGCCAGTCAATCCTAGGGTTATGGGCTTCTAGCCACAGAATTCCTAGGATCATTTGGAATTGGGGGGCCCGATAATATTGAAAGAGATGTTCCCAATGACCATCCTAACATATTAGCATCGCTTTGTCGGTACGCTGCGTTACTGGGCCGGAGGACAACTGAGATCCATCCACAGTAGTGATGTTCTCTGATTGTAGTTTTTGCTGGAGAGGAAGGCCTATCCGGGCGGCTAGGTTTTGATCAATGTAGTTTCCCACCATTCCACTATCAATGTAGGCTTCTAGAGCATGTACCTTTGATGGTTGTTGGTGGTGGAACACTAGTACCGGGATAACCAGGTGTTAAGATCTGTACAACTTTCTTTATTCCGCTCGACAAGTGGACCCCTACACTTGCCAGGCATCAGAGTTTTCCAGATTCAGTTCCTTCTCTTTGGTGTCGTTATCTGTGGCACCTACTATTTTCCTAGGGGCTTTTATGGGGCATTCACAGAGGAAATGTCCAGCTTTTCCGCAATA
Source organism: Ambystoma mexicanum (assembly GCF_040938575.1). NCBI lineage: Eukaryota > Metazoa > Chordata > Amphibia > Caudata > Ambystomatidae > Ambystoma > Ambystoma mexicanum. Next base: position 378,709,913 of record NC_090923.1, on the reverse strand, counting down.
TAAACAAAGCTGTTGCTGCCTACTTTTTTCCCTTTCAGCCTTGGAAATAGAGGCTCGAAATCCCCCAATCTGCATGGGCTCAGTGGGTTCATGAGTCTTGGTTGTGTGATTTCAGGGTCGCCTGTAAACCGACCTCCCTTCGGTTCACATGCGGTCCATTTTTCAGTCCTGTAACCTATGGTCCAATTGCACCGTCAGATTGATATACTCTGCGCAACACTAGGGAGGATTGACTACTTGAGCGAACACATCTTTTAGCTCACCACATAGCCCCTAGTAAAACAGTGTGGTCCTTTTCTCCTCAGGCCAATTAGTCTGTGCTACGAGACGATTAAAGGTGGCTATATATGTCAAAAAATCGTGGCTTGCTTGTCTGAGAGACAACAGTTCGTTATCTGAAGAATAGCATCCACTTTGAGAGTGTCCCTGTGAACCCCTTGTGGGGTAAGCATGAAGCCAAAAAATGTGACTTCCGTAACATGGAAGAGCACTTTTCTAATTTGGCAAACAGCCAATGCTTGCGAAGCTTTTGCAGAACTGCCCTTACATGGCCAACATGATCTTCCTTGGACGCTGTGTAGATAAGAATGTCATCAATGTACACCAGAACACAGACATCCAACAATTTGTGAAGTACATCGTTCATGAAGAACTGGAATGCGGCTGATGCATTGCATAACCCAAAGGGCATAACCTGATACTCAAAGAGCCCGTATTTGGTTCGGAAGGCAGTTTTCCATTCATCACCCTTTTTTACCATTACCAAATGGTAAGCTCCTCATGGGTCCAATTTTGTATAGATTTGAGCATTCTTCACCTGGTCTAGTAGCTCAGGGATGAGCGGCAGAGGGTATCTATTCTTGACGGTAATCTGGTTCAGTGCCCTATAATCTATACAAGTTCTGAGGTCCCCTTCCTTCTTTGGTACGAAGAAGAGAGCTGAGGAGGCAGGAGACTTGGATAGGCGGATGAATCCGTTGGCTAGGTACTGGTGTAGGTACGTCCTCAGGTGCTGATTTTCTTGCTCAGTCAGAGCATAAATTTGACTGCAAGGGATTTGTGCTCCAGGAACCAGGTTGATTTGACAGTCGAAAGGACTGTGTGGATGGAGAGTGTTTGCTTGTTCCTTTTGGAACACAACCAAGTAGTCCTGATATTCGGGGGGTAATGAACCAGAGATTCCTAGGAATGGTTTTGCCTTGAATTGTAGATTCCTCACGTCTCTGTGGTAGCAATTCTTTGCACATTCTTCGGGCAAGGTCAGCTCCCTTGTGCGCCAGTCAATCCTAGGGTTATGGGCTTCTAGCCACAGAATTCCTAGGATCATTTGGAATTGGGGGGCCCGATAATATTGAAAGAGATGTTCCCAATGACCATCCTAACATATTAGCATCGCTTTGTCGGTACGCTGCGTTACTGGGCCGGAGGACAACTGAGATCCATCCACAGTAGTGATGTTCTCTGATTGTAGTTTTTGCTGGAGAGGAAGGCCTATCCGGGCGGCTAGGTTTTGATCAATGTAGTTTCCCACCATTCCACTATCAATGTAGGCTTCTAGAGCATGTACCTTTGATGGTTGTTGGTGGTGGAACACTAGTACCGGGATAACCAGGTGTTAAGATCTGTACAACTTTCTTTATTCCGCTCGACAAGTGGACCCCTACACTTGCCAGGCATCAGAGTTTTCCAGATTCAGTTCCTTCTCTTTGGTGTCGTTATCTGTGGCACCTACTATTTTCCTAGGGGCTTTTATGGGGCATTCACAGAGGAAATGTCCAGCTTTTCCGCAATATAAACAAAGCTGTTGCTGCCTACTTTTTTCCCTTTCAGCCTTGGAAATAGAGGCTCGAAATCCCCCAATCTGCATGGGCTCAGTGGGTTCATGAGTCTTGGTTGTGTGATTTCAGGGTCGCCTGTAAACCGACCTCCCTTCGGTTCACATGCGGTCCATTTTTCAGTCCTGTAACCTATGGTCCAATTGCACCGTCAGATTGATATACTCTGCGCAACACTAGGGAGGATTGACTACTTGAGCGAACACATCTTTTAGCTCACCACATAGCCCCTAGTAAAACAGTGTGGTCCTTTTCTCCTCAGGCCAATTAGTCTGTGCTACGAGACGATTAAAGGTGGCTATATATGTCAAAAAATCGTGGCTTGCTTGTCTGAGAGACAACAGTTCGTTATCTGAGGCTTGTCCTTGGGTGTGTCTGGCAAACAATTTGTCAAATTCCCGTTGGAACTCCCCAAAATCTTGAAGTATAGGATCATCCTGATTTACCAATGGTATGGACCAGTCAGCAGCGCAGCTGCCTCCCAAATATGAAAGTACAAAAGCAATCTTGGCACTATCGTTAGAGAAGGCCCCAGGTCGACACAGGCAGCACTGGTTCAGGAATATGGCATATTTGTTGGGGTCGCTGGTGAAACGCTCTGGTGGGGCCAGTGAAACTGGCTTCTGAGGGAATACAAGAGGCAATGAGAATGGTGTGAGGGTATTGCAATCAACCCAAATGCTTTGTTCCAAAACGAGATGAGCAAACGTTTTCCCATGTAAACTCACCTTATTTCTGGTAAGGCTGAGCTGTCCGTCCTGTTCCTCATTAGCAGGGGCACCGTGGATGGGCCTAGTTCCTTCACTGGTCCGTGGATGTGGCGGCTCAGACCAGCTGCAACCGACCACTTGGAAGGTAACAGTCTTTTAACAATGATTATTGTCCGTGTTCTAATGCAATGCCATTTTTTCCATGATTATAGTTTGTAGTAATTGCAATGTCTTTTGTCGTGATTACAGTTTGTAAATTCTTGCAATGTCTTCTCACTCCCTTATAGGCGTGGAGATGACTGCACAGAGTCGTGGTGTTTAGAGCGATCCCAGATGGAGCCCAAGAGAATGGCGAAGCTCTCAGGTAGGTGGTAAATTGGCTTTCAGGGTAGAACGCGAGGCTCAGCTGTTGCGTGGCCAAGCGTAAGTTATTTATGAAATTTCTAACCTTGTGTGTTCTTTTCTCTTGCAGGAATAGCCTGGCGTTTACAAGTGGGAAGCGGCTGTCCAAAGGCCGGTCCTCAGTTGCAGGATGGAAGACTCCGTGAGGAGGATGGATGGAAGAAGCTCCCGCATAGCTGGCGGTTCGGAACAGGTAAGGATGTGCTCCAACTCCGATGGCTAAGGAACCAGGTAAGATGCGATGCGCTCCAGGTGATGGAGTAGCTGGAGCCAGATAATGCGCTTTTTGGTGATGGTCTAACCGGACCCAGGTAAGATGTGCTATCAACGATGGTGTAGTCAGACCCAGGTAAGATGCGCTTTCCGCAATGGTGTAGCTGGAGCCAGGAAAGAAGCGTCGTCGGCGATGGTGTAGCTGGAGCCGGATATGATGCGCTTCGAGGTGATAAGCTGGAAAGCAGGTAAGGACTCTGTAGGCGGCGGTAAGCGTTACGCTGCAGAAAGAAGACTAACGCGAAGCACCAGGATGCAGGTGGGTTGGCCTTAAATAGGCTGGCCCCGGACCCTCCCTTCTGGCCCCACCTAGTGGCTTCTCCTTGCCACTCCCAGAGGTTCTTGCATGTGCTCCCTAATGTTCTCCTATGGCCACGTCCGGCCTGGATGCACGTGCAAAGCACACTTTTGCATTAGCCTGAAGCCAGAGGTGCCAGGACTGGGTCCATTTGGACCCTGTAGGTGGCAGAAACATGGGCCCTTGTCCAGTGGCCATGACAATTCCCCCATTGAAATTCACGGTACAAAATTATTGCAATTCAAAATCAACCATCTTGTTCCTGGTGTTTGTATTTAATTGTTATAGTCATTAAAGTATTCCCTCAAAAGAATTAGTCTTGTTGTAACTAAAAACCGAATTTGTCAGTGTATTGTTTGCATTACCAAACAAATTCCTATTTGTATCTGTCCTATTAATGCCAATCCGTGGTTCCCATTGTGAGCAATCCCTTTTGCCTAGTAGTCTACCTGTTAAGTGCCTCTGTCCTTGTCATTGAAAACCAATGTTCCTATTGTAAGCTAAACCCCTTTGCTGAGCTGCCTGTCATTGTAAACCTCAGTATAAACGAATTTCCATTTGCCACTGTATTTTCCCTTTGCATTTGCTTTTCTCCCCAAACCGATTTTCCCACTTCATTTCTATTGTTGCCCTGGTGTGCTGATTAGATTTCTCTAAACATTCCCTATCTCCTAAAGTGTAAGCAATTCAAATTTCCTTTCATTCTGTCCCCTAGCAGTTGTGAGTACTAATCAAAATCCCATTCTGCCATTTTGCCCCAAAAATGGTTTTCCCTGTCTTTGCTGACTTCCCATCTTGGGGTGGTGGGCTTTACTTCAAATCCGATTTTTTCTCTCTATTCCTTCTCCTTGACACTGCCTTCCATTAACAATAATCAAGTCAAATTGATGTTTGGGGTGAGTGTTGCAGGGGGGAGTGCTAAACTGTTGGTCCTATCACTTGGTAGAAAATTGTTCTTTTTCTTAACCTAGTTGTTCTGTAGTGATCATTGCATTTTGTGTTGCCACAACATTAGTGGCTGTGAAATTGTTTGATTTTCCTTTTTCATTAAATAATAAATTAATAAATATCTTATTGATACACACTGGCCTGGATCCTAATCCATTGTGACACAGGGTGTTTGTGGAGGTTAGGTGCGAGATGGGTTGGAGGCCTACTCCAAAAGAATCTATAGTATATTAAACATTTATTGTAAGCCATATTCATTGTCGGGGAAGGAGTCCTTGGCTGGAGTGTGCCGTGTAATAAAACTGCGACAATATTATGAGAATCAAATTGAAATTATGGAGAACAAATTCCTAGCCTGTGGTTATAAACCTGACAAGATCAGTGGCTCAAGAGAACGATTATGGAAAATATGAGATTCTCCTAGGACAACCTTAAGTCAGGAAAAACCCAGGACTGTTTTACATATCTAATTACTCGATTCAGAGCAAACAAATGAAATCCATAATACAGAATAATTGGAAGACACTGACATGTGAATCACGCGCTGAACATCTGTTTCAGGAACCTCCAGTCTTTGCCTATAAACACCGTGCCATTTCGAAAGTCTATTTGGTTAAAACCAGATTCACCGAAAAATCAGTTGAGACCCAAAAATCGGGTGCGTTCCCTTGCCTACACTATTTAAATTGTGGGGTTGTCACGAAGGGCAGTGTGGTTCATCACCCGAGATCAGGGGAATAGTTTATGATAAATGGTTTTGCTACATGTGACACAAGTAATGTGATTTACATGATCAGATATCCACGCAGATTATATTACGTGGGTCAATCGAAGCAGCAATGTAAGCTCCAATGGAACAAACACAGATCGTACATCTGAACCAGAAATTCGAACACAGCAGTGGCACGACATTTGGCAGAAAAGAGGCATGACACATCCTAGATACAATTCCAGGTGGCGGAGGTGGTGAACAAAAAAGGACTCCATGATGAATGATGATTTGGCACTCAGATTAGACCAGAGAGAGACATTCTGGTCTAAACGGTTGGGCTCCATGACCTCGAATGGAATCAACAAAGAGAATAACTACTAATGTTACTTATGAGTGAGATGCCTATTCATCAGTACTCACAAGAAGGTCTGGGAGCCCCTCTACCAAGAACGAACACGGCCAAATAACCTGTTCCTGCGTTTGCTGTTGGTGCTCTTGTTCACACTGCAAAAGGTACAGTGAGCTAAACCTGGTTGTTGACCCTCCTGAGTGGGCACCTTCCAAAAGAACAGGCTATTTGGCCATGTTTGTTCTCGGTAGAGAGCATCCCAGACCTTGTGCATTTTTGGGCACTTTGGGTTTCACCTTAAGTTACCCAGGGTAATCCAGACATGGACCCCTTGCTCACTGTGCTTAGAGAAGGACAGCTTCACCTCACTGATGAGGCCAAACTAGGCCGAAACACGTGTCTGGGGTTGCTGTTGGTACTCCTGTTCAGATGAGAATTGCCTAGCATTTTGGTGCTGGACTGCCATTGTGGGTGGGACAAAGATTGATATGCAAATGGATATTTCTCCTATGTAAAAGGTACAGTGAGCTAAAACATGGTTGTAGACCCTCTCGGCTGGGCACCTTCCCATAGAACAGGTTATTATGCCATGTTCGTTATTGGTAGAGGGGCTCCCAGACCTTTTTGAGCTTATTCATCAGTATGATTGGTACTTTCATTCACAAGCAAATTATAAAAGGATCTGAATGATTCAGGTGTAATAAGAGCAATGTGATTTGAATTCACCAGTATGAGTGATAGCCACTTTGACACTTATCTCATAATGTTAACTGGAAGTTGCAAACCTAGACAACCAGTGTGACCTTGCTGTATATATGGTAACCTCTGCACGCTACAACGATTACCAGCACCAGAAAATATGAATATTTGCTTTATTAATCAGTGAAAGCTTGACTTAACAAACTGATCGGATTACACCAGACAAGGACACTAATTGCAATGTGTGTGTTGCATGCACCACAAGACCAACATGAGGATGGTACTGTGTCTACACATTGATGAGCTGGAATTTAACAATATGTTTGTCAAAGTTGTTAGGAACCGTTCACATATTGTGAAGTAAATAAGATTAGGCTTTTTGAAAAAGAAATTTGTAGCTCAATATACTCGACACAATATGGTTTTTGATATTGTTCAATGGCGACTTTTAGAGAAGCCACACATTCTAACCCACAATTGGCAGGAAAATCTGCAGGCAATTATGTTGGTTACCCATATAAACTGCAGGAATTTCTGGATGCCTGTACAATCCAGTTTACCTTTCAGACACAATCCTTCCACAGCAAAGCCATTGGAGTGGTAATTTCAAATTTAGGGGGAAGTGCCTTGGATTGGGCTACTCCCTTGGTGATTTGGCAAATAGTCCTTTTCTATTCAACTCTGCGATCTTCATCGATAGCCTGAAGTCCATGTTCTTAAGACCAAAATTGTCCAACACTTCCCTAGAGACCTTACTAGAGATGCATCCAGGGGACCAGGACATCTAATCTTATGTGATCAAATTTAACAAGTTAATCTATATGGCCAGAAGCAGCCCAAATCACTTTATTTTGTTGAGACCTAAATGAGGAACTTAAAGATAAACTTGGAAGGTTTACAGAACCTTCTACACTGTCAGAACGTTATAACAGTGGTCCTACAACTAGACTATCAGCTAAATGGCAGCAAAGGTGAAGACATAGATGAAAGTAGTTTCCTGAGACAGACAATCGGGTGAATCCCATGCCAGAAAAGCACGATGAATACAAGCCAATACAGATCGGAGCAGCTGGCGGGCCATTGACTGAGGATGAGTGAAGATGCTGAAGAAATCAAGGGCTATGTATGTACTGTGCATCCAAGTCACATCTGGTTAAGTAATGCCTCACTGACCCACCTAGGTGTTCAGGAAACACCAAATTGGTCACCTTACTAAACCTAAACACAGCACCAAGCTGCATGGAAGTTGCTCCCTTTTCTCTGTGAATTGCCTTCCAAGTACTGCATTAAGTCTGGGCATGTATGGAAGAACACCTTCTAAATATTGGGTTATGCCCTTTGGCCATCAGTTTTTCAAAGATTCATGGAAAAGGTATTCTCCGATCTTCTGTTACATTCTGTGATCGTTCATTGGGATGATAATTTGACATTCTCCCTGACCTAGCCTGAACATCAACAACATGTGAAACATGTCCTGAAATGTTTATGCAAACTGTATGTTCTAGCCAACCAGAGAACTACTCCTTCAAACAGGCTTCTGTTGCATAACTAGGATATATCTTGACTGCCTCTGACATTGCTACGGATCCAAGAAATGTGAAAGCCATCCTGGGATGGCCAACACCCCGCAACCATGAAGGAATACAAAATTTCCTTGGGCTTGCACATTTCTACAGGAAATTCATTCCAGGGTTCTCACAGATGATGTTACCTATTAGACAGCTACTTAAGAAAAATGTACCTTTTAGGTGGAATCTGGAAGTGGATAATGCTTTTTTGTACAATTGAAAGGGCTAATTTAGAGAACAATTACGGCGCCTCTCCAACCTACATTAAACATTTAGTCCATCCCTATGAGCCCCCAAGAAAGCTATGGTCTTCTGCATCAGCATTGATTAAAAACCCAAACTTCAGGCTTGCCAATGGTCCAGGAAGATCTTTCCCTATTCTTGCTGTAAAAATATGGAACTCCCTTCCATTAGACCAGAGAGTATTGAAGGAGTATCCGTCATTACGCAGACAACTGAAAACCCGACTCTTCCACTGAGATTTCCGCTCTTCCATTAACTTCTCTAAATTCAGCTTGTCCTGTCTTTTTATTGTCTTCTCTGTGTTTTTGTTTTTGGTGCCCTGAGGCCTGCGGGCTTTCTTCGCCTTATAAACAAATTAATAAATGTACATCAGCACCTGTCTTGTGTCAGCCTGATACCACAAAGCCATTTATTGTTGAGTCAGGTGCTTCAGATAGAGCCATAGGTGCAGTTCTGAAACAGGTACAATCGGACCATTTCAAACACCACTTGGCCTGCTTATCAAGGACTCTGATGGATAGCGATGTGAACTCTTCCATGCTGGCTATGAAGCATGCCTGTCTGGAATGGAGATACCTCTTCTTGGGTGTGTGACACCCAGTGGAAACACAAACAGACCACCATAATCTTCAGGTTCTTAAACAGTTTGAATGTAGAAACAGGTGCCTAGCCAGGTGGGCCTACTTTTTTGCACAGCATTCCATTATCTTTACTTATATTCCTGGATCCATCAATATTATCACTGATTTCCTCTCCAGAAACATGAAGAACACAGATCGCTGGTGCCTCCATGAACTCTTGTTTATTTTCACAGCAACATCCTTTCTGCAGAAGGTTCAATAGGGGCTGGAAATGATGAAGACCTGTTGTTCAAGGGACAATGGGCCTCATTACGACCCTGGCGGAACAGGTTAAACGGCGCTGTAAAAGGCTGCGGCGCCGTTCAACCCGTTCCGCCACATTACGAGGTCCCCTCGCGGGACACATTAAGCACGCCTGGGAAAACCAGGCGTGCATACCGGGTCCCGCAAGGGGAAGAGGGAGCAAACGACGGGCCATCTCGTAATGGCCTGTTGTTTACTCCCTCTCCCATTCCCATTCAGCCGTATGGGGGCTGAAATGGTAATGGGGATGGACCTGTCCGTGTCCTCGAGTGAGGAATTACCAGGCCATCCGAACTCGGAATGGTCTGGTAAGTCCTCATTCCGAGGACACGGACACGGATGCGGTTTTGCCGGCAGCCATGCCGCCAATAGCGGCATGGCTACCGGCATACCTCGTAATGAGGCCCAATGTCTATGTATTCCAACACATCCCTACAGATGGCAGTCCTGAAGGTAAACTGAATTTACTAACATGCCACTTTCGATGGCCACATGTGGCATACAATGTCATGGATTATGTGGCTTCTTGTACCATGTGCTTACAATCTTAGAAGACACTGGGTCATCCTTATGTGAAACTTCAGCAACCCAATCTACCCATACAACAATGGCAAAACATATCTACAGGTTTCATTATTGACCTGCCCCCCTTCTAAGGGGCACACCACCATAATTGTTACTGTTAACTCCCTGTCCATGTTGGCACATCTTTCACCCCTTAAAAAGCTACACTATGCTGCTGTGGTGGCCCAGGATTCTCTGCATGATATATTCCGTTTGCCCGGCTGAAGTCATAGGGCCTGATTTACAAAAATGTTTTAACATTGGAAAGTCCCATTGAAAACATTTTGTAAATCAATCCCTTAGTGTCTTATCATGGTTCTCAATACATCTCTACATTTTGAACTTCCCTCTGTAAACAACTGGGCTGGTCATCCATACAGCCCAGAGTGTCATTAGGTTACCATCCACAGACTAATGGACAGGCTGAAAGACTGAATCAATCCGTGGAGCAATAGTTCCTCTGCTACCTGTGAGAAATGGACAGACCTTCTTCCCACTGGAGAGTTTGCATTTAACAACTTCACATATTCCTCTATAAGGAACAGCCAGTTTCATTGTGCATATGGCTACCATCCATGGGTCTTGCCTTCTTCGTGTAGGTCAGACATCAATGTTCCTTCATTGGATGAACATCTCCAGGATGTCTAATGTGTTCACAATTAGGCCCTAAGAGCTTTACAAGAGACATGTGTAATCGTCAAGGAAAACGCTGACAGAAAACACAAGAATGCTCTGCCTTACCAAGCCGGATACCAAGTTTGGCTGTCATCCCGATATCTACCTCCTTTTCTGTCCTCCTCCAAATTAGGCCCTACATTCTATGGACCATTTTGCATAACACAACATATTAAGCTTGTCACCTTTGCCTTGAACTTTCCTCCCACTTGATCCGACATACACCCTGTTTTCCTCATATCCCAACTAAAGCTCCATCCTTCCTAAGGTTTTTCCAATTGTGCGACGGTTCCCCCTCCTCCTATCATGTGGGATGGTGATCCGAAATTCGAAGTTGGATGGATCTGTGACTCTGTGTATCATCCTGGTCGATTGCAGTATTTCCTCGTTGGGAAGGGTTACCATCCTTATGATTGATCTTTGGAAGCAGCTTCTTCCAAAGATCAATCTACATGCTCCTTGTTGGTGTGTTGTTTTCATCTTCATTACTTTAGAAACAGGTTCCCCTCCATTCAAGAGGAGGATACATGCTGTAATTACACCAAACACTTGATCTGGGAGACCCCACAGAGGCTGGCCGCTTTGGCAACAATGGTGTCTACCCCATGGCCCATTCCAACTTGGCTGCCACACATGACCCATACAACAACAATGTTATCTGACAACTTCGTTCTGCCCCTTCCAACATGGTGCACTGTTCTCCCTCCGAGCTTCCAAACAGGTATTAAAGGTAAGAGAAGCAGACAATCCTGGTGTCACAATACTCCTCTGAGCTTGATGTTGTTCCTTCTTGTTGTTCATGAATTGTATGCTCCTCCTTGCCCCAAGCTCTTCCTTCCTTGATCCTGGTCCTTACCTTCCATTCCCTTGTTTTCTCATTCATTCCTCCTTGCTGTGGACCTGCTGCCGTACTCTGCTACCTCACTGTTATATTTGAAGACCTTACTGATATTCCTGTGTATTTTGTCAGAGAGTCGTTGGGAAGGCCTTCATGGATTTCTTCATCTGCAAAGGCTTTTCTTCCCCAAGAGGGTTTTCCTTTGGTTGCCCCTCTGAGAGCAACTTACTTCCACTACATAACTGTTTTGTCAAAATACATGAGAGTGGCAAGGATGTTGAGGTGGTCTTCATAGTCAATTGTATCATAGGTGGTAGAGATGACATGTAGGATGTGTAAACAGGGGTCCCCTTGTCCAGAATGTGTAATGAATCATCAATACATTGGATGTTGGTGGTTTCTGTTCTTGATTCATCATGCAACTGTATGATGATGGTCTCCTTAGTCAATTTGCCGTTGAAGGATAAATACTTGATGGGGCAACACTTGGCCAGGTCATTGGGGTCGAGTTCATGTTCCTTCAGCAGGTGAAGGATCTGTCCTATTGTTTGAGTGCTTCACATGTGATGACCTTTACAGTGGAGGAGAGGAGGATGTTGTCTTTGCAGGTAGTTGTTTTAAGGACTGCAAGAGTGTTGTTCAGGCTGTCTGCAATAATTATCCTGAATGTGGAGCATGTTGCTATGTTGTGGGATGGTATGGACGGGTTTGGACTTGCCACTGTATTGTCTTATCTTTTCTAACATGAGTGTGAAGAAGTTGATGTTGTTGCATTTATCAATGCATTACAAGATTGTAGGGTCTGGCAGGGGACGGATGCAGCACTCTGCTTCTGCTGGATGCTTCCATTATTTGGTAGTGTGTAGTAGTTTCCTTTGACTATGTTGATGAGTATCCCCCATACTGAATGTATGGTTCTTAGGGTGATGAGTTATTTTTGTTGGCTGGATTTTCTCTAGAACCATTTTGTAGCTGGATGGCACACTTGCTGTTTAAGAATTCCTGTGTTTACCAACGTGTTGAGGGCTTATGTATTTTGAGTCCAGGTTTCAGTGGCGGCTGGGAGTTGGTGGTCTCAGTTATGGTGTGGATGAGGGCATGGAAGTGGGCATTTACATTCTTCGAGGGGGTCAGACATGGATGATAAAGTAATGAGGTTTCATCTAATGCATCATTAGGATGTTTTTGAAGGACTGGTTGGTCTGGGGGGAACCCGTTTCAGAGGGGGATGAGAGAAGCACGATGGGCATGGCTGTGTAGCCTGTCCAGTCCAAAGGTATGGGAAGGGATGAAATACTATGGCTGGAGATGCAGACATACCAGGTGGAGTGTGCTGCCTTTGTTATTGGTTGGTTTTGTTATTTACATATGATCATAAAGATGCATGATTCAATCTACATGATGTTTACCAATGCCAATATCAATATTATCCCTGTATTCCACTACATTGGAAATTAGTATTTTACAAATATAAACCATGCTAAAAATAGAGTATACGACACATTTTAATAGTCACCTCATGGGTGTTAGGGTTACAGGCCTGAGGTAGTACTCCATTTGACTCAACATGAGATTGTCATTCATATTTTGCAGTTAATTTCTCGTTCGGTTGGTGTCAGTGACAAATTTCCCATTATTTCCTTCTAGCTTTTTCCATCTCAGTTACATGGTTTTAAAATATATTCCCATGATTCCAAAATACTTTCAAAGTCCATATTAATGTCTCTTTTCATTTTAATATCCTGCACCTATTTCCCTGTATCACTACTACATTCCAGTTCAAGATTGGTGATTTTATGAAGTCTCACTCCCCTAAAAATGTAGTGAGGGTTTTGCAGGCGTGAAGCTGCTGAGCACAGTTATTGCGAAATATCCTCAGGAAACTCCCAGATGGCTTCCTTTGCCTGTTAAGCAATTTCCGCATTGTTACCATGGTAATTGGCAAGCAGTGGGATGGCCTCCCTCTGTGTGTGGCTGTCTAGTGGCATGAAAGATCAAAATTCCGATCCTAGTTACGATTTCTAGTCAGAAATAAGCCGACTGACAATACCACTTGCTTTCACATGTAAACAGTTGCTTTAACAAGGCTCCCAAATAAAACCTAAACAATAATAAGAAACGCTAATACTTTTCGCAATAAACACGCTGGTTTTACAACTTTGGCATATTTGGAATTGTATGTTCCTCAATGTTAAAATCTCTTACTAATGATTGTATACTACGTTTTCAGCAACAAAAAACTATGACTGCGTTTTTGCATTTATTTTTAATTATTAGAATTGCAGATCCAATATTTGTAATCCCAGCTAAAATGAGGTATTCCGGTCAAAAGAGATCCGTCTTTTCAAAACTGAGAGTGGCCAAAGATATACAAGTGCAAACTGAGCGGCTTGAGCATTTTGTAAACATTATCCCCAGTGAAATGGCAGAAAATGAACTCTTTATGAACGCCAAACCCATAGAATAATTGCCTCTGTTTATTTGTACATGTAAAAGCTAAAGACAAAGAGCACATTTCACACTGCTAAGAGGAGAGGACCCAAGAAGACGGCGGAAACAGTCAGTACGGCGACGCACGCTGAAAATAGTGAAAGAAGCAGCTCTCAGGGTCAGACTGGGACCCACCTTTGCAAATGGCAATATATTCCTTTTTGTAGCACACTGTTTAAGTAGTACCCAGGAGGGTGTGTTTTGATAAAATGTGATGCAAATTGTCCATTTTAAAGAATATATATTCAGTAACACTGGTCAAAACTACTAGCCACTTGGTGAAGTAACTCATCAAACTGGCCCACATTGACCAAAAAGTTCGACCGAAAAAACTGGCCCACGCTAGCATTTTGTGTTTTGGGTTCGGGCATTGCCCTATAAGCCATTCCAAGCCTGGCGGCTATATGTATACAAAAGGCTAGAAACGCTTGGCAAAGAAATATTTTCGGACATAGCAGGAGACTGGGATGTCTGCTGTTACTGTGGACATATTTTATGCACTTTGTGAAATAATTATTAACATACTTGCTTTGAAATCTTTATGCCGCACCTCTGGTTTCATGCTATGTGAACAGCAGATACAGGACTAAAACACTGCATTGGAGCATCAATGGCATTTATTAACTACAGCATATGAGCAAACACACATTTTACTTCCCCCTTTACTTCTCTATCAATGAAGGTATTCGGAGGAAAAGATCTACCAATGGATAGAGGAGTAAAGCCGTGAGACGAATACTCTGAAAGAAGCGCATATTTGTGTTCCCAGCTTCACCTTCAGTTGGTACTGTATGGTATTCCCAAGAATGCCCTCTTGACCATTCAAATATTTTTCAATACAAGGTCTCATGCATTATTCTCCAGATTTGGAATTGGAAGGGTGTGTAACATGCTTGCTAGCATATATTCCACGCATGTACCCAGTGAATTACTCATACTTAATTGGTTTCAGTTTTCTGTAGAAAATGCACGTCAGTATATGTCCCAGAAAGCAGTGTAGGGTGAAGTGCCAGACAAGTACTAATGTTCTAGCTTGGCCACTCTCGCTATGCTCATGAACGACTGCTAGCCTGATTCAACCAGCCGCATTCATGAAATGAAGAAAGACATGTGGATGTACATGCAAGATGGGGATATCGCTTTTGAACCAGTGCTACCACATATTAGTAGTTTGGAGTGTTTCCAACTGGAGCCACAGGGGCTCTTAGGCTGGTCCTAGAGAACTGCTTGTGATGAAAAATGACAGTGCCCCACGGGCATTTGGGCTATCTGACTCCACACAAGCCTGTGTGGTGATAGAGCTTGGTAGCAAACGCATTTGGATGACAGGTCGAGGACTGCCAGTTAGATCACCTTAGCTTAGGTCCACATGATGACATCCAATTAGAGGAGATTAAGCCGAAAGGCAGATATCTGGAACATATTGCTCGCTCATGTCCTACAGCCTGACCACAACCAGTCCAAGAGTGCTAAGCCCTACCAAAAGAAGATTTGCTTGCTAGCCCACGAAGGAAGGTGGTGGACCACATCACCATTTAAATTATGCTATCAGAGTTTCTAAAGTCTAGGATCACCATAAATCGCCTCTGGGTGTTTGATTTGCCCTCTTTCAGAACCTAGCGTTCTTCCACACTCTTATATGGTGAGCAGCCACGCCCATATTTACATTCGGAACTTCAGGTGGTCTGTAATTCCACACCACACAATAAGAAACTAGAGTACTTTGTTAACCAGAAAACTAGCAATTCACCTTCCCTTAACCATCCTAAAACCCTGCCACAGTGATGTACTAAGAGAAGCAATATCCACCTGTCCACGCATGCCACGCCATGCAGTCAGCTACGCTTTTGTGGATATATTTCTCAGGCCTTGTGCACTGTGCTGTATACAATCTTCATACTCAGATTGAAACAGGTTTATGGTTTCTGACCTATTCACTCTCTCATGTTCTCTCCTTTCTGTTCACCTGGCACCACACAAACCAAATCAGTTCCCAAATTACAGGATCTAATTTGGTCAGGGTGTTGTTCATAGTGGGATATGGGAACGGACGAGGACCCATAATGAAACAATCTCTGCCAGAAATAAATGTACTCCTCGCCCAGGCTTAATTGGAACAACATTGACAAGGCACTTTCTTAATTCAACATCCCGAAAACAGAGGCCTGGCTTGATCATAAAGATTGCATATCACCCAGCTTTTCAGCCCTCTGTTGACTATTTGTCTGATTCACATATCCCTGCATTCTACATAGTGTTACACTGATGAGGACCAGTACTGCTCATCTCCAAATTCACCCTTACACCTCTTGCAGGAATCTGTATTCAATAGAATAAAGAGGCTTCTGTGTGCCATGTAATTGGACTTGCTGCCTGTGTTGCTCTGCCTCGAACCCAACCTCCTCATGTTTTGGAAGAAACTCAACCCGTAGCTCTTCCAAGACTCATTCACTTCCTCTGGTGCCATGAACCCCTAGTTGAACATCTCATCAAGCACTCACACTTTTAGTCCCCCTTGGCATGTAGTCCAGTACGAGCATTGCAGTCAATACATGCAGATGAGTTCATGGGAGGAATGGGAAAGTTGCATGCCAATGCACACAACTACAGCAAAACTGGCCTCACACAATAGAGGCTAGCGTGTCAATGTGCTTCCGTGAAATACAAGTGGCATAGCACTGTTGAATCTTACATGCCAATATCCGGGGAAACGTGCAACACAATGATGCAATGAAGCACAGTTGGAACTGGCGCAACAGCATAAGACCAGCACAGCTTTAAAACTATTTGACAGTGTAGGAATGTACATCATAATGTTCAAACCGACAACATTGAACTCAACTATTGCATATTTGACATTACCATGATGTGTTTAATCGGTGCTCCTGAACATTTGGCCTGTTGTGTGTCCATGAATTAAAAGCACATGGAGACATTAGAGCAATATCCTGTTAATATCATCCATACCCTAGATAGTTTAAAAAACAATCATGAATAAGAACGTGCCCTAGCTTATGGAGGCAGGACCCTTGAATATAATAACAAATCACTTTTGTATTTTATTTTCTTGAAATTCTGAAAGCATTTAATTAAGTGCCATTCTTCCAGCTGTGGAAGTTACAGATTGTGTGAGGCACTGCTTTATAGATTCGACACACATCTATATTTGTTTGCTGTATATACGACATTCTATCTGTCACATTTACTTCCAATAGCCTCAAACGATTTACTGTGGAGAACGGATTCTCTGCTCTGGCAAAGACCTGCTATCTGAGGTATATTTAATGTGTTCTCCTTTGGAATTGCCTGTAAACCTATGGCTTTTTATGTAATTATTTAAAGAACATTGTGCTGTAAAAGCGCCAGTTTAAGGCAACTTTTTTGTGTGGGTATTTGTACCCCACCTTTTTGAAAATGCATCCCTGCGCTGCGCTGCAAGCCCCGCCCCGGACCACAGAGCTTGCATGGGACACTGTTACACGTCTGGCTCCACGGGCGCTCTCGCGTGCACGTGACATGCTGTGCCCCTTTTATTAAGCACACACAGCAGAGTTACATCACTCCGCCGCGCGTGTCTTTCTTAAAGACACAGACACTATACCTCTCCATTATCATAACAACAAAACACAGCATATGATATAATGTTGCCCAACTTATCAAACTAACAATGACCAGTATGGTGTCCTGGGGATGCCACAACAGGTGGCTGGGTCCCAGTTGCCGCCATGAGAGCCAGTTCAGGAGTTCAGTACATAGTCACTGAGGTGGGCAGGCCTCCCCCTCGCCACTCTCTGGGGATACCCTCTCCCCGCCCCCTGGCATGGACTCTCCTCACCTGTGTTCCCTCGATCCCGGGGAACCAGTGTACCTGCAGAACCTCATCCTTCATCTGGCACCTCGACGGCTTCTCTCCTCTGGGTGGCCGCTTGGTGGACAGCCTCCCCCACCTTCCTGAAAAAGCTGGCATTCCTAGTGACTGTCGATCACCCATCCGATGCTGTCACCATCGACCCTTTTACTGCCACAATGTCCAGACGAGTAGGCTTATAGTTCAGCCAAATATTTCCTTGGGGGTGACGGTTTCTGACCACAACCTCATCATCCAATCCCAGTTGATGTTGACGGAGCCCCCTTCTTACATTTTCACTCTCAGTCCGCTGTCTCCTTTCCTGTTTCACCTGTTCATCATCGATCACGGTCGACTCCCTTGGCACCACTTCCGGCAGCAGACCTCTCGAGCACCTTTGGAACATGGCCTCAGCCGGGGCGGCTACAATTGAGCCATTAGGTGTTGCTCAATACTCACAAAGGAATTGGTATAGTGCCCGACGCAGGCCCTGACCTTGTGCGTGTGCAATCCAGAACACCTTGTTTAGCATCCTCATGAATTTATCAGCTTCGCCGTTGGCACAAGGCCAGACTGGCGTAACCTTCCTATGCCAGATTCCATACTCTACATCAGCTGTGCAAAATGTCCTCCCTGGAATGTTGGCCCATTGTCGGAGCACAGAGTCTGGGGTAGTTCATGTGTAGCAAAGATCTTTTCAAATGCCACCCCTATGTCATCAAAAGTCACTGACTCAGCAACTCCACTTCAAGGTACTGTGACCACTGGTCGACCACCACCAAAAAGTGGACACCCCTCTCGGTGGAACCAAAACCTGCATATACCATCTCCCACGGTTGCATCCCCCTTGCAATGCATTCAATTTGTGGGTCGCGTTGTGTAACAAAGTGGACCTCCAGTACTTCAGGTAAGTTACAGGTTCCTTTATTGTCCATGTCCAGTACTCTTCCTCAAGACACAGGGATGGTAGGGGACACAAGATGACAAGGGAAAAACACCGGGCTCACCCCCACACCCATCTTCTCAGCTCACTCTTCTCACTCTCACTTCCAACCGTCACTCACAGAACCCTGCACACCAACATTCCACCTAAACATTCCAAGAGGTGATGTCACACACTGAAAGCAGATTACTACACGTTGCATGGGTGAGGTTGCCTGGCACCACATGAGGCCACAAACTCCTCCACTCGCCTCTCCAGGTCAGGGAACCACAACCCAATCCTTCCAGAGACTACTTCCAGTCACCCCGCCGGAGTTTATCACATAGGATCTGATGGCACTCGTCACATTCAGATGCTGATTTTTCAAGCTCTTGGATGGGTATTGATTTGGAGTGGCCGATTCCACTAGGAGCTGAAAAAACTCACTGGCCTCTTCGACAATTGCGTCCTCATCAGCACCTTTGTGTACCCTTTCCTCTTTTTGGTCCACCAGAGCCTTGGTTGACGGTGTTGCTGCTTGAAGATCCCTGTCGAATGTGTCCCCTCTGTACATCACCGGCAGTGGTGCACGGCAAATGCACGCATAGTGGTCCATAATACTGCACCTCCCGCATGCCTTTCCTTGAGCGGGGCAGTCCGCCGGGTGTGGCAAATCATAGCCACACTTCAGGGATGACTCTGGTTTCTGTCCTCTTCTGTCCCTGGTATGGTTTATCGGTTGATGGGCTCCTCTCATGCCTTGACCACTCCCCACAGCAAACACTTCCTCACTCTTCCCAGGTCACGGAGCAGCATCCCTCTTGGAAGCTCTTGTTTCCGCCACCTCATGCGATCTTCCAAACTTCAACATCTGCGGCAGCATGAGACCAGGCTCCCACAGCACTTGACGCCGCAATTTGCCTGACGTACACCCTTGGATGAGTTGATTGCGGACCATGCTCTCCTCATTATCCCAAGCACAGGATATCACCATTCGTTAGAGTTGGCCATGGAAAGTGTCCAGGGACTCATCGTCGTTTTGTCGTGCACCACACATAACAAACCATTCGTAATTTACATTGGCAAGGGACAAGAAGTGCTCCCGTTGTGCATTCTTGGCCCCCACATAGGCCTCGTCAGGCAGCCAGAGAGATTGATAAATCTGGTGAACTGCCAGTCCAGCAGAGTACAGGAGAGTTTCCACTTTGATTTCATCATCTGTTTCTCCCGTGCGATCTATCCAAGCACTCCACCTGGCACCCATACTCGACAGGGCCCCGGACACATCAAACTCTCACATCAAAATGCCCCTTGTTGACTCTGGACACGCGCACCTCTGGGGCAACTGCTGGTGGCGCCCCATCCGCCTGCTGTTCATCTCCCATGACTGTGGAGAGCACACAGGCACCCTTGTCACCCTACCCGAGGGCTGCAACTCAACTCACCAGAAAAATGTTGCATGTTGGTAGGCCTGATGTTGGTGGTCTTGACACACCCAGCCTCTGCCTACCCACACTCATGATGGGTGCATATGGTAAGTGGTTGCACAACCTGAGGCTCCTCTAGTGCATGGCAGAACCAGTCTCTTGAGTTTGCCACATGCAAAAAGAAAAGGAAAAAATATATATTTTTTTTTCTCCAGTATTCACCCGTGTGAAAATGTCTTCCCCCTCCGTGGGGTTTCTGAAAATGTGTGCATGGGAGGTGCAAGAGCACTCCTTTGGGAGCCGCGACCTCCACCAACAGATGGGCCCAAAATGATGGCCGATCACTTCACAGGTGTTTATCCCGTGGCATGAGCCAAATGTTTGGAACACACTACCGCTTTGCACTCACCACTGCAATGATCCACGGGTCTGTATGATCTGATGCAACCACCTTGTCGTCAATGTTGTATCCTGCCTTAGGCCCCTCATAGGCCCCTGAGCTGCGCCACAAGACCCCCCACTCCACGGACACTGTTGCATGTCTAGGCTCCACGGGCACTCTGGCATGAACTTGACGTGCCCCTTTTATTAAGCGCAAGCGGCAGAGTTACTTCACTCCGCCGCACGTGTCTTTATTAAAGACACAGACACTACAACCAGTGAAAAATATGTTTGCTACAACATTGTTCTAGCCTTAATAGGTTAGATGGATAGGAAGGCAAAGCACTAACCGTCATTGCACAGCTCTTGGAATTATTTCTTGAATTTAGAACTTGGATGATACAACACTCACCATGCACATATACTTAATGACAACTTACAAGAGAGGAAATATACGCCACAGCCCAATTGTCACGGAAACATGTTAATTCCACATCATTTAAAGAAACATCCCTATAAAGAACTAATGTATAAATGCATTTTACCTAAACTGCTGCATCAGGTACAGGATTGCAGTAGTTCAGCAACACAGTCACGGTTGCATATGTGCCGGAGAGCAGCATGTGTGCCATGACAGAGTGACTTTGTTAAGAATCACTACATAATCCATTTCACTTTGTGGATGCAGAGGGTAACCATAAGTTTAGGGCAGCCCCACGACCCACTGTCATTAGTCAACCGACCCAGCAGATCTCCAAGTTGGGTTCATAGTTTCCTGGGGCAGGGAATAGCTCTGAGGCACTGACCTCACTTCCTAGAGCTGGGTCAAAGTACCCACAAAATGGAGGGTTAGGAAAATCACATACCCCAACCGCAGAGGACATGTGGAAGAGTCTTGTGATACCTTTAGTATGTATCGGTTCGTGGGAGTCTACTTTAGATCCACTCTGACAACTATCCATCTATTCACCCATTGTTTCTGGCATTTTCCACTTCACACCAGTTGTGTATTTCCATTATATATTTTGCAAAATTAGACATTCATTGGGCCAATCAGGAATAACCTGATTTCAAATGGAAACTCATGATACAACCAACTGTACCAAATCAAAGAGCAGTTTGTAAAGATAACCTTCAATCTATCACAGGACTATGCCTTGAAGGCACATCTTGTCATTGACTTAATAGAGTCTCAAAAACATTAAAAGCTTGAAAAAGCATTCAAAGATACATTGGTACACCATTTACTAGCAGACGGATGCACTGGTTAATTCACATATTACCTTGAACCAAATTGATCGTCGCTGGACATTGACTCTTCTCTAATATCGCTAGAGAGGAACAGTGCAACTACACAACCTGCTAAACAACCGTCTCCTTGCACCACTGAGGTAATTCAGATCCTTCAGCAGGCACAAGCACATAATGTGATGGAATCTGATTCACTAAATCACTCTCGCATATCATCGAACTCTGGAACTCCCAGACTCTCGTATCAAGAAAACAGAAATAAGAAACGAAGCAACAGAGGAAATGGAAAAATCGTATTGAAAAGTAAAACTCGAAGAAAAAAGGGTAAATAGTGTGCGTGCTGTTGGAACTGAGCATACTTCTCCATCTATGCCAGATGCAGATTCCAATCAACCTAACAACACCACACGGAAAACTAAGAGGCAGAAAATGAGAAACACAGGACAATTTAGGGAAACAACCACTGTAGACAAATGGGGACTGAAACACAGGTGCATGTAAGCATATTGACTCAAGTGACAGTGATGCGTTGTATGAAACTTAAGTTAAGTTAACCACTGAATGTATGATTCTTGAAGGAATAGAAGTATGTGATCAATTAGGCCATGCTAAATGAAGCATTAGGAGAAGGGGACAAGGGAAGCATAAACAAACAGCCGATCAAGAACACATTGGAAAAAACTAAAAGTAACATCAACCTTCATTCTACGTTTGTGATAGTGGCCCTCTTTGGCACAATTGGCCCGCTAAATCGAGCAAACGTTCTTGCATTAATGGACCACATTCCCCCATTGAGAGTCACTAAGAGCAAAGATATTGAATATATAGAGATTCTATCAGATGCAGATACCCACATTACATCTATACATTGCACATTTGATTGTCTCGTTGATATGTGAGCATTCTACACACTTTTTTTTCTCCAAAAAATCACATTATGAGTCCAAGAAATCAAGGAGAAGTATAGTCATCTGCTTGTGACAAGCTTAGACACGGGTAGGAAAGTAAGCTACCTCAATGTAATAGAAAAAGGAGCTCAATACTGTGGACATAAAGAAGAGTGGGGTTGGCTTTCTACGATACTTTCAATTAGGCCTCAAATAAAACCCTGACTGTGAATGTCCTGTCTTGAAACTATTATGTTGTAACATTAGGGGGTAATGGACATTATACGAGCTGGACTGAAGGTTATATGTTTTTCTCACTACATCACATATTACAACTTGAGGAGTCCTTGCCTTGCTCCAAGCCTCTGACTGATGGCTTCACCACTATCGTTAAGTTGACACACAAGGGTCCTCAGGGTAGACCCTCTGGGGGCTAGTTGATTGCTGCCAAAAATAACTAGTATTAGAGAATATAATTGTGATATTTCCTGTCTGCATGTTTCAGTGGCTACAGTACAATATAATATTGGAAAGGAAATCTTTAAATCCTGCTCATTCATTTTTTGACACCTCAAGTTCCAACCTCAGTGAGACGATAATCAGTAACATCTCAGATTGCATCTCCACTTGTTCTAGTGATAATGCAAAATAGGGTTAATACTATTGATTATTTATCCATAAGTGGCCATGAATTCAAACTAGCTCAAATGTTAAGCATTCAGTTGTCAGAGGACAGTGAGCATGCCAATCTGTCCATCACTCTGGATTTGGAAATTCCCTTAATTAAAAAACATAATTATGTAATGTGTCTGGTAAATGGGGGAAGAACCGTATTCTTTGGGTGGCAGCCAATATTCACAGGCTTAATAAATATGTGTGTAGCAACTAAAATAGCATCAGTGACAGTATCAAGCTTTTTTATCACACTGATACATCTGAGTGTATGGCTGCTCCATTAGGAAGGTTTGTGAGATCCTCATCCAAATGGATAAAAGTATCATCTATAGCTAATGTTTCTATGATGCAGTAGTGGCAGGGGAAAAAATGTACTGCGCTGGTCCATCCGTATGGAATCTAAAGATCGGACCTTGATCCCTCAGACTCGAATTCATCCCATTTCACAACTTAAAATGAAATGCACAAAAAAACTATGAAGATACTGCAATGGCAGTTATTGTTCACAACTCTTCCTAATAATGATCCAAAGAAATGTTGCCAATTTGTAAATAAACGTTAGTACCATTAGGTCAGATGAGAGCAATCCCTTATTTTCACAGAAAAGGTGCTTGTATATGGAAAGACTGTACTAAAGAGATGGGAATAACATACAATTGGTCTCCAAACCTAATCCTGGGAAACATATTCCACTTTGGGATTGATAACATTGTTTTGAATATAGGCAAATGAAAACCATCTCGTGCCTCAGACCCTGATGGTATGGCCAATATAAAACTGCACCTTATTTTTGGGCCATTCAGTTATGTAATCTCCTGAATTAAATAAAAACACAAGAAATACCCCAATCTTGGAGAAAAATCACTTTTATGTCCTGTTCATAAAAAGGGCGATAAACTAGATCCCAACAACTATCGCTTCCTTGCAATGTTGGATCTAGTTGTAAAACGTCGCCTCTGCTATGCTCTCTGAATTGACCTCATGAGTTAATGCAAATAAAATATTATCGATATTTCAGACTGGTTTTAGATTAGGTATTTCCACTCTCTACAATGTAATTTCTCTTCAATATCTTATTGAACAGGCTCGAATAAGAGATGCTACACCCCTCTACATTTCTTTTTGTTTATAGATTTTAAAGCAGCTTTCAACACCATTAATCATGGCCTGATATGGAATAAATTGAGGGAATTGGAAATTGCCTTACACTTGTTATATGTTAAAAAAATATATATACTCTACCACTACTGTTAGGATGCACCGTAATCATCAAGGGGAATATTCTGATATCATTCACACCAAACATGGCCTAAAGCATCTCCAATGTTATTTAATCTGCATCATTCAGATCTTACAGAAAGTATCTCTTCAGTTCACGTGTCCTCCTAAACTGGGTCTGAAGAAATGATGCCTAATACGTAAGCCAGATGACGTTATATTAGTGGACCAAACACAGGTGGGTCTATGGCGATCTATTGTTGCTCTTATCAATTATTCTAATCATAATGAGATGTTATCAACTTTGATACATGTACGGTAATGGTATATGGAGGAAAACAATGTATACAAAATGCTCCCAGTGCTTGGTCTCTGGGTAACTCTACTATTACCACCGTAAATGAAATAAGATATCCAAGGACATTGATTACTAATAATAATTCTGAAATTAAAACGCAATCTTATATTAAATCTAAAGCCGTTGCTAGATTGTTCTATATCAAGAGGTTTACTAAACATACTGCAGGTCTTTCCTCGTAGGGTGCTAGAAAAGTATAACTTTCCAGCTTGATTCCTTCTGTGATTTTATTTTTATTTATTTCTAGGCATCAGGGCTTTGGTTTAGAAGCATACTTCAAACTCAAATCGGCATGGCTACATACTATGAAAGGGCACATTTGAACAGCCATCCTTGGGCTTTGCCAGTGGGTCCCAATACAGGTGAGGTACAGCTAGAGATAGGGCTCACCTCTTTGGAAACCGAGGTAGAAATGAGGCAGTCCCTGGTTTATTTCCGAATGAGGTTGTCACAAACAGCTACATTAAAGGGAAACTTTAGAGATGTGATTTGGGAAAGCTGGGGTTTACCCATTTCTACCTGCATAGACCGGTGCAGGGAATGCCAGGAAACAATTGACTGGACTCCAAATGGGTCATGGGACTATCATTCGCATAAACGTGAGATTGAAAAGAATGCAGACTTGTGAGACTGGAATAGGCCTGTATAGTATCTAGATACAAGAAAACAGTGTAAGAAAATATGTGAACGCTATAACACACTTGCTGACACCACTACCAGACAAACAGCTGTTACCGAATGACAACATACAGAGTTTTTAATGTGCGTGAGAGTCAATCTAATGCCAGAATTAATGATCAGGGTGGCTTGGTTTAGTACTCCTATACATGAGAGAATTTGTAGATGAGATTTCTGTAAAACTACTATAGAGACAGCTCAACATTTGCTCACTCAATGCCCTCATTTTAAATCAGTCAATTGGAATCATTTACAGTTGAGACTACCTTAAAAAGCAAGTAAGCAGTTAAGAGTTTGGTGAAGCGTCAAAAGTAGCACCACAGGCCCTGAGTTGGCTCAAAGGGCGTTGTACACTATCAAAGTGGGTCAAAGACAGTTCAATGTGTGTAGCAGGATTTCAGGTGTTCTTGGACTTCTGGTTTGCTTTGAGCCACACACCGGAGGCTCCAGAACGAGATGAGGCAATTTTGCTTTGCACTCCCAGTCCAGGTAGTTCTGCTGGCACCTACAGGAGTTTCTTTATCTCTAGTGGGGAGCTGGGTTCTAGTGCAACTAGCCCAGTGGCAGGACTTTTCCCACTGTTTCCAGGGAATGGTCAGGGGACAGAGCTTTCCTGTGCCTTGGATATCTTCTTTCATTCACCTGCAAATCCTTCCGGAATGGACTGAACTCTCAACACTGTTCTAAAAGTGTATGCTTCTTCTTCCTGGTGTCCAAATGTGAACCATACAATGAGGGGTTTCCCACTCCTTTTTTAGGTAACATTACACAGGTGCTTGGTCCAAACCATGCCCGCTATAGGGGTTCAATCCCCATTGTTATAACAAAAGCCATTTGCTTTATGACATCACACACAGGAGTACCTTGCTTGCAGCAAATGGAAAGGGAGGATAATTCTTGACAAAAAGCAATATGGTAGGACCCTTATCCAGGCCTAGCTCCCCTCTATGGCTATGCTAACCCTGCCCCACTTCCTATGCCTAAAGGCATTCCAGTGATCAGTAACCTGGTGTGAGTCTGGCTTTGTAATGCCAGTGCTGCCTCAGAAGCATCATTCCCAGGAGACATCATGCCGGAGGTTTCCGTGCCATTGGGGAAGGTGTGTCCCAGATGTCAATACGCATCAGCCCTGTCACAGACCTGACAATGGCATGATATCAGATTTATACTTGTGTGTTCTTATCAGTCACCATGCCTGTCATGCCTTATATTTAGAGTTGTATCTGTCATAAAAAGGATTAAGGCAGGCATATACTATATGTTAGGTCAGAGGTGCAGAAGGTAGAATTGCTACCTCTGCCTGCAGAGACTTAGTGTCCCAGCATCTGTCATAGATGCTGGGACACTGGCATTTGAAACTGCTCTCTGCCACAGCATAGCTGCCGCTATCATTTCAGTAGACTGGTTATAGCAAAGCACTTGTGCGTACTATACATTTGGTGTGGAGCATATTTAAAGGGGAGAAGGGTATGATAAGCAGACGTCCCTTTCAGAGATAGAATTACCCACATCATTTTATGTGATATACAAATAAAAGATATTAGGATATCCTATCCTCACCAGATATCATTCTGTCACAATTGGGTCAAATAGTTATCTATAAAGATCACAATTCGAAACCCTTTTTCATTCTCTGAGGTGTTGGTCATAGTCCTAGAGGAGGGTGCCAAATCGAAAAAAAACATTATCTGCTAGACAGAAGAGGGTTTGTGAGGTTCTTTAATTGCATCCTTCACAAGTTCTTTACCCCAGATTATAAACTGGGCAAGATCTATTGCCAAAGGTTCTGTTACAAGTTGTAGTTATATTTGATTTTTTATCTTGGCTAATACTATGAAGGCATCTGAATTATGACAGCTAAGGAGCTCAATATTGTCTATAGTGATTTAATTATTATGGAGGTTGGTTCAAAGTCACAGTAAGATCAACTGAGTTGCCTACGACCATGCAAAGTGCTCAAATGGGATATAGGAAAACTTGTATCAGACGTGAACTCTCATTTTCCCATGGTGAGGAACTTTGCTATTCAACCAACCCTACTCCTTTGTTACATAGCTTGTTTAATAGGGAGGAAAGCATAGTGAGCACACTTTATGCAAAAGAGATCAATGTTGTAGAAGGTTGATTCACATATTTTTCTTTTTTACTCCACACTGACGTAGGGGTCAGCCCAGCACATCCAAATGGATTTACATGTTGTAATATATGAATGAGAAGGAGAGGAAACGAATGGGAGAGTGTCCTCAATTGAACATTTTACATTTTGCAATAGGTTGGAAAGAGGTTCTTATCTTTGTCACCAGCGAGAGGAAACTGAATCTGTCTCAGTGCAGATACTCTTGTGGCACTCCATTGCTCCATTGACCTAAAATCATGATATCCAGAACTTGTGAGTCCAGAACATTACCAATTAATTGTTATAGTTCCACTACATCCTCAGAAATTAGCACCTGTGGATAGTAGTCTTATCATCTATCCTAAGGTTGAAATACATAAACGTCATCACCCCTCCCACCCCCCCACCACCGAATGTACAATATGATCAATAGATGCATACATGTTTGATGGAGAGGACCTGATTGATAAACTAACCACTTGTACATGTATTGGGTGCCAACTCACAAAATGTTCAACAACCCATATAATACAAGGTACTTGCAAGAAATGCAGGCATTGTGCTGGTGAGAAGCATCACAACTGGAAAAAAGGGCAAATTGTCAGAAATCTGTATATAGAAATCAAAATTATCTTCATGATCATGCATAAGATAGTTCATTGAAATCTGTTGTATGCTGCAAAGATTTTATGTAGTTTGTATAGCTCAATGACTTTGCCTTTCTTTTATTTAATGATGTTGCTCCACTTGTGAAAGTGGAGAAAATATGGAATAAAAACCAGCTTCCCTGTAGCAAATTCACCTACCATCAACAGTTATGCCTTCACAGAAATTAAGTAGTCAAAGCAAAGAAAGCCACTACTCCAAACATATTTGTTTTACGCATCACAGTGAAACGGAAATGTATACAATCATCAGAGAATTAAAAGAAACACCATCCCGCAACGCATGCCCCACCGCTACACAAGAGTTCTGTGACCAGATTGCTTCACACTTCAACCAAAACATCCTCGACATCCAAGAATGTATTATTATTATTATTATTATTATTATTATTATTATTATTATTATTATTGCATTTATTGAGCAGGGGCCAAGCCGTGAGAAGCAACAGAGTGCTTTACAGAGGTATACAACAGAACATATATGCAGTGGAGGTAGGATACAGAGTGGCACAGAGAAGGGATACAGCTATACAGGGAGGCAGGGAGGAGAGGGGCAGATGGTGTCTAGCGAGGCAGGTGGTACAGGGGGCAGCATGATGGCCTAGGTGTTGAGGAGTCACAATAACGGATGCTCCCAGTCACATGCAGCCAAAGAGATTCCACCAACAACTCCCACTACCTCATCTCTATCATCTTTCTGCTTTCTGTCTGCAGAGGGCCTAAAAGCTACCATTGACTCATCCAACCCATCAGGGACTGAGGATCCATATGCACCCAGTATTTACAAATCTATCATGAAATCTCAAGACTTAATACTCATCTTCCTATTCCTGCTCAATGGCTCCATCAGTACTGGATGAGTCCCAGCTCAATTGAAATCTGCATATATCCGACCTCTTCTTAAAAAACCCATGGTTGACCCATAATAAAATCCTGGATTTCATCAAAACAAATCTCCTCCTGAATTAGGCACACTTAGAAACACTGAAAAACAATGCGGATGAGTGGGCTCATCCTGCTAAATATCTGAGACATTTTTGACACCATCAGTCAGGAGATCCTCCTAAAAATACCGGACGATATTGGTATTAAAGCAACAGCTTGACATTGTAACACCTTCTTCCTAATGGGTAGTATAGAAATCACTACCTTGCGCCCTAAAATTCCTGGCCTCACCCACTTACCTCTGGAGTACCCCAAAGATCTACACTCTCACCTCTACTTTTCAACATCTCCATGATACCCCTACTACACCTCGTCAGTAGATCTGGTATCTCCTGCTACAACTCCATGGATGGCACACAAATAATAAAGACATTTGTTCACCACCCATCACCAAACACTTCAGACGTTAAAAACGTCCTTGCACAGGGGGCTGCATGGATACCAGCAAACAGAAATGCAAACCCAGCAAATCAGAACTGATGCTCTACAATCCTACTAGTTCTAACTCCACCACAATCGATTTGCCTGATGAGATTGCCCCTTGCTCAATCCAGTTCTCAGTTCTCAATCAAACCCCTCAGCCTGGAATTGTACCACCTGACTTTCACGAAGCAGCTCAAGACAAGGCTTTTCGACCAAACACTTTGAAAGAAATGAAAGACAATAGCAATCGACTTAAAACTGTCCAGAAACCTGGGCTACTTTATGGCGAGTAGTTGAGAAAATATTCACACTACCATCTCTGGGAAACCAATTTGGTTGATGGACCCTCTGCTGCATGATGCTGTTATGCACCTCAATCTCAATGAAATCTACAACCAAGAGTCAGGAAACAACACCCTAACTGTGCTGAAGCAACACCCAAACTCTGCTCACCCCTCCATGACACCTCATTCCTCAACCAACCACTCACTACTAACCCTTGGCATCCTTACACTACCCAGGCTCCTTTAGGAACCATAACTGGTGAATGTCTGTGTTTTAATATTTTGTACTGCAGCCATAACATTCCTTCGATTAAAGTGTTATCGGTTTATTTCTGTGCTTTTCGTGTAGGATTACCGTAGTGAAATACAGGCCAAAAATTGATTTGTATTTGATGGGGTATACATTTGAGAATGTTGAGATTTATAACTATTTAGGATTTCGGTTTAGCGCCAGTTGTGCATGATGAGAATTTAAGTTGAACACTCTTAAGACGAGATGGTGTTACACTGAACTTGCCAAAAGTTAGGAATGTTGTGCACTGAGCCCCACACTAAAGGTATATGGAGCCCAGCGACTACTAGACGCCCTTCATGGGATGGAGCATTGCTGTTTTGGAAGCAACAGATTCTTCATATTCCCAAAAAAGAAATGATTTAATGCTACATCGCTGTAACAAACAGGTTTGCATGGCATAATACAAGTAAACATTCTGGTGAAAACCAGCAACCACTTATTCTATATATTAAAAGAAAATGCCTATGCTTACTAGACTTTCACCACCATGTAGTCCTAGTTATATGATTAGTTATAATGTGGCTACAGTCCATCAGCAGCATGGATACCAAACTTTCCAAGAAACAATTACACCAACTTCAATTGATGTAAACAGGGCAGCAAGAATGATCTTGAGTTTAAGAATAAAGGATCATAATACTGAGGCTTTGAAATGCCTCCATTTACTCCCAGTCTATAGAAATTTCCTAACCATTGTCAAAGAAATCAAACTAGAAAAGGTCCATGTAAAACTGGACAAAGACTACAGTGTAAGCGCTCGGGCACATGCCGTTATGTTAAGACTAGGGTAGTCTGTAATGGACACGATACTCCAGTTTCACCTGTCCTCTGCTTCTTACTCAGGTTTTACATGAGGGTGTTGGCCACCATCTATGGCCATAATATGGCTATAACGAGGCTCCAACAAGACAAGAGGAGAAGAAAGGGGCAGAGTTGCTCTTTTCTGTGGGATGGTGGCAGTAACTGTGAATGTCAGAGCATGTGCGCTTGAGAGACGGGGGGGTGGGTAACAACCATGATGTCTATTGTCTGATTCAGTGCTGCACTGTGACTGTGGCAGGCAAGTGCCGAGTAGCTTGCAGAAAGCTTGCAGGCCGAGGGTGGAGGAGGGGGGGCACATTTATTTTCCAAGTGCCTTCTGATCTATTTTTATTTCTGATGGGTGGAGGAAGAATAGATCAAACGGGAGGGCTTCCTCACCTTTGTCCACCTCCCCTGACCTACCCATACTGAAATCAGATAGCGTGCCAGGATACCTGCCACAGCATCCAAAAGTTGATGGATTATGCCTTATTTGGAGCCTACAGTTTACTCCAGATAGTCTCATCCTCCACATTATTGTTGCTTAATTTATTTAGTATACCCGTGAAAACTTCACCTTACCTCTGCTCATCCCATCATACTCAAGGTGGAGGCTTTGCAGAGGCATTCTTACTTCACCTGTTAGTTATCAGGGCAGTGCCCACAATAGTCCCCATTCACAAAGATTTACACTGGAGCACATTTGAAGATGCTCGGTGCATATTTGAGATTCTCACGTGTAAATGTGACTCACAAAGATTTGCACATGGTCAAATTCACAGATACTCCTGGCCTCTCATTATTTGCTCCAGTTTTAGGATCTGTGAATAAAGAACTGTATCAAGGAGTCCAAGGACAAACAGAAGTCCCTCTGTACCAGGATGCGGTCGGAGGGATTGTTTTCTCCGTCAGCTCAAAAATATTGTCACGTCAACTCTCAGAAGCACTGGATTCCACATGAAATAAAGTCATGGCGGATATTTTGGAGTAAGAAAAAATAGCAGACGCGTAAACTAATGTTAGGGACCAAATCAAGACATGCAGACGTATGAGAGGGTCTCAGCTGAACTCTTTACTTGAGGTATGGAGTGGGAGATAATCAAAGAGCTCATGTCACATGATGCTCACCTTCCTCCTCGCAACCTCTATGGTGCTTTCCATCTCCCCTATCTTCTCTAACTGCTACTCTGTGTCCTATCATATCCCTCTCACTAAGTCAGGAAGGAAGAGTTTCAAGAGGGACATCCTGGTCTCCAACCCAGACCTCGCTATCGCCGATATCTACATCAGTGCTTCCTCCAGACAGACTCTTCCTTACATCTTCTTTGTCGTTCCCTCTCCAGACCTATGGACCGCTCATATGGTCTTTGTTCTCTCTCCTTTTTCCTCGTCTCCCATTAATGGTGGCACTCTGTGGGAGGTCCTCTTGGCCTCCTCCCACTTTTCCAAAACCATCATTAATATCTATCCGAATGGCAATGTCTTGGTCCAGGGGCTTCAGCCCAATCTCCTCCCTTTGATAGGTGTCTACTGCGTCTTATCAACTTCCTTACTTCTCCTGTTACTCCTGCCAGCACCTCTTTAGCTCCTCCACCACCTGCTTCTTCTGCCACCTCTCTGGCACCCTCCTCACCTTCTCTGGCTACCTTGCCATCTCCTTCTACCTCCTCTGCCCACTCTCAGGTCCCTCTACCACCTCTGCAGGGTATACCTCAAGCCTATAGCCCTCGATGGAAGTCTTTTGCTTGCTCTCATTGAGACATGGTTCACAGCCAGCTCTGTCATGAGTTTTGACACTGTCCTCCTCCATGGCTACAAGATCCTCTCTGAACTCAGAACCAACCGTCCTGGGGTGATCTTTCCAGAGTGGTCCCTGCGTCTGTCATTCCTATGCAGGCCTAATCCTTCCTTCTTTGAATTACTGGTCTGCAGGATCTCTATTTCTCTATGGGTTGACCTCTCCTATTCTCTCATTGCCTCTACTGCTCACCTTTTTCTCCTCAGAGACATCAACATCCACCTGTATGCTTCTAATCCCTCCTCTGGGCTCTTCTGCAACCTCTGCAATACACTCTCTCTTTCCATTCTACCCCCAGGTCTGACACATTCGGCCGGATACACCTTGGATGCTGTTCAGACATCTCCCTCTCGAATGCTCTCACTACTTCTGTCTTGTGAACTGACCACTTTCTGCTCTCCTTTCACCTGAAGTTCTCTGTCCCCAAGCAAAGCCAACATAAGCAATGCCCCCTACCTTCTCTGTCATTCGGCCCATGAAGCGTGTGTCAGTGGAGGCCTTTGGCACTACTTTGCCTGCACCTCCTACACCTTCGGCAGACTCACACTCTGACACAGCACTCGCTAACTTGCATCTTTCTATCTCCAACACTCTGGATATCCTTGCCCCTGTCATGAGAATCCTCCTGAAGCCTACCTCCAAGTGCAACTCTTTGTATGACTCTGACCTCGCCACCCTGAAACACAAGTGTAGAGTGGCTGAGAGGAAGTGGAGGGCATTGGGCACATCCTCTAACAAGCTAGCCTGCCGCCTGATCCAAAGGCAATAGAGAATGTATGTCCTGTCTAAGAAGAGAGCCCATATAAAAGCCCACGTCTGCAGCCTCTAACAACACAACCAAACTCTTTAAAATCTGCAAGGAGCTGGCCAATCCTTTCGCAATCTATGCCTCTCCTGCTCCCTCCCAAGCCCTCTGTCCAGCTCTTGCTTCTCACTTCACCACTAAAATTCAGGACATCCTGTCTTCTGCCTCCTCTTCCTCTACCTCTCTTGGCCCCCTATGGCCGCCTCTCCCTCTCTTCCTCCTTTCTCCACTTTCTCTCCAACCACAGCTGACAATGTGTCTATACAAGTCTGATCTGTGAAAGTGTCGTCCAAGCAGGTGCTCCCCTGCTCCTCTAGAACCATTAAGGACCACATTGATACCCTCACTCCAGCCTTGCCTGATTTCTGCCATCACTCTTTTGCCACTGGAACTTTCCCCTCTCCCTTCAAGCACTTTATAGTGCACCCAATCCTGAAAAAGCCTTCTGCGGATCCTTCCTGTCTGGCAAACTACAGCCCAATCTCTATCACTCCTTTCCTGAGCAAACTCCTGGAAAAGCTGGCCATCTCCCAGCTTAGTCTCCACACTGAATCTGTTGTTTGTCTCCATGACCATCAGTCAGGCTTTAGAGCAGCCAGAGGCATGGAAACTGTTTTCCTGAACATCTGTGCAGTAACCTCGATTCTAGCCATCCTTCTGTCCTCATCCTCCTTGATCTCTCCTCTGCCTTTGACACAGTCATTAATGCAATCCTGATCTATCGTCTCCGTGAGAACCTGGGCCTCATGGATCAGTCCCTTGCTTGGTTAAACTCCTTTCTCCTAGACCGACCCTCCCAGGTCCAACTTGGGTTCTTTCTCTCCACCACCTTTCTACCACATGTGGTGTTACCCCGGACTCTAACCTCTCAACCTGGCTCTTCGATGTATACTTGGCCCCTTTGGCCCACCTTATCTCAACCTTCTCCTCTAACTTTGAGTGTTATGCAGATGACCCTCAGCTTTCCTTCAAGCCCTCCTCAGCCTCCTCTCCTCTCCTCTCTTGCTCATTCCTGACTGTTTATCCGCGGTTCAGTAGTGGTGCACCTCCAACGATCTCTGCCTTAATGGCAGTAAGACTGAGATCCTTCTCGTTTGGACCCTTGCTCCTGCTTTCCATCTCTCACTCTGGCCGCCCTCCTTGGGCCCTCTTCCTTGCCTTCCTGTGAGGCAAAAAACCTTGGTGTCATATTTGACTACACTCTCTCCTTCTCTCCTCACATCACAAACCTTGCCAAGAAGGCCCACTACCAGCTGCACCTCCTCAGAGGTATTGTTCTTTTCTCACTTTCCCTTAGAAGTTCACTGTCTCCAGAGCCCTTGTTCTCTCTAGGCTAGACAACTGCAACAGCCTCTTTCTCAATCTGCTTCCTCTACTCTCCGCACTCTGCAACTAATCCAGAACAGGACTGCAAGACTTTTCCTTGGCCTCAAGCCCAGGGACCGTATCTGTCCAGCCCTGAAATAGCTCCACTGGCTTCCGGTGGCTGCAAGGATCAAGTTCAAGATCCTCTGCATTGTCCACAAGGATTTTTGGGGCTCAGCAAGCACTACATCCAAATCTCTCTTCCTAAATACCTTTCTTCTCAAGCCCTTTGCTCGGCCACTTCCAACTCTCAGAGGGTCAGACACTTCTTCAGGCAGAGAGTGGGAGGTAGATCTCTCTCCTGGGCAGGTTCTTCCCTCTCAAACTGCCTCCCTGTCCCTCTCAAACTTGAGCCGAACGAAACTTGAGTTCCGGGAGCAGCTCCTTTTTGCATCTGCTTTCTCTGTCTCTCCCTTGCTGACCAACCTGTCTGCTGTGCTTACTGGTTGCCTGGCTAGCCTCAGAGTCCAACTGGGTACCAGACTCCTCCATGACCAGTAGCCCCTGCACTGCCTCTGGACCTACCATGCCCTTAGGGGCTGGATCTGGAACCCTACAGTCCTCTGCCTCCTTGCACCTACCCAGAGCCGCACTGCCCTGGCTGCACTTACTCAGAGTAATGCTGCCCTGATTGCACTTCCCCTTCCCTCCCCCTGGCACTTCCCCTCCCCCAACCCTCCTGCACTTTGCATTTTGTCCTCTCACTGTCTTCCATCCCTTGTCTTGTCATGCCTAGAAACACTTGTGTACAGTCACTTTATAAATAACATATATCATGAGAAAGCATGCAAACATTAATTGTCAGGCTAGAAGGGGAAGTCTAAAGAGTCAAGCAAACTCATCATTAGAAGCTTAGAGCACAAGAGCTTAGTGTCTACTGCCGCAGACTACACCCGCTTCATTAGAAGATCTAAAAAGTGTGGCAGGGCAGAAACCAGGCCACACAGATAGAATATGGGACAAAGGGCATTGTAGGGCAAATCACATGATGTGCAAAAGTACTTTTCCAAAGGTAGTAGGATAAAATACTTTAGTACATGACAGGAGAAACTGGGTTACCAAAAATAAGGGAAGACCAATCCTGGCCCAACCCTACAAAGCCCTCAAATTGCTGGCACGGTTCCTGCAAATGTCGGATCCACTTATGAAACAAAGTAAAATTCAGAACTAGTCAACTAGAGCAAATTGTATTATAGCTGAAGTAGAAGGAAGCAAGCTATTCTAAACGATGTATCTCAACAAAGCCCTAGGGTATGAAAATCCAGCATATACAATAGCCTGGGTCCTTTCCAGAGATAGGGGGCTGTATTATAATATGGTTCCTTGAAGATAACCTCAAAATTGTATAAGAGGGCGGGACTGGAAGTTTAACAGTTTTACAAATTGCTTGACAGAATGGGCAGTGTATGGCATCAAGTGCCCATGTAATCTTCTTTACGTAGGAAAAACAAAACGTCAAATACGGCAAAGGATATGCAAACATTGGTCATGTATAAAAAATAAGGTTGAAAACAAACCGCTGGTCGCACATTTTGTGAAACACTAGCATTAAACACATGGAAATGTTTTAGTTTGTGATACAAGTAGTTAAGGCTAACAGTAGAGGTGGTACTCGTGATCTACTATTATCTAAATGTGAACAACGATGGATTTATAGCTTAGACACAGTAAATCATGGCCTAAACTCTTTGTTTCGAGTGGAATATCCTCCTGTAAATGCCATCCCATATTTTGCCCCACACCAAATATCCATTACAGATATATGGGCACCTAAATGTTGAGTAAAAAGTAGGGCATGTTTAGAAATAGGTGAAACATGCCCTGGAGTAGAGTACTGGCACCTATCCTTCTTTGAAGAGGTGAGAAATTCCAAAAAATAAAGCCAGTATTGAAATATAAGAAAGTCACTACAGTAAATTATCAAATAAGAGAAAAAAGAACAAAAGGAGAATGATCTCACTGAAGGTAAAAAGCAGATTTAATAAGGAGAAGCCTGGCCAACAAAAAGGAATACAAGACCACAATACGGCACAATAGGGTGCTGTGTTCGCCTTTCCCACAGGGACACAATTGCAATATTTTGGATACATGTGGAACAAGCGTTACATGAACGAACGTGCGTACTGCAATGTGACATGAGCAGGAGCTTAAAAGAAACACGGGTTGCGTGCAGCGTTTCCATACGCAGAAATGAAGAGACGACATTTCACAAGCACATAAAGAAATGAGTTCACCGCATTTGGTAAGTCATTTCAATGTAACTTAAATCTTATGAAGTGGTTATGCCTGCATGACCAACATAGCTTCAGCTATGGAAACATAAAAGTTGAATATATGGAAATATTCATAGTGATGTCAAATACTGCATCAAGCGAAATTAGGAGTCACTAAATCAAGATACATGCTATTTCTTGAACAAAGCGATATTATCATAAAGTCTGCTAAAAAACTGACATTTTAAGTTGGTTTGTATATCTGTTCCTCCATAGCAGGGACCTGTTGAACAAGACGGTCATTACCGCACACCTTGCAACAATAAACTACTAACTTTGTTAAGTAAGGTTCTTCTTTTTAAACTAAAAAGTGAATCTGATAAATGATAAAACATGAGTACGTATAAAATAAATGACATGTCTGTTATATTGAGAATGACAATAACATATCATGATACCATCAAGATAGAAGGTGGTATTAAATACACACTCTATAAGAGGAATATTTTGAAGAGTACCAGCAAAATCTGTGATTAATGAGGTAAATAAATCTTTACAGATCACATTATAGATCTGTCTGGTCCTGTTTCAACCTAATAGAAACTCATTGACCACAGAGACTGTGTGAAATCATTAAAAAAGAAATTCATTCCTGGGACTTCATACAAATAACCCTGATGCACTAGGTAAGAATTTTCTAACTGTTAG
Source organism: Ambystoma mexicanum (assembly GCF_040938575.1). Classification (NCBI taxonomy): domain Eukaryota; kingdom Metazoa; phylum Chordata; class Amphibia; order Caudata; family Ambystomatidae; genus Ambystoma; species Ambystoma mexicanum. The sequence goes on along the minus strand of NC_090923.1, from coordinate 378,672,363 downwards.
GTAAATGCACTGATTTTAATTACTGTGAAAAATGTTGATAAAATCCAGTTATCTCATCCATTATAGGAAGAAAAAGGTAGAAGACTTCACCTTTAAATAAATTACTAAATAACTACTGTGCTCGCACCCCTCTTCGTCTTTTGTAAGCATGCGGATGGTGACATATTTTTAAAAGAGAGAAAGGGTCAACAGAAGTTTGACCACTGTTTTATTTGATTTATATTGATATTAAAATATTCTTTTTCTTTGTGTTAGTTTGTAGTGCAATTAACACTCTGACAACAAAGGGGTAAATATGATTGATTCTCCATTAAAGAAATGCTCCTGTCTTGAAGAAGGCCAACAAATCTTTTTGATAAAGAGTACTAGAGCTATGCTTAATAACAACATGTCGACTATCGATGAGACTATAATTATTTAGTCTTTTCTTTGATTATTGATGAGACCATAATTATTTAGTGTTTTCTTTGTCTGGAGATCAGTTGAGTTCTACCTGAGACCTTTTTAGATTGATGTGACTGAGAGATGATATTTACACCTTTAATATCTGCAGAAAGAGATACATGTTAGAAAATGTGTTAGTGTCTATGCAACAGCTTTCTGTTTTATAATGCCTTTGTACTACCATCAAACTGCGGAATAATAGCAGAACAGTCACTCATCAACCCCATTGTGTTTCAATGTTATGATTTATTTGTGTATCTCTTATCACGAATGATGTTGTGTTTTTATATATGAGTAAAAGTACAGAATACAATAGTTTTCAAGTTAAAAATGTTGTCTCGTGGTGAAGATAATTGATCAACAAGGATTGATAAAATGTTTTAAGAAGTGTCACCAGTCGTAGACATATGGGCGAAGAGAGGGGTAATCAGTTTTCCACCTGTATTTTTGAATCCAAGTACCTTCCCAATTGAAAACTGATCCCCCCAAAAACAAAGAAAATAAGGGAAAGTACCCAATTCAATAGCACTAATTTAAGTGAGGTCAGCACAATGTGCTAATCTTCTAATGGGAAGATACTATTTAAGGATTTAACAACGAAAGTTGGAAAAGCTCGCACTCCGGTTCAAGACTTTCAATGCCAATGGACAGTGAAATATAAACTCAAGAAATAAACTCAAAGAAGTGACAATAAATCATTCATGCAAAATGAAGCAGCCTGTTACCTTTTTTTATTATATCCCAAGGCCAAATATTTCCTTATCTGCTTGTTTATCCTAAGTTATATAAACATGTGGCAGTAGCATAGAATGCTCAACATAGTTTGTAACCACCTTTCAATCTGTTTCCTGTGATTTTACCCAATTCTTTGTTTTTTAATATGCCACCCTTACATTCTGACGCCAAACTCATTTCTTGTTTTAAAACAAGACTCAAGGCTCTTGTCTGTCTCCTACACTTTATAATGTGTTTACTAAACCACTCTTTGATGTTGTTGACTATCTGGGTGTCTCATACACTAAATATGCTGATGACACCCAGATACTCATCCCCATCACCGGTGACTATACAGTGGACACCAAATCCTTGAACAACGTCTACTTGGTCATTCAGGCCTGGATGGCCCAACACAAACTTTGCCTCAATGATGACAAGACGGAACTCCTCATTCTAGGTTCCACTCAACGCCTCAATAAACTAGACCATTCCTTTAAGTCTGTCATCATTGACGGCAACGTCATGAAGGTCTCCAAGGATACAAAAACACTAGGTATCTATCTCGACTCCACTCTATCTCTGACTAGACAAACCAATGCAGTTAGTTCAGCTTCGGCCTACACATGCAAACTTATTACAGCCTGTAGACCATTTCTGACCACTCCCAATTGTATCACATTGGCTAGAACTCTCATCATGTCCAAGATAGACTATTGTAGTGCCCTCTATCTTGGGACTAGCCAGTCCAACCTTAACAAACTGCAAATTACCCAGAACAATGCCATTAGAGCGGCATTAAATATTCCTAGAAACCAAGATATCTCCGACCACAGAACCAATCTACACTGGCTTCATGTCAAGCACAGAATTTCACTGAAAACTCTTGCCCTTACGCACAAGTGCATGGCTAACAAGGCCCCTTCCTACCTATCCAACCGCCTCACACTCCACATTTCTACCCGTCCCCTGAGAGTGGCTCAAACCCACAGCCTACCTCTGCCCAGATTCAAATTACAAAAAGCTGGGGGTGTGAGCTTCCCTGTCCTGGCCACCAAGCTTTGGAACTCTCTCCCTAACGCCATTAGAACTGAGCTTTCTTTCCAATCTTTCAAGAACAAAACCAAATCATGGCTCTTTGCACACAACATTTCATATTCCTGCTGTGCTATCTGTGATACGGCCTGTTGTCCCTAGCTCTGAGTTAGAGATCATATTATCTTATTGTCTCATTGTATAAATTGCCCTGTATTTAACTTATGCTGCCATACTGTTAACTGGTTCATATCTGTATGTATGTAACTGTAACTGTGTTTTACAAGATTATGCGCCCTGATGCGACCTGATGCCTGTGGGCCTGGCGCGCTTAACAAATAAATAAAATACAAATACAAAACTGTATTTGTATTTTGTTATTATGACACGCCATATTGGCTGGCTAAATGATGGAATAAACTTAACTCAACTTCCAGTCTAGCAAAGAGTGGAGTTCAAGGCAGTGTGCATTGCCCATAGACACTACCGGCAAGTTGGCTCCATGTACCTGAGAAAAAAGTTCACAAACACTGCACCACAGTGATATTAAGGCCAACAACCATCCACAGACCTGATCAACTAAGCTGCAAGCAACATCAACATGACAGAAAATGACTCCCCCCAAATTTTGCTCACAGTGTGGAACAACTTACCATAGAACTTCAAACTGGATAATAAGCACCCACATTTCCGAAAGGCTCTAAAAACGATCTTGTTCTGGCAAGCTTTTTTCAACTGTGCTGCAATCAACATATCTATGACTACATAAGTGTATGGCCAGGATATTGCTGAATTTTGCTTATCACGTCGTTCTCTTCTCTTACTCGTCTTCCTTCCCGCCATCCCTATCTTCCTAGGACCAGGTGCACTCTAAAGTGACTACACCCATTTGCATGCTGTAATCGCATCATTAAATAAAAATATAATCCGCATAAGCATTTTGTTTCAGGGCAATGTATGGCAGGCAGTGGTCTAAAAAGATCCGTCAGCATTGCACTTTCCCTCTGCCTGGTCAGGGATATAGCAGACGGATCACAGTGAAGGCAGATAGTCCTTTGCTTCACCTCCATACAGCCACATATGGACACGTTTTGGGGTCTCTAGATAAGCTGAACCGCAAAAGGCAGTGATTTTCTCCACCTGCATACACACTAGAGACATACTGTGAATAATTGTGTAATCCTTCATCAGGAAATACGTTGCTTTCAAAATTGTGAACTTTGATCATTGATACAGCAAATTGAATCACAGGAGTTGAAGTCAATTTTTTAAACAAAATAACAGATATCTGACTTTTTAATGAAGTGTGTGTGTGTGTGTGTGTGTGTTTGTGTTTTTTGACAGAGGGAAAAGAAAATGTATAATTGTTTCCAGAGCGATTTCATAAATATGTTGTTTGACACATATATGAGTTTTTTTAAAATCAAAGAGGGCAAGGAACGCTGACCCAGTCTAGATTTAGGACATAGCCCTGTGCCTTTTTTAGTAGACACACGTTCTAAATATGTTTCTTCATTAGGAGCAATTTAGGCTTCATGCCGCATAGCCAAGAAACTTTTACTTGACGACGGGCACAAGAGACCCACGGCCTGCGCCTCCATGCATATGCCAGTTTTAGGCAACAAGGTGGAGGTTAGTATCAGCCACTCACCCGTGTGGTTTTTCAGTGACTGACTGTATAGAACCCATCACTACAAATGCCTTTTTACAGTCCCACCCATGCTGCAAGGGTGGGGAATAAAATCAATAACAATGAAAACAATGATGGATCAAGGGCTTTTAAATGCAGGCAGCTATTAGTGGATCCCCTGAGGGCATTCCCTTAGACCTGTGCCTGGCCTAAGGCAGGAGAGATCAAGCACAGGGGAACATATCCCAGATGCCCTATGCGATGTGGAAGTCACTCCTGCAGCAAACTCTTTTCAAATAATTCTGTTGGTGGTGTAATGATTCCTTCACAAATCCATTTGCGTGGGCTGAATCTATTTGTATAATGCAGAATGCGGGTTTATTCGGAGTTACACGCTCGACTGGCACTCATGAGTGAGGAAACTATTTATTGAATCAGCCCATAAAATCTCCCTTGTGCACAGCAACATTCTGCTGCTGTACGGTTTATATACCATTAGGGTACAATTGTAAACCATTAATCACTGAATAACATAATAGTTAATAGACAAACTGCCTGCAAATATGTACTTTACAAAACTTCCTTCAAAAATTCACCATTTGACTCAATGTGTAGAGCGATGCCTGCATGCATACTTCCCATATTAGTTTTCAGGGAGTTTTCGCAATGGTCCACATTCACAACGATTTACACTGGAGCACATTTGGAGATGTCCAGAGCATAGTTGAGATACTCCTGGCATCTGAAGACGTTCTACAGTATTAGCATCTGTGAATCAAGTATAAGGCAGCATGTGCAAATATGAAATCTCATGGTCATCTCTTATTTGCCGTAGTGCAAAGCCTTGTGAATTAGGCATGATGTCTATGTGTAAGTGTGAGGAATTTGACCATCTGCACAGTGGATGTGAGCTCATCTGGGCTTTTTGGAAATGTTATATGAAATTGAATGAGTGTAGATCAACCTCTAGAAAATGCGTGGGGCTTATCTACACACATTTTCCTATGCCCACCACACAACATACACATAGACCTTTGTTCTCTCGGTGGACACAGCCTACAGGCAGTCCTCCCTGTCACAGTTAGTTGGAATGTGACACCCAGGAGAATATCAAGGCATCTCAAAAGGGAGAGGGCAAAACCTTCCTCCTGCCATGGCCAGCCTAATTGAATAACAAAGTCTCCATGGATCTGCCCTGTCCATTGTCAGTTATGCTGGTGGCAGCCTTGCTTACTAAACAGAGTTAATTCAAGCAGGCCCACACAAGGCCTGGTCGCAGGACTAACAAATGACAGGAAACTCCAACACCCTTCATATGCATCTGTGTCAACCTGAAGCCAGCCCCCCGCCTCTCAGTATCAATGACAGTGAGCTGTCATGTCTGGTACATGTGTTTACAGTAGACAACCCCTGCCGGCGGACCCCATTCAGAGGGTAGAAGTATGTTGTCTGATGGAGACAGAAAGTCTGTTCTCGCCACAACTTCAAGGGAGACCTGCCTTTAATTAGGAACCAAAGAGAGCTCAATTAACCAGAGAGACCCTTTGATCCACAACAGACAGGACAATGGGTGGGATTTATTAGTACACGTTTTCACCCCTTTATCTTTCCTGTTGAAAAGCACTCTGGTTATGACCTCACGCACAACAGACCATTGTTGGTTGGGACTAGGGGTGTAACCGTATAACGGTATACCGTTATAGATACAGTGAACAGCTTAATTGAACTATGTTAACCGTCACATTGTTTATACCGGTACAGCAGCTATTAAGTGAGCTTTTCAATCTGATTTGGAAAGGCTGCAGTAAGCAAGTGCTGCGCATTCTGGATCTTGCACTGTGCAATGTGGTATTTGGCAGACAAGAGCATAGGGAAAGTGAGGCCACATTAGTAAATGCAGCTTTGATGATGTGACCGCTCTTTCTCTGTGATCAGTAGAGTCGGGTTAAAGATCAGCCGATTTGTAGTTTTCCCACCTTATTTGAAAGATGGGGAACTACACATCCCAGAATTCAAAGGGGGGAATGAACTGGATGCCCTACTGATGCATGTCCACAAAAACATTATCCCTGTAGACTGTATGAACACTGGGCATATCACTGCTTTGTGCTAGTATATAAACTGCCCCCCCATTGTCCTCCATGTAGATTTACACATAGGCACTAGAGTTGTTGCTTCGCTTAATCCTTCACCTGCCTTCTGCATATGGCACTGGACTCAAGCAGGCAGGACAGATTCTACATTCAATTTGAAGTATCCAGAGCAACGGGGGTGAGATATTTCTCAGGTCTATCCTCGATTTGTGACACCAGCCATGAAAGCATTCCCCCGTCTCAACTCACATGACAAGGATCCTAATGCGCTCAGACCTGGGGAAAATGGTAATGATGGGGCTTTGGTGATGTGGTGGTCTAGGCCATATCTGTGCCTATTTGTATTTTAACTTTGTCATTTTCAAAAAGATTTCATACCACTATCTTTAAGAAGGTACATGAACATGTATTGCAAGAATCAAGAAAGAAATCAACAGCACCCACTGAACGCTGTCCTGTTAGGATTACATGGTCAGTGGTGACTACAACATCAGACCGTTATAATACACCAGGCAGATGGTAAACAAGCTATAGTGATTTGATCAATATGCAACCTTTCGGCGAGTGTGTGTTGGCTTTGACATTTTGACAAAAGAAACACAATGACATGGGCTTTCAGACCCACATGAGTGACTTTTCTCCCTTTAATGGAATAAGGTGTTATCAAAACAAACTTTTATGACTGATTGCAGTGAGGGGTCATGATGCCCATGCCATGTGGTTCCAAAATAATGCAGGTCGAGGCCGATTCTCAAAGCGATGACCTGTCACTGAGCAGCAAGCTCATTGCTCAAAATGTGCATTTTAACACTTCCACTAGTCACTCTTTCATTCAAGGTGATCAACGAGTGAGCGCCATGAAAGACCAAATCTACAGCCATCTTAGATTCCTGGAGGATCAGCTAACAATGTGCAGAGACAAGTTTCAAAATGCTGACAATTTATGACCTTTAAGAAAATATTTGTTAAGATTAGTTAACTCCACCTGCTATACAGCGATAACCATGATATACCATCATTTGGCAAGAAGGTTATCATACTGCCATAAAACCAATACCTTGATACCCCTAGTTGGGACCCAGGATTGGTTCATTAAGGTAGGCTTAACCTACACCAATCACAGAGGCCCATTTGGATTTAAAAGAGGGTGGAGCCCCCCTTTCGGCAGATCATCTGAAGGCTTCACAAGGAGTAACAAGAAGAACTCATTAGGGCCCTGGCTGAATGTACAGTCTGCCTTACAGCTACCACCAGTAAAGGAAGGCCAGGATCTCCAAAGAGGGAAGCAAGATCCCTCCCCTAAACATCTCCCAGGGAACAGAGGGAGATACTGAATCCAGAGGACCCTCTAGCAGCTCCAGAACCGGTACCCAGCCAGCACACAGCGTACCCTTCTAAGGTATGTAAGCAGGCTTCCTATGTGGGAAGCTCCAGAGAGCCTCTGAACCAAACCGAGCCAGTCAAGCCCCTCAAGTTGCAACTGACTGCACCACTGACTGTTGTTATGGCACATTCGCTAACGGCATCCAAGACGCCTTGAACAGTGCTTCAGACCTGTTAACCAGCACTGAGACAGCGAGTCCTGAACCAGTGTGGCCGTGGAGTCCAGCCTGCAGCTGACGGTCCAGCCTTGCTCTCCAAACTTCCTGCCGTCTGATACCCACAGCTATCTCCCTTCTTGAACTCTGTTGCAGAAGTTGCAAAGCGCCCTGAAACCAACTCTACACTGTCAAGCAGCAAGAACTTATACAAGCAGAAGGTACATTTTGGCTCTTTCCCCCTGGTCCTTCTCCAAAGGCCACTGGTGACATTTTATGACCCATTGCTACCTGTGTGCTAAAAACAAGTATCCTTGAACTATCATGATTAAGTACTTTACTGACTACCCTCCAGGCTGGGTTGTATTTTGTAGTGTGCTAGAACTGTCTGTTGTGATAATAATAAAGTAGATATAAAACCTTGGCTGGACTGTCCCTTTTATCATGGGTTAGTAATTTTATTTTCGCTGTGTTGCAACTAATCAACGAGCCGCGACCTTGCGGACATGAGCCTGCCATTCCATCCATGTTACCAAAATTGGACAAAGAGGTTTATAATTTGCTTGTGTTTCCAATCTGTTCGGATCCCTTCTGGTGTGCTAGATGTGCTAGAGGTGTGGGGCTGATTGATGGTTTAGAAACCGATATTCAACCTGGGACCACTGGTGCCCCTGAAGTTGATTTGTCACAGTAAGTCTGTTTGTGGCAATTTGATCCTGTTTGCATTCTTGGCCTATTAGTGTCCAGTCAATCCATTCTTACTATTTTTATTTCGGCCTTTGTTTTGATAATTCTTTCTTTGGGCCTGATTTACAAAAACGTTTTACCATGGGTATAGCCTACTCTGCCTAGCATCTAATTGCTGCATCCAGTCCATCCTCCCTACACATAGCCTACCCTGCCATTGCTAATACTCGATCAATGCAGGGAACAACAGGCCCAAGCTTAACCAGGAGTAACACTATGTACTCTTACATGCCTAACCTAGCCCTCCGAGTATCACTCTCAAATCTGATAATTATACTCATTACCACTGCCTACATCACCATGCTAACCTTCCAGCCTTTTGAGGACCCAGGAGTCCACATACAGTCAATACTCACAACCCTTTGCATCTTAGCACAGAGGAACCATAGACTCCAGGCTCAACTTCCCAAAATATTCGAACCTTTTAAGAAATACAACATCAACCTGGACCACCTTTGTCCGAAACTACCTCTACCTCTAGAAACTACCGGCCCCCCCAGCCATAAACCTCATCCTAAAAGAAATAAGCCTACTGCCAAACTGACGCCTATAGTACCACCAGAACCCGACCTAAAAGCTGCCCTAATTAATGCGAGATCGTTAGTCGCTCATGCTACAGATATAGCGGATGTTATCCGGGAAAATGACCTTGACTTCATCGCCATTACGGAATTGTGACTCCACGATGCAGCAGGTCCTGCACTTACTCTAGCAGTCCCAGACAATTATACGATCCTCAGAGCTGACAGACCAGATGCACGTGGTGGAGGAATAGCGATTATCGCCAAAACTAATCTATCCATAAGAATCACCTCCACACCCAACCTTAAATCTTGTGAGTTTCTTTCCATCAAATGATCCATTGCCAATTCGCAAACATTAAACATCCATCTCCTCTACAGACCCCCAGGCCCTATCAGCTCCTTTAACGAAGATATCACAACTGTTATCTCTGAGAAGCTAAAAAACTCCTCACAAACGTTAGTGCTAGGAGACTTCAACCTAGGTTACAATGATATCAATGATCACCAGGCCACCGCCGTAGCCAACACCTTAGCTGAACTAGGTTTCACGCAGAAGGTGAATACTCCCACCCATGCCAAAGGGAGAACTCTTGATTGGATCGCCAGTCACAATTGTAACCCCTCCATAATAGCCATTACCCCCCAAATATGGACGGACCACCATCTAATCTCTTTCACTATCAACACTAAAAGACCCATAGCTCCTACACCCCCCCAGCCATACCCACTCTAACTAGAAATAAGAAAAATATCACGGCAGAGAATATCTTGCCCCATATCCTACCTAAACTCAACTCGTTACCAGAATACACTGATCCAAACCTTCTAGTGGAGGAATTCAATAATGCCATGACCATCGCTCTTGACAGCGTTGCTCCGCTTAAATTTAGGAATAGTAAACCTAGAACGCACCTAAACGTCTGGTTTACTCCCCACCTAAAAAACCTAAGACTACAAAAAAGAAAATGCCAAACAATATGGAACTTGCATCCTACCGCTGAAAACAAATCCAATCTAACAAACATCTCTAAGCAATACAAAAAGGACATCATCTTGGCCAAACAAGAAACATATAACAATAGGATTACCCAAGCCAATTCCAGCATGAAGGAGCTCTTCTCCATCCTAAAAGAACTGGAAACGCCTATCGCTGTACAGGATGACTCTATCAAAGACAAAACCTGGTGCACAGACATACAGCTGGCTCTCACCACCAAAGTATCCAACCTCCAATCCAAAATTGCCCTAAAGAAAGCCTCATTACCAGCCAAAACCCAAACCCCCGGGGACAAAATCCTTACACCCAAACCCAATGAGTGTACCTAATTCAGCTTCTCTAAGGTCTCAGTAACCGAAGTAGAGAAAACTATTCTGGCTCTCAAACCATTCAATTGCAAAGGAGACCAATGCCCAGCACAATTGATCAAGGACGCTGCTAGAGATCTAGCTCCCTTTATCACAAAACTCATCAATGCCTCCTTTACCTGAGGCATCATTCCACGTAACCTAAAGGAATCCTGGGTACTCCCCCTATTGAAAAAACAAACACTGGACCCCAACATTCCCACAAACTACAGGCCCATCACCACGGTGCCATTCTTACTAAAAATATTAGACAAGGTAGCTTACACCCAAATTCAGAATTTCCTTGAGGTGAACCAGCTCCTTGGCGTCCGCCAATCCGGCTTCCGACCTTTACATGGCACAGAGACTGCCCTTATTGATTTGAAGGCCCAAATAGACTCACTCAGAGACGAGGGCAAAGTAGCTCTCCTTCTCTTAGTAGACCTCTCAGCTGCCTTCGACCTGGTGGACCACAAAGTCCTGTGCAATCACCTGGACTCGGCGGCCCACTTCTCAGGGGAGGCAATAGTCTGGATACAATCATTCCTCAGTGACAGGACCATGATGGTGTTCTCCCCTTCAGCGGCAGCAGACCCGATACCCATCACCTGCGGAGTGCCCCAGGGACCCTGCGCCTCGCCAACACTTTACAATATCTTCACCAAGCCACTCTTTGACGATCTTGACAATCTGGGTATCACCTACACTAACTATGCGGATGATACCCAAATTCTCCTACCACTTACCGGGGATTATGGGGAAGATCTGGCTTTGGTGAACAGAGTCTATAGCATCATTCGAGCATGGATGGCCAACCACGGCCTCTGCTTGAACGATGACAAAACAGAGCTTATCATCCTGGGCTCTGCAGCCCACATCTCTAAACTCAACCGGAACTATTCTGCATTCATCATCGATGGGAAAACTATTAAGGTCGCTAAAGAAGTAAAAACGCTAGGTTTTTACCTTGACTTGACTCTCTCCTTTACCAAACAGGTGAATTCACTGGCCTCATCCATGGCCTATACATGCAAATTAATACGAGCCAGCAAACAATTGCTATCAGAAGACAGCTGTCTTATCCTAGCTAGAGCCCTCATCTTATCAAAATTAGACTATTGCAACTCCCTCTTTATAGGCACTTCCAAACAAATAATCAACAGAATACAAGTGCTCCAAAACAATGCACTTAAAGCGGCCCTAAGCATCCAGAGAAGAGTACAAATTTCTGAAATAAGACGCAAACACAAATGGCTCTCTACCCAAGAAAAAAATCAACCTTAAAGCTGCATCCCTCATCCATAAGTGCCTTAACAACAAAGCCCCCTACTACCTCATAGAACGATTTACTAGAAAAAACCCTACTAGACTCACTCGAACAGTCAGCCCCAACTCCCTTTTAGTGCCCAGATTTAAGCTGACCACTATCGGAGGTTCCAGCTTCCCTGTCAAGGCAGCTCTATTGTGGAACTCCCTACCCCACTCCCTACCTATCCCTATCCCTATCCCTAACATTCAACAAATTCAGAACAAACACTATAAAATGGCTTACCGAAAATGCCATATAACAGGTACTCTCCCACCCACCACTACATGCATTTCACCTGTCATAGACTGACCTGTTACTAGGCAATGTTAGCTATATATTGAATGCGTGGCTGTGTTTTTCCTGTATTGTACATGCCTCACCCTGTGGAGCCAAGAATGTCCTGTTTTCTGTCATATGTTGTAACCGTAACCTTTTCTGCATCCAAGTTGTAAACTTCCTTGTCTTATGCGCCCTGCTACTCGAGGGTCCGGCGCGCACAACAAATAAATAAACAAACAAAGTCACATTGAAAACATGTTTGTAAATCAGGCCCTTTACCTCTTGACGGTTATGGCTCAATCCTGCTACCTAAACAAAGGTCAAGGGTCACACAATGAGACTAGTTAAACCTCGATGTATTTTAGATATTGGGACAATGCTGCGTTGGCAGCAAATATATATACATTTTTTGTGTGCAAAAGCCTTCCGTCCAATCTTTAGGCACAAACTAACACAACAGGGTTATTTCGGTTGCCAACAGCAAATAATGTATCACTGACACAAAAGGTTTTATCTTTTGTTATGTGGAAGCAAGTATATTTCTGCTTAACAATGTCTGCGTTATTCCGCAGCAGAATAGCACTGTTGGTTTCATTGGCCATCGAGAGGATATGACTGGCTGTTATTGCAAGGACGAGGAAGGATTTCACTGCAGCGGCATGAAAAGAGATTTAGAGTAAACTGTCTGAGGCAGCCCTTTGTTAGCCTGCACTCGACTCCTGGCCTTCTCCAACAAGTTCCTGGTAGGCAGGTGTTCATGCTGCAGAAATACAATTACAACTGCTGTCAATCTGCTGCCTCGCAGAGGGTGAGGCACAGTGGCAGACAGAGCGGCGAACCCTAGCACTGCTAGCTTACTGGGAGCAATCATTTTTAAGACACGCTACAATGAAATGAAAATCGCAACCCATGTTTAGCCGAATCTAACAACACGTTATGCGTTGCTTCCACATTGGGCTGCACCACGCAGAGCGGAATTGTGCTTCCACACATGCCTCCATTGCATGCTGTGGACCTTTTTCCTGTCAGAAGCAATAGGTCAGAGAGCAGAGCCACAGCTCCCTGAACCCCAGGATACTATCAGTGCATGATTAAGTTCTTACCAGACTTTTTAGTAAGGGCAACCTTGCTGATCTCATAACTGCCAAGGACTAGCCCGCCGCAGAGTCAATCTATGACCATGTAATCCTCGCAAGGAGGATTTAGGATATAATTGACCCATTTAATCCGTGTATCATCTCCAGTCCAATGTTTTCCCTGCCCAGTTAATGCTGCCCGGGAGCCTATGAGGAAGCTATCAAAAACACAGCATTATCAGCGCCGTCAATTTCATCAAAGTTAGAGATGGCTTTTTAATCACCGATCGCGGGGTCTGCTGGATTTAAGCAGCTGAACGGCCACTAAGCACATCTGTTTTAATCCTTATCTTCTTCTGCTCAAGGCCGTGTCTTCAAGAAGTACAAGGAGCAAAATATAAATTAATTTTTGTTTATATCGAGTAACCTTTGGAACTCTCCTCCGTGATTTGATCTCGCATATCAAACCCATGTATTCCACTGGGAAGATATTGGATTAATCATCAAAGGGGGAAAAGCCATCTGCGTATTTGGTGGACTAGAGAGATTTACAGTACACCATTAAATTGTTTCAGAGTTGTTAAAGCATCAATTGGCGAACAATAGCCGTTGTACTTCCATGTGTGTTCCTGTGCCACTTAAAAATGTAAAACATCTTGAATATGCGCCCAGATGCCTGAGGGTTAGGCGCGCTATACAAATGTACAAATAAATAAATAAATAAATATCTGTCTGTTTGATTTTGTAAGGAATCTCAAGCTGAAGTACCCTTTTGTGTTAGTTTCTTCGCAACACAACCTCCAAAACATGCTGATTTATGAAAGGATTATTAACACGTATTTTGTGTTCTGCTACCCAAGCCATGACTCTTCGTCAAGGTTTATGCGAAACGATTTGAATAAAAAAACAGATCTCTTCTAGGCAACATCTAAGTTATAGGTGTGTTAAGAACGTTGAAGACACAGGCAAGGGCATCAATTTGATTCTTCAAAGTTAACCCGTACAACCTAACTCATGAAGACAAAACAATGCACCCCAAATACTTACAGACTAAAAAAAGCAACCAGATGCTCATAGTTAAGAGTCTAACAATTGCCTCTCAAACCGCATGGAAAGCATAGCCTGATTAGCTCTGAGAATGCCATAAGACAGGCAGTATCAGCTGATTGGAAACCCATTCGGATGATATAGGATCCTCTTCTGAAATGAGTATCACTCAGGTGTCAACCATAAAAACATGTGACCTTTCAATACATCATTTTAAAAGCAAATATTGGTAGTTGTGGTTGTTACGGATATTGATAGCAAGGGGGACACCTTAAGTATTTCATGCGGTTCATAACCCAAATAAACCATATCTATCCCCTGTGCTGTACCCATGAGTAAGTAGCTATTTTAAATTCCTCCAATTTGCAAAAATGCATGTGCCATTGCCACGATACTCCTAATTCGGTCCTTAGAAATCTCACATCAGTAAAGTATGCACACCAGTTCAACTACCAACTAACTGCTTGATCATGGCCATGATGACTGAGAGGATTGCGAAATAATATTGTACACAATCATATTTATATACATCAGAATTATAGTTAGTCCGCATTACACTGTTGGATGATAGGAGGCTGCATTGTACGTTTGATGCCAGTCGCTATTAATATTGTGGTGGGAAAACGTTAGTCATTACTAATCACACGACATACCGGAGCAATGGTGCGCTAGCTGAGAAATTCCTTCCCGCTGAGACTTCTGTTTCAGTTTGGAAGGGAAAATAGCCCAATCACACACAACCCACACCTTCGCGACCCAATCCCTCAATACCTTTTTACTTGACATTGTTGACGGAGTGAGGGTGACCACCATCCAGAATGAGACTAGCCATGTCAATGAGCATTGTTTATTTGGATGGCCGTACAAACACGTTGACACCCAATAGGAACATGAGCTCCATTACATTGGAGGGACAGAACAGAAATCTACCCCAATTTCCGGGTGTAGTCATTTCATTGTAAAAACTTGAAACCACTGTGTAGAAAACGGGTACATTTTCCCACTCGGTGGGGGCAGATGGATTATTATTTGCAATCCCCACATGACAAGGTTTTATTACTCAGGTGCCAGAAAATCCTGTCCGGTAGCATTTTCCTTTTGGTTTGCCATGTTTGGGCCTGATTTACACACATTTTTTCAATGGGACCTTTCCATCGGGAACCCATCGTTTCTAATCAGGCCCTTAGTGTTGAGTGATAATAGTTCATACATTATGAGAGAATTCAACCAAAAGGTAGATGCACAAGTAAATATACTGCTTTCCACCACAGATTTCATTTTCCCGATCACTGTTATTGTAATCAGTAATTAGGGGAGGGCACTCTACAGACATTCATTAACATGTAACAGATGCACCCTTTATAATGTAATCCCTTTGATGTACAATCCCATCTAATTGGCCAGAAATAATTATATCTGTCAAGTAAAGATGGTGATATTCCCCAATATAGGGACACTCTCTGCCTGGCGACGCCTTTAGACATATGAACAAGTATTGACTTTCAACAGACTGCCACACATTTATTTTAAAAACAGGACGCTGGTGCAGCTTATTGGGGGGTTTTCTATTACCAAATGATTATCACACACTGAGAGATGTGCATACCAGCACCCATCCTTAACAATTCTTCACTGACATTGGTAATGACTTCCTGGTGAACATATAATTTTTGCTTTAGCCCGCCATCCCATTAAAATGTGTTACCTATTCAAATTCCGGTATCACTTATGCAATTGCTGGCATAGTATATTTATTATTTAATATTTCATGACACCCAACACAATGTTTCCAATGATTTTAGATGAATAAAAATGTTCCCACGAGGCTCCCGTCTACATATGTTAATGAAGATGCATGTTTATGAAATATGGTGGCACCAGGCGAGTTTTCTTTCTCTTGGGGATCCTCCCCTGCACACAATTAGCCCACACGGCTTTTTGCACTCCATGTGAGATAGCAAAGTCACTCAAATTCCCTTGATGTCCTGCCAAACCAAGGGTCATGAAACAAAGGCAAAGCTTGGAACGCGAGTCCCAAATGCCGGGAGTGTTTCCTGGCTCAAGCAGCCAAGAATATGACTACCAGGAGAGCTGAACTGCAGTCTTTCACCTCATCTGACATCACTTTACGGTGCTGGGAAGCATAACACAAGCTTAAGAATGTGATCAAATATTCGGCCAGATCGAATAGGGTTGGATATTCTGCATGAAACACGGCGAGAAGCCATCTTGAATGCTCTGCAAGCCTACCTCTAGCATACAAAGTTGCAAAGTAAAATCAAAATGGTGGTGACAATTTAAGCCACGCAATCTGATTTGAACAGAACATTACATAGGGCCTCGTTACGATTTTGGAGGTAGCCATGCCGCTATTTGCGGCATGGCTGTCTCCAAACTCGGGTCCGGGTTCCCAGAATGGGGAATTACCGGGCCATTCCAACCTTGGAGGACCCCGTAATTCCTCATTCAATTTACCCATCCCCATTCCCATTCGAGCCCCCATAGGGCTCAATGGGAATGGGGAGGGAGCTAACAACGGGCCCGTTGTTAGCTCCCTGGTCCCCTCACGGGACCCGGAAAGGATGTCTGGTCTGACCAGACATCCTTTCCGGGTCCCACGAGGGAACCTTGTAATAGGGCAGAATGGTTTTAACGGCACCGGCACCATTGCGGGCGCCGTTAAACCCATTCCGCCCGCCTCGTAATGAGGCCCATAGTCTTTAAACACTTCAAATTATTTGGTCGAAAAACAACACAATTATGAATTATAATTGCCGAACGCCCCGTAAATCAATGCCTTGATACTTGCGAAAGAGGAGATGACAAAATAAGCATTTTAATTTAGAGTACTTAGACACTATTGAGGTACAAGACAGAACTAATGGCACCCAGCATTTTCTAAACATGGAAAATACAAATAATTAAAAGATGATGTAATGGGGACTTGGGGCGTGGGGGCGACGATGGGAGGCCAAAATAAAAAATAAGGAAAGGTGGGCAATACATGCTCATCAGAACACAACTGTTACCTCACTTGAACTCAAAATGGTGTCTCTCAAGGAGTTCTGCAAAAATGGCTGTATTCATTGAATTCGGCTGTGTATGTGAACTTGCTGAGATTATAATCACCCAGCTACTTTACAAATGGGGACATCTGAACACAGACAATTACAATTTTAAGAAATGCTCAAAACATTAGAGCAACCGTTCACCAGAATCTGACAAAAATGACACCCATCTGTTTCGCGCATGTACAGAAAGGGACAATAATACCAACAAACAGACTATATACCCAACGACAAGCCGAAAGGTCATTACCGGTACATCTATCATACCAAATATTCCCTGCCAACAAATCCCCCAAGCAAATCGATGTGTCTTCTGCCTAAGAAACAGCATCACAGAGAAGCCAAATGGCACCAGGGCATACTGAGTCCTATTGTCTAACATTCTTCATGTAGAACGTGTGGGTCCAAACAGATAAAGGGAAGCGTCCCAAAATACAAAGTGCTGTTGGAAAGCAAGCCTGGACTGCATAAAGATACTTATGTGTTACTGACAACTCAGACACCTTAGTATTGCTGTGGCACGGCGGTCCATCTCATTAAGGGATGTGTGCAGTAAAATACAATGCTTTGTACGGATACGGTGCGGTCCATGGTGCCCAAGTTAGCGGCCACCATGGTATGCTACGTCCTGCGTTCTCATGGTGGAGGGTACTTCTCTCCCCAGTCCCATGCACATCGCTATCGTTCTCATGAGTACAGTGCCCACATTCATTGCATTGGTGTGAGGGCACTTAATAGCAGTCGCTGCGGAAAGTCAACATAGGAGAAGGACGAGGCCCATTGCCTCTATTTTACTCTTTTCTGCCTTGCCCAGCCCACTGTTCATGTGCTTCCAGGACTCTTTATCAACGAGTTTTTCCACAAAAACTCTACGCAGCAGTGAAGAAAATGTCAAACTAACGGAGTAACATTGCCAGGACAAAGCCTGATGACAATCTGATCTATTCTCAGTTACCATGGAGTGCAAAATGGCACACAGTTTTAGGGCCTAATGTGACTTTGCGCTGTCAAAAAACATGTTGTACTGGGCCTAATTCACAGAGCGGTGCAAAGTGTATTTTTGCAGAGCAAAGTGACTTTTCACTGCCAAAAAACACGTTGTACCGAGCAGTGCAAAGTGTATTTTTGCGGAGCGATGTGACTTTTCAATGCCAAAAAACACGTTGTATCGGGCGTAATTCACAGAGCGGTGCAAAGTGTATTTTCACGAAGCAAAGTGACTTTTCACTGGCAAAAGAAATATCGGGCCTAATTCACAGAGTGGTGCAAAGTGTATTTTCACAAAGCAAAAAATGTGTTTTCACTGCCAAAAAACACGTTGTATCGGGCCTAATTCACAGAGTGGTGCAAAGTGTATTTTTGCGGAGCGATGAGACTTTTCACTGCCAAAAAACACGTTGTACCGGTCCTAATTCACAGAGCGGTGCAAAGTGTATTTTTGCAGAGCAAAGTGACTTTGCTCCACAAAAATACACGTTTCACCTCTCTGTGTATTAGGCCCTGTACTACGTGTTTTTGACAGTGCAAAGTCACGTTGTTCTGCACTAAACGTACCATGAATTAGGCCCTTAATGTGTGAGCTTTTAAAAAAGGTTTTTCTTTCAAGTAGAGTGCAGCAAAGCAGGGACACATAGGGCGGCCTTGGTTTTGCTGGATCAACACACACACAATCTGGCATTACATGTAGCAGACACCAATTTCCTCAGTGCTTTTTCAAGTAAAAGAAATCCCCCCCAAAAATGCAATGATATTTGTTAACAATACGTTTTTTTTTTAAATGCCATTTTCAGAAATATAGAGATCAGCGTAAGGTTTCACAAACACCTGATGATGAAAACTTACATTTCGAATATGAAGAAAAAAAAGAAAACACATCCATCATGTGTTTTATGCAAAGTTATGGCTGCTTGCATCCTGCTCTTTAAAGTGCCAGGCTATTATGCAAGTCTATGAAAAAAGGACGAACATGCCCGTCCTTGGCACTTAAGGGGTTAAGCGAAATTGTTCTGCGAAATCAATATCACTAGACACACCCTGCATTTTCAACAGCCCGGGCATGCCTTTG
Organism: Ambystoma mexicanum; assembly: GCF_040938575.1. NCBI lineage: Eukaryota > Metazoa > Chordata > Amphibia > Caudata > Ambystomatidae > Ambystoma > Ambystoma mexicanum. The sequence continues at coordinate 378,653,450 of NC_090923.1, read as the reverse complement.
TACCGAATGCATTGGAGGCAAAAATATCACACAAGCCAAACAATATATGAGGGAGGAAAGTGGACAGCGTTGTGCTGCTTGCTCAAACAAAACGGAACTCAGGCGTTAGTTTGGATTCTAATATAAGGCGCGTTAAATGCGATACCAAATCAAACGTGGATTACCACCATCCGGCATAACCCACAATTTATAATCACATTTGCTTATGTTTAAGCTGAACAGCACAAGGCAGTGCAAAATACACCACTGTAATACATCATTGCAAGGAACTGAAACAAAAGGCAGCGTAGGCATTGAAAAGAAAAATACACGTCCTTTACTTTGCAAATTTGAAGGCAATCGAGAACTGCGTGTTGTTTTTACCTACAATCGCAGGCTGTTCCAAAAGTGTTGGAAAACATGACTGACCGTGTCTTTTTCAATGCCTAGTGGATGGGTGATTATTTTCGAAGGCTTTTATGCTTGAAACACTTCAAAGAAATTGCATGCATAGAGCGAAAAGAGCTACTCGGTGTGCTTTATGCATGTATGAGGCATTCTCAGTGGATGTGGGTCATGCTAGTAGATGTACACAGGAAGATTATTTGACTCTAATTCATGCCACTTGATAGAATGTGATAAAACAGTTGACATGAGAGATAAGTTCCATTTTAATCAGAAGGGTATCAGTGCGAAAGAGTGGGAATTACGAAGTCAGAAGAGGTCTTCCAAGAAAGATAATGCGGGGAAGGCAAGGGATCAAGTGCAGGAGGGGGAGGGGTTGATTAGAAACATGGCTTTTCAAAACATAGTGGAAGCAAATGAGCAAGTGAACAGAATGTAAGATTTGGAGCTTGAGACTTCCAAAGCAAGCTTCTTCAAACACGGACATCACGCAAAGAAAATGAGAAACATAAAAAGTTTGAATGCACGATGTTCCACGCAGTTACAGAGAGACTCAAGAGACAAAAAAAAACCCAGAGGATCGGAGACTAGAGAAGTGATGCTTAAGTGCTTGCTGAAAACGTAAGGCCTTCACTGTCCAAGCTGACCACCAGGGGCCACAAGACAAGAAAGTGCACCACAAGATGATTTCAGCAGAAACACACAAGACAACATTAGTGTGCATGCATTAATGATCAACCAGCGAGTTGGCTCGTACCAATTGAGGCAACAATGTCAATGTTCTCTAAAAGGTATTCTTTTGTGAATCTCTAGACGAGGCAAAAGCCAGCCCATTTTTAGAAACAGTGTACAGATTTACATTTCAACCTTCAAAAAGGGCTGGGTTTGCAAAACCTCACGTAAAATCAGAAGTCGCAAGGAGATGAAGACAGAGTAGTAAGCCGCCAATGTCTTTGTCATTTATTTTGTTGAAAAATAACACAGAGTTCATCCCAAAATAAACAGACTTCTGGGCCATCAAACAAAGTAAAGCAAACACATACAAACATAAAGTGGCCTCTTCTAAAATGCACATGCATAAAATAAATGACATCTATGTTTTGATTTTTACTACGAGAACAATGACCAAGATTTTTCTGTTTACAGAATGGCATCTTAGAGGCTCAGAGCGACAACTGTCAGATTAGGTGATGCTAGCCTAACGCAATTTAACACAGATACAAATCAGGACATACTACACCAGGATACAGACTTAGAGAAGAAAGAGAGACAAGAAGCTAGGTGGGAAAGGGAAGAAATTGGTAACAATACATTTTTGCAAAATGTGACTTATCCCCCTGTCTTATTTTGTCACATTTTGGAGGGTCTCCCCCTTGGCTCCCAAGGAGGAGAAGGCATCTACTTACATCAAATAACCTTTCTATATATATCTCCTCATTGACCTTATCACGCAGGACATCCTGAGAGTGACGAACAAATGTCACATAGGCATCAGCAACGTCCATCCCAGGCTTCTGTAATTAAAAGAAAATGAAACACATATTAATGAACACACTTTTATTTCATATGTTATTTCGAAATTTCTGTCTCAGCCAGACCCTGGCATATGTTTCTTGGCATACTTTTCATCATATTAGAAAAACCAGTCACATTAACAAAGAGCTTTTCCTTTTCTACGTCTATGGTAAACTCTTGTTTGGTCAAAGCGAAGCTACATACCTACGTTGTTACACATTGAACCACAATTAGGTGTCACATAAAAAGTCAGTGGACCTGATTTACAAAAAAAATGTTGACAAATGATTTATAAATCAGGCCCAGTTTCTTCACTGAAAAATATCCTCTATTTGATAGCCCTGGGAATTATTTGCTGATTATTCACTAGCAACAGTGTACATTTCAAATCAATAATAAAAGCTCCTTTTAATATTTGATCTTTTGTAAGGAAATAAAGTATGGAAGATGCCGCCAGCGCATCTCAGCGCTGGTGTTCATAGAGATCATACAGAAATGCACACACAGATCTTTCGGGCTGGGCAATATCGAGGTTCTTCTCTCTTTTTGATACTCTGTGATTATTTTTGGTCTGGATTTTGAACAGCAATTGTATTGGAAACAATGATAGCCACTGGCGGGTATGCACATGGTTTTGCAGATGTATACTAATTGACCTTTTCACAATTGACCTTGGGAGAATTGACCTCGGGAGAATTGACCTAATTTAAAAGGTCAATTAGGACATATATGCGGGGGAAACCCCCTGTAACCTCCCACTCAATCCAAAAAAAAACAATCCCCTTACATTATTTATAATCCAAAACCAACCCAATACATATATAAAATAACTAAAATAATATAAAGGTCAATTGTGCAGAAGGTCAATTAGGACCACTATAATTAGGTCAATTTTGACAAAAGGTCAATTGTAAAAGGTCAATTTGGGCAATACCAGTTTGAAGTTCTACAATGTTTCAGAGACACACGCCAGCACTGTTTGCATTGAACATCATTTGTTAGCACCCTATCTATCTATCTATCTATCTATCTATCTATCTATCTATCTATCTATCTATCTATCTATCTATCTATCTATCTATATTAAAATATAATAAGCAATGAATGGCAGCGATTAACAATAGCCTCAATACTGAGCTTGAAGTGCTAAATGCAGGTACAAGGGGAAAGAAAGAAGGAGCCAGGAAGCAATTAAACAGTTGAATGTCCTCTTACAATCTGCAGTAAGGATCCCAGGAGGATAGCTCAGCGACAACATGCTCGCCTTGGAAGCAAGGCAACACAGGTTCAACCCCTGGGTCTGTGTTTAGAAACCTCTGGGTATTAAGCGCGTTATAAATAACATATCATATCATAACATGAATGGGGTCTTTCCCATGCAAGCTCCACTTGTTTCTCACTTTCTTTATACTTTGCTCTGTAGTTGAGATTTGTTGCATTTTGGTGAAGTGACTGTTATCAGATATGGTGCCAAGGAGTATTCCACTTCTGTTTAATTCTGTAACTGGCTAAAGAGTTATTATTTTATTATTAATATTATTATTTTTATTATCATCATTATTATTATTATTATTATTATTTTTGTTATTATTATTAGGGTAGCTATTGAGCGCAGACCTAGCTTTGGGAACCCACAGAGAACTTCACAATCATAGGAGGAAGAACACAGTGAGGAAAGCAGAGACCAAAAGGAGCAGGAAGCTAACAGGGGAGGGGCAGGGTGGGCAATTGGCAACAAGGATCTACAATCAACCGGGGGAGTGAGACAGTGAGGGGCAGAACGCAAATTCACAGGTACGGTGAGGAGTGTAGGGTGTGTGGACCCAGTTGTTAAGGAGGGGCCATTATTTGAAGGAAGATGTTGAGCTCTTTCCTGAACTGAAGAAGTGATGGAGCAAGTCTGGCGGGGGGAGATTCCAGAGTCTTGGAGTGCAGAGAAGGTCTGTCTTCTGGTTCTTCCTTCTTGCACCATCATAATTTAAGTCTGCACATCTCCTTACTTCTGGTGAATTGCAGACTTCAAGAGATGATGTGTTTCTCAGTGAAGTAGCTTGGGGACTTCAGGATGACAGCCTTGTAGATGATGCAACAAGATTTGAAGGTGATACAGGCTTGCAGTGGGAGCCAGTGAAGTTAGATGAGGGTTGGGGTGATGTGGTTGAAGTTGTGGAGCCCTTTAATGAGTCTTACTACAACATTCAGGACACATTTCAGGGGTGCCAGAGTAGTTGCCGGAAGGCCTTTGAAAAGGCCATTGCCACCATCAAGGTGGGAGAGGACCAAGGCTTGAACAGAGGATAACACGTTGTTTTCTGGGATGAAAGGCTTGATTTTCCACAGGGCGTGATTTTCCATCCTCATTGGAGATCACGGGGGAAGGGTGGATCCTTGTGGGATTCCACAGGTGATGGGTAGAGTTGTTGATCTGGAAGAATCTATTTGTATGAACTGTTGGTGATACGCAAAGTAGGATTTTAACTACCTGAGGACAATCTCGCTGATCCCCATGCAGGGATGTAGATTGTTGGTGAGTGTTTGGTGGTCTACTCTCCCAAATGCTACTGATAGGTCAAGGAAAACTAGGAGACAAGGATCGCCATCATTGAGAATTTGAAGGACATTGTCGATCACCTTGATGGTAGCCATTTCTGTGCTGCATCTGGGTGTGACGGCTGATTGGTAGGACTGAAGGAGGTTATTGGCTTCATTATGTTGGAAGAGTTGCGTGGCTACAGCTTTATCAAGTATCTTACCTAGGAAGGAAAGTTGGGGGATGGGGCGGTAGTTGCTGATATCGTCAGTGTTGGTTTCTTAAGAAGCGGCAGGATTTGTCCGGTTTTGAGGGTTGAGGAGAAGGTACCTTGAGTTAGGAATCTGTTGATGATTGGCAGGTAACGGAGGAGTGCTTCAGTCAGAAGGGTCTTGAGTACAGAGGCAGGTAAGATGCTGTCTGCATACGATGCAACCTTATGGGATTCTAACGTAGCAGTGAAGTATTCCATAGTTAGTGTCTTGAAAGTTGTCCAGGTAGTTGTGGTTTGGCGAGATGGGATGTGTAGTGTGCTGTCAGTGTGGCGTTGGTGTCTATGTGCTGGCGGATCTTGTTGACGAAGAAAGGGTTGATGAAGATGAATTTTTCCATGGTGTGTGCTAAGGGTGGGTTCGGCAGAGGGTTGATGCAGTGCTTAATGGCTTTGAACAAGGCTCTACATTCAATGTTGGCCCTGGCTATGGTGTATTGGTAGTGTTGGCCTTGGCAGTGTTGATCGCCTGTTTGTAGCACAGAGTTCCTTGAGCATGGCGAGGGTGAATGCGCTGCAGGATTTTCACCAATTGTTTTCTTGTTTTCTGATGGTTTGTTGGTTGAGGTTGAGTTCTTGATTGTACCAAGGTGCTGAAGGTTTAGGCTTGAGGGTGTACCATTTCACTGGGACATGGTGATTGGTGTTGTTTGTGAGGGTGGTGTTGAGTTCTTGGAGAAGCGAGTTGCAGTCCTTGCTCGCCAGAGGTACGTCAGCCAATGAGGGGTGAAGTTTGGTGAGGTCTACTGTGAGGGCCACCACCGTGCAATTCTTTAAGGATCTGAGGCTTGATTGCTTGGTTTGCAATGGGTTTGCTTGAGAGGTGTGATGTGATAGATATAAAAGGGACCAGTTGAGCGAAATAGGAGAGTTATGATGGAGGGTGGGCAGTGCAGTAATGATGAGGTCGAGGACGTTACCTTTCCTGTGAGTTGGTTCTTTCATGTGCTTCATGTGGCTCAGTTTGTCGAGTAAGCAGTGGAGAAATTCCTTCATTGACTTGTTTGCTGGGTTGCCAGGGATGTTGAAGTCACAGAGAAAGATGTTGTTGGCATGCATGAGAGACATTATGGTAACCAGGTCCGTGAAGTCTTCGATGGTGGAGGTGTTGGGCTTGGGTGGGCTGTAGATGAGATGAAAAGTGACTGTGTCAGTTGGGGAGAGCTGGAAGTTCCAGGATAGGTTTTCAAAAGAGTCAATGGTGGCAAGGTCCAGTTGAGTGCATGGCCATGAGTCCTTGTGTATGCTGCGAAAGCCTATGTCGATCTTGTTTGAATGGCCTTGTAGAATGTTGTAGCCGTTGGGGGTGAGGACATCTAGGATGTGGATTGAGGTAGAGGTCATACAGGTCTCAGCAATGAAGGTGGCATCGAAATCATGTGTGGTGATGAGGTCAGCGATGTCAGCTGCATTGTTGATTGCTGAGAGGAGATTTGCGAGCATCAATTTTTGCGTAATGGTGGATGATGGAGTGATGATGGGTGTATGGTGACGTGGGTGAGGTTGCTGGCATGCGGGGTTCTTGATGTTGCAAGTGAGCCTGGTGGTTGGCGATGAGTGTTGATGGTAGAAAGAGTTACAAACAAATCATTATATTGAGATCAGTGGATCCTATTGGCCACAACACTGAATCTTGTCCCTCTGAAAATTCCGCTGAGGAGAGTGCAGAAACCATCATTGTACTGGTTGAAACCATTCCTTGAGATTTGGGAGATGGGGAATGTAAGATATCTTTTTCATCTTTAAAATATGTGATTGGAATGAATTTTCATATGGTATGGCGTGAGCAGGTGAAATATGGTGGAATTTGCTAATTATTGGCGACTTACATTAGGGAGGAAAATGTATACAGCTTCTTAAGGGTTCCCTAATTAATTAATCCAATAACTAATTACTGCAATACATGTGGCCAAGTTTCACCAGTTCAGGAATGGGCTAATTGTCCTACCAAATAGTAAAATTCTGCCTGGTCTGCATGCTATCATCAAACTATATAATGAAAAATGTGTATGACTTAAGATACACTTTAAGGTAATTTGCATGATGGTAATCATACGTTTGCATTTGATGATAGTTTGTTAGTGTCACCCCATCTTTCCGTTTCAACACCTCCCTACTGCACCTGGTTAATATAACTGTACTTGCATATCATTAAGTACTGTAAGGTACCACCTTTTGTGATTGCACAGTTAACCATATGTGAAATAAATACAAATTAAATACAAATTAATGCAAACATAAGGGGATTTTATGATTCAATGGGTCAATGAACCCAGCTAATCCAGTATTTAACCCTAAACGTTGGCAATTGCTTCAATTTCAAAGCCGACAGGGTCTAAACCGTAGGGCCTGACAATATTTACCTTTGTATTAGTTTATCAACACCTATAAAGGATGACCCATTATATCGCTGCCATTTCTGTTTTGCAAATGAAAGCTGCTGTCTTCATGACTGGTGTTGAGAAGTCACAGAGACACGCAGGCCTGATTTACAAAAGTACTTTACAGTGGCACAAGCCGGCAGGCTTACTCTGCCACTCATTAGATACAACTTTAGATTAGAACTACATATTTTTACAACCTACTGGTCTACTCACATTTTTGTTACAAAGATGCCATTCTCCCAGCCTTTAGGGGCACGTTGCTACAGTGATATCCTACTAAACGTCCCTATAATTAAACGGTTGGCCTGATCTTTTCCAAAACAAGGATAGGGAATTATTGTTTTGCAAAGTGCTCCATATGCTCAGTGTGACAGAGAACACTGTTTGAAGCCTCGTTTTCATTAAGGTTTGCTGCATCACAATAGCTCCTTACACAAAGTTTCTTTTTTACAGAACGATTTTGCTATGGGCACAGAAGTTCTTTTGTAAACATGACCCATCACTGAAGGCAAGATCTCATTTTGAAGCACAGCACAGACACATTTCTCAGAAGCATATTCGCAGCATACTCAACACAGACCAGCATGTCCCTTGCAAGAGGTTGATAATGTATGCATCAGTGAAATACGCGAGGCACTTCTCTTATAAAACCTCTCATAATGTCACATAAGTGCACATTTGCTTTGAGAAAGGTAGTACAGCACGTTTTACTAGGCAGGGATGTTTATCACCACTGCGAGTGAGTCAAAGTAGAGGGATCGGAAAGGCTTGGTTCCTGATGCCTTTAACGTGTATGACATTTAATTTCCCAGGAACCTCATTAAACATTGCACCATAATGAATGCCGCAAACCCACCATACCACGTCAACGCCGCGAGACATGCGTGATTTGTTTTCATGTCTGAGATGTGTCGTACCGCGGAAAATATAATTTTTCTGCTCAATGTGAATTTCTGCCCTTGCAAATTGAAGTTAGTTAACACTCATGTGTAATTTCCAGGGTGAAAATGAGGAAGATTTGGAAACCAGTAGGAGACACATATTTTCTAATACCGAGCAAACAATTATCAAGGAAAGGGACAATGTCAGATCCCAGAATGACTGGTAACAATTTCTAACGCCTGATGAAACAATGACAAGGGTTTAATTTGAAAAACAATGATTCCCAGTTAAAATGGTTGTAGTCGAGCAATTCATTTTCTATCAATTGGACAACTAGACCCCTGCCAGATGTGTGATGGCTGTAAAGCAGCTTCAGTGCTCTCAGGAAAGGTAATCACGTTTCAGAGCACGTGGTCTAGGAAGGCTTTCATCCCAGTGTGCTTCAATTTCTCCGACAGCACATTACGAAAATAAAAAACACCATCTTTATTTATAATGGAGTCGTCACATTTCTGTTTTTGGGATAATGGACACCTTTGTTTTAGCTTGAACTTTTTAATAGTTCAGCATTAGTTGCGGGTTGCATGTGATAGCACACTTTTATAAATTTGCATTCACGATGCCATTCTTCTGCAGTAATCAGATGCAGAATGGTGAGCAGAGTGTAATAGGACTCTCCTTGCTTTCTTGTATACCTTTTCCTTTAAGGATGTGCTGTTATTGCCATTCTTTGTTTGCAGAATCTTAAAGAAATGTCACAAGAAACCGGCCAGCAAAATCACTCTGATATAACATGGATGTTAATCACTAGCCCTCTGCCAATCAATATTTTCTGCAGGCATTAAACCTGTCTCCCTGTAGTTGCTGAAATACCAGCTGCACAGTGTGACGGGCAGTCCCAAACATATTTTGTCATGTTGGGGTTTGTCTCAAAAGTATTCTTATTTACCTTTGAGTCTGTACTAAGGATGAATGAAGGCTGCTGATTAAGTATGTGTGTTCCCTAACTCTGCAGGACGCAGGGAACGCTTGTTATACAGCACTCAGTGAGGCTGAAATCTGAAACTCCAAACCTCCATGCGATGTGAAATTCTGGGTTGGCCCTCGATGCAAGGATTCAGGGGTGCCGGGAAATGACACGGCACGCCATTTTGAACAAAGCTGCTTTCATGTATTAATTGGGATGCAGAACTCTTTCCCTTTGACTCCCTCGCACCTCAGTAAAAAGTATTTATACAACAAAGTGGCTGTGATTCAATTTCTCCACCAGCTGAATAGTTTCACATAAAAGATGTTGACGTCTACGAAGTGCAGGCAGCTTTGAAATGTAAACAAACAAAAGGGAGCATAATGCTTTGATTTCAAACAACATATTTGTTCACCATTGTACTCCTTTTGAATGTTCCTTTTCATACAATGCATGGAAAAGCTCTGATTCCATTTAAAACCCAACCTGGGCCGAAAGGATGCAGGTCAAAGGCGAGGAAAGATGACTCAGAGATACTATTCGCCTTGAGTATCTCCTCGAATAACCTCACAACACATTATCAAATATTCATATCTTGGTGGCAATTCTCCAGTGATTTATAGGGATTTCTTTATAACAACTACTACATGTTGTCTGTATTGATGTTTAACAACAGGAGAATTCACTTAGCTGCGATAAATTTGATTGGACTGGTTATGATGACGCAGGTCACTCATTGGGGAAGTACAACAGAAACAATAACATTATATTTTGAAAACTGTGGCCCTCGGATTGCCATTGATAAATACCCCATGGAGTCAATCAGGCCAGGCTCAGGTATCGGCTGAACTTGGTTGCTCATCAAAAGATTGATACCATGTTAACAGTAGTATCACTTTTCAGGGGAACCGATTCTCTTTACGATGTCTTTTGTATGTTAACTAACATCTTAATATGCAAAATTAGATTAACTATTTAAAACAATAATGACATTGCCACCAACAGAAACTGAAGTGGTAGGTATATTGGTATTAGTATTGGTATTGATTTTTTAAAGTGCAGTAATCGGCTTGAAGGAGGCATCACTGCACTAACACATCTGCCGACAACACCCACTGTCAGACCGCTCGCAGACCCCTATCTAGGTAATAACAAGGCCTTCAGGTAACGTCGAAATTCCATTTGACTCAAAGTATGCCGGGGCAGTGGCAGGAGTTTGTTCCATAATTTAGGAGCAAGAAAGCCAAAATAAATACCGCCCAGAGCTGGAATTTAATCGTCGGCACTACTGGCAAGTTGGGCGAAGATGATCTTAACTGTCTGCCTGGAATATAACGGATCAGTCGATCATGAAACCACTGGTCCATTGGGATAAACAACTTTGTGAACCATGCACAGCGTCTTAAATTCAATCTTACAGGATGAAGGGGGTAATATGGACCCGTCTGTTTAGATGCATTCTTTATATAAACAAATAACCTCGTTATATTCACCACATCACCAAAAAGATTCTCATGTAATGATTATATAAATAACTCTATGTTTAAATGTGGGCGCAGCCTCCATTTGAATATTTCTGATATAATTAGATCTTATTCATTTAGGGTTCTCCGATGGTTCCCGTACATATGGTATTCAATGATTCAAAGCATCATAACTACCTTTAATGAAAACAAATGTAATTCCTGTCTATTTAAAATGATACATCGAAAAATGTATTCTTAAATAGACCCAACCAAAAAGTTGGAAATATTTCTACCTACATAGGACCTTCATAAATTGCAATATGCTGTGTACCGTATGTATTTAACATAATCTAGCCTATGTTGTATAGAGTATCTAAGAGATTCCATATTACATGGCGTCTGATGTATGAATCCTCTGCCTGGGTTGATTCAATTGCCGCCATTATATGCATATGTGAGTTTCCGTGATGAACGAGACACCCTTCTTTTTCTTCCTCTCCCGCTTTCAACGAATGCCTGTTTTTTCCTCTTTTTCATCCTCCCCAGGACCATTCAGAAGAGTGTTCCCCCTACCCACTCTTGCCCATCACTTCCTGTCTAGCCCTTATCACCCACCCCCAACACATGTACAGTGTTTTCAGAATCCATGAATCTCAACCTTCTTGGGCGTTTTCCTTTATATTCCTTTTCCAGGAAAATATTCCTGTATGTACAGGGCTTTTAGCATTTGAGAAGCACAGCTATGTTCTAGTCACGTTGTGCATTTACCTTAGGCTGCTCATTGGAAAAACGATTGGGACACATTTCACATTTATAGGAAATAATCCACCATGTAATTGATACTTACAGGTACGTCCACATACTTGGAAGCAGCCTTCACCTTAAAGGAAAAAGGACACTTAAGTGAGAATAATTAATAAAAGTGAATCCTGGCGTAATGTTGCAACATAATGGAAGCAAAACAACAGGGTGCAGATCATGAAGGAAGAAAGAGTCATCACTCTTTGACCTCACCTTTACTGGCCCTACAGATCTCGCTATTGCAAATGGCAAGTTTAGTCTGTATGGATGGACAGCCATTTTGAAGTCTACTGTTTTTTCCCTCACGAGACATTTATAGCAAGGACTGATCCCTAAATGGGTGCTAGAAAACATGGTGCAACATTGAATAAGCCTTTTCCTTTGTATATGGAACCGAGTCTGACACTCCAGAGCCCCTCATACATTGACCAGTTAAGTTGTATACTCTACCACTGTCCACAAAGCAACCCTGATCTTCTAACGTGAGAGTGGCCAACAGATTGCAGGTGTCTATAGCGATCTCAATTGCAATGTGCACCTCTCACCAGGTGGAAGGAAGCACCGTGTGATTGACCTGCTCACGTGCAGTGTGCTGATTCAATTCCTTCATACTATTTGGTTCTCAACGATCAGTAACTACTTTCCGCACTGAGCACATTTTCATGAAGAAAAACAAAACACTGTGGCAAACATACAAAGCTTTTTAGAAAATGGGTTGCACTTACAGTAAATGAGAGAAATGAGGAAAACAGAGTCCCTTCATCGTATCTGGACAGTTTGGACAATACTCCTTCCAGTATAGTGACAAACTAAAGGGGAAAAAGAGTTTATTTTATTAAGGTCCCCAAAACAAGAAAGACATCATGAAAGCTTACACGAGGCTCACTTCTGACCTTAATGCTAGTGTTTGCAGGTGAGAAATGACATGGCCTTTTTCGAATAACATTGTGCACCAGCAATCTATCTGTGAATTAATGCCTGATGATTATTCAATAGCTTCCATAATAATACGTGGGTGAATAAAAAGGTAAGTGTACATTTGAATTCATACAATACTTTGCAGCACAGTGAGACACAATGTAGGGGAGACATTCTTTGGTAAGGCTAGCCTGTACCTTCATTTCTTTTTATTGTGTTTATTTATGTTATTTGATAAATTAATATAGTGTGTCGACTGCGCCACCTTTGCTGTATCATTTTTTTAAAGCACATTTCATTAAATGTTTACAATGTGTAGGTTTTGTATAACTTCAAAGAGGTTTCTAAAATCGGGCTGAAAAAAAACTGCAATTAAGAATTGGTAACGATAGATAAATATTCAAGTTACCATAACTGCTCTGTTTTATAAAAAGCGTTTTTCAATGGGAGTATCCCTTTGGCAAACGCTTTGTAAGTCAGGCTCAGCGTGCCTATTTTACAAAAATGTTTTAACATGGGAAAGTCCCATGGAAAACATTTGTGTAAGTCAGGGCCTCTATGTTTAAAAAGCAACGTTCAAACAAAGTAATACAGCAACAAAACAAAGTCGAAAAGAGTACAGCAAAGCATACACGGTAACATGTGATTTGCCATTTGTGTATTACATGACCATACATTTCAATATAATGATACTCGGGAAACGTTGAGTAACACAGGTGCAGCTGTGCCTGCTGAGGTATGTCCACAGATCACTCTTTTACATGCTAGTTTGGTATGCTAACCACCTACAAACATGGCATGAGCAATACTATATTTCACGATGTTTCATTACGGAACAATTCTGCTTGCACTAGCAGGAAGGCTATTTGGCAGTGCTGGTAGATTTGTTCAAACCCTCCAGAAAAAAGGATGAGGTATAATAATGATATAGGTTTAATGAAATAGTTACCTCATGCAAAAAGGGCTGCCATGAATAACGAGCAATAGCGCAATCAAAAATAGTAATGTAGCAAACCGCTTTGCTACACAGACGGACACGCCGTGCACTTTGATTCGGTGCGTTTCTTGCAGTCAGAAGGGCCGCCATACCACGAGCTAGCATTCCTGGGGATGCGCAATCTGTTCTCTTATTGTGAAACAAGCATTCTCAGAAGATGCGCGCGCACATAGCCGCGCCAGCAATGAGTAGTCGCAACTGGAACTGAAGGTTACCTTGGCCACCAGAAGTGTGAGCATTTCCTTGACTGTTTCTTCAATTAGTTCATCTATTTTTGAATGGTACTGATGCTGAAAAGTAGAGAAGGGGTAAATATTAGCACAGTGCATGCAAATGACACACGTAAACAGATGTTTCATCGAGAACATTTCAGACTGTCCTTCTCATTTTAAAATGGATCAGCTGTGATATAAGCTGTTAATTAACTTGATTTACACTGACACAGGTAGCAAACTGGAAAGCATCGTTCTTGAGAACGCTTTCTTTAAGTAAAGGCACCTTTAACATTTTTTATTACAAAACATATGTTGTCATGTGATCTTGCTACAATGACAAATCTGTACTTCCATTAATATTACACACGATTCCCTTGCCTGGTGTGTGTTTGTTTCGTAAAATAGCTTTGCATATTCATTTTGTCTAGCTCGCATTAACATCTGCTTAAAATGGTAATGAAATCAAAACAATGCACATGTTGACAGAAGGGCAAAAAAACCTGATCTAAATGCTAATTATACATCGGGGAGCGGGGAGTGAGATTACAGTTGAATATGTTAGACACACTTACCCACTGTTTAGCAAACTTTCAGATGATGGGGAATGGAAATAAAGAGAAAGGAGCAGGAGACAGGAAAAAGAACAATTGAAGGAAAAGAATAAATGAAGTATGAAGGCAAATGAAAACATAAAACACGATGAAACGTCATGCGGGACAACAGAAAAAGCAGAAGCAGCGAGAACACCAGATGAGGAGAAATGAAATATCAATTAACACCTTTTTTATCATATGTGTTCAAATTTAATATAAAAATAGTAATGCGGGACAGAGAGTATTCGAATTTTATGAATGTTCATTAAGATATTTTGCATTTTCAGGGGGCTATATTATAGTGTCAACATGACGATTACATGCTATTTTATTCAATAATTCATATTGTCTAGGCTACAGAATAAAGAGAATGGGAATGTATTTTTATTATGCCGGTGATAGGCCAATCTGAATGCGGGTAACATGTTCTACAGCCAGGCCTCTAGAAAGAAGGCAAGCATTTATAGATCTTATATGGCCGAGATATTTAGGACATATTTTGCAATGCACTTGCATTGCCACGGCTTTTAGGTGAGTGGCATTCAAATATCCACAGCAGTAATGCAGAATAAAATCTCTGATAAAAAAAAAAATATATATTTTTGGGCGAATTAAAAAAGAGAACTAGGTCTGCTTGCTCTTCACGGAGAATACGACCCATGCGAATCTGGGGTGCCAGCACCCAGAACCCAAAACAAAGGCTCCCTGTGCTCCGTTATTAGGGAAAGCCGGCGGGCCTGATTTGCAAAAGCATTTTTTTTAACAATTGCGCAATCCCTTAGGAAAAGGATGCGTTGATCAGGCCCAGAATGTGTCAACTAAAACATATTCAGCCATGGGTGTACATTGAAAAACAGCTTCAGGGTTCCCTTTTCATGTTACTTTGCATAACTCCAAAGGGTTTCGGGGATAATAAACACATGCTCAATAACCCCCAATATAGTTTATAACCCCTAACTAGCCTTTGCATCTTTATTCGATAGATAGATTTAAAACAAAGGTCCTTATCTAATGGGTAGCAACTACTATTGATTCCTGGGAAGAGCCGCCAGATTGTTTTCCCAATGTATACATTTGCAGGGCCTTATAAAGCCCGTAAGACTGGCCGCCTGCCAAGCATATGCAAAGGCAAGCAGCCGCATCTTCTCCCCGTGCAGGGAATATTGGCACATTGGTCCACAGAGGCAGGATATTCTCAATGGCACTTTTTTAATTGTTCCGGGGTCGAATGTTAACTGTTAACTTTCATAGGATAAATTATGGGTTCCAACAAAAGGATAGTGACTAAACATGTGCAAAGTTATACAGTGTGAAATGTATTGACAGCCATATAAGCCAGTTGATTTTCAATTAAAACCTCTTTCAGGGCTGTCATAAGGGAGCCGCGCGGCCGACTGCGCAGCTACAGAGCTAGCGTTCTAGCGGCAGGCAGAAGCTTACATCCTTGGTTCATGGTGTATGCACGGAACATAACTTTAAAATAAGTGCTGTGCATGAGATAACTCGCAGCTGGTTCGGTTCCCAGTACATTGCCTTTACCACACGAATTATTTGTTCTGAGTATTAACATGCGATATTTGACTTCACGGCAGAAGCAAGGAATAGTGTCAACCTGGGTATTAGGTAATTCTGCTGCCCCATCACCCACCACATATGCCCAGCTCCCCAAATGTGTCCAGACCCCATCACATAATGTGCCGTGCCCGCCACATTCACAGCATTCTTTAACACTTCCTTAAATAACGTGGTATAATGGCGTCTGGCAAGGCAAGTCGGAGTCCCCTCACAAAAAGGGCCAATGCATTCTTCCAAAGAAACCGGTACAGCATGGGCAGGAAAGGTGCAGGCTTCCTTCACACCTGGTTCCAGTACAGCATATGCACAGCTTGAACATGTTACATTCACAAACCGCTAGGTGCAGCATAGGCACACACGGGTATAGGTACAGCATAGGCTGGGCCAGTACAAGCTTAATGTAACACAACAATTCATTGCATCCTTAAACCTGAGTGACTGTGAGCACACCAAGGGCACAACATAGACAGGGCAATTATGTGTTTCCTTTGCAAAGAACAGGTACACAAGGGACACTGGCTCCCTTGTAGTCTGCACGCTTCCACATGTGCCAAGCAACCTGCTTTCACGTGCCCCTCTCCCACCAGCAGCTCCAAACCGCGACCAGGCACCTTATGGAGTGGGGGTGTGTAAAAGTGTTGCACAGCGCAGACACAGCTGTTCCTCCTTATGCAGGAGAGGCTGAGATTGGTGGGGATGAGGCAGCTGTTGCAACTGGAAGACATGCATGCACAAAAATGCTGCCTTGCTAAAATAACCTGTGCACAAGGGAGCCATTACCAAGTGCACAAATGTCCATGTTCAAGTCTGCCTAATCTGCCTACTAGCCAATCCTGGCTGAGAGGTTAGGATATGGGGACAGCCCACAGACTGCAGTGCAGAGAAGCTCACCTGGATCACACGTGGCCTTTTGGAGCATGAGCACACCACAACGAAAGTGATTTCATTGCCACAATATTCAGTGCCACCTCATTGGTAATTTGTTGTTTTGGCCTGGCTTGTAAGTGAGCCTACTTTTTAGCCATTAGATCAGCGGTTTACTACAATGACCCTCCAAATGTTCATTTAGACTAACGGATTTCAATGAAAGTTTAATTTAGATCAGCATTTGCAAATCAGATTACTCAAATTGTAACTTCTGCCGGTTGAGCTTGTTCATTTACCCTAAACATGCACATATTCTCACCTACCATGTTCATCCTGACTGTCTAACCTACAATGGATTAAAATACAAGGGAAGTCCCTGAGTGTGGTTCAGTATTACTTGGGGAGTTACCACAGAAAGTATTCTTTTGAGTTTTCAAGTTAGATGGGTTTCCGTTGCTAACTTTACAATAATGCTGGACAATGCTTACACATGTAAATTCACCCTTAATTTTAAAGTATTGCAACATGAAAATATCCTAGGTGCCCAAAATATGTATTCATATAGCAGTTTCAAAATTGCATGAATAAATATAAACATCAATCATTTACGAAATGCAACTTTACCTGGGTCAAAGACAATATATTGACCATGATCAACAAATTAAATTCCTCTCGGGCCCCTGGCCCAGATGGCTTGTCATATGCTACTATCAAACAAGCCCCTGAGGTGTGGGCCGAGATCATCTTGAAGTGGGAAAAGTGAACAAAGGGCTCCCACCAATCCCCTCTCAACCCTGGCCTAGAGGATCACGGCCCAGACACCCGCCACGAGAGGAGTTTGCCCATCTCCCAGACGACCAAATACCCTGGTACAAGAACATACGGATGTGCCCACTCGCGTGCCCACCCGCCTGCCCACCAGCCTGCCCTGCGCATGCCGACACCTGCGGCATGGATGGACTCGACTAAACCATCCAGCACCAAATCAACACATCGTTAGAGATGCCATGACGACCTAGCCAACGGTCAGCACACCCATGCAAACATACACACCGGACACTCCCACACCAATCCACACGAAGAACATACTCAGTGCTATGACGTAGGCGACGGACACACCCACGGACGTGCATCTTTATTATTTTCCACATAGGCTTTTCAAATGCAGAAACGCAAGACGCATAATGAACTCATCTAAAAAGGCTTGCTCACGCTTCTTCTAAACCAATGTACCATAATGAGAAATATAACAAAGACACGATACCGGGGATGAAGCGATATGATACCATAACCTAAAGAACCTGTGTATTAAACGGTCCCACCTATGCACCAGGCCCAAGTAGGCCGCAAGCAAAAGCTTCCATGAACATTGAATGAGCAAGAGTTCGGTTGCTGACCCTGCAGAATGAGCCCAGCGAAAGCAGACAGTCAAGGGCACAACGTTGCAAACTCTCATCCCGCAAGCCGACGCCAAGGTCGCACCTGCAAGATAAGCCAGGCACACAGTGAGAAATGCAATATTAATTGTGCAGAATTCTGCCTCAACCACGGTCCCACCTCACGTGACCAAGCCGAACTTGATAGGATGCCAAGCCTAGGAGGAAGAAGGCGTCTGGATCCCCCCGTCTCAAGACACAGGCAGATACAATTAAGCGACTCAATGGACATCTGCGGCGGTGGGAGTAGTCGGCCTTCCTGCTTATGAATAAATCCTCACATTGTCTGCACATACCCATAGTGAAACATTGTTGCAAGTGACAGGTGCACCGCGAGCTGGGAACAGCGATGGTCCCAGACTGGGGGGCTCGCGGGTGAACCAATCAGAACATGGGGCCCTTATCACTGATGCCATTAACATTGACTAATCCTCAGGGGTCTTCATGTAACAATTTTTATGTATCAAACTGAAGGGACAACCCAAGTATACCACCTGACGAACCCTTAACCAATAACAACGTTCTCTATACGTATGCTATACTAACCCTACCACTCGGGGAACCAATCCAGAGTGGCGATAGGTTTTTTGCTAATTTTTCTCAGGTGACGCAAGTAGCGCGTCATACTAAGGTAAAAAGGGCCTGCGAGCCCCACGATGTTGAGAGAGTGTCAGGACGGACGCGTACGATCCTTGACCCATCCCTGCCGTTTTGTTTAATAAACAGCAGATTCACCTTGCTTCTTGCGTGTGTCTTATACTCTATCTCTTTTGGGATATACGGGAGGAGTTGGGGCCTCCCTGCCCGGAGGTCCGAGGGCAGCCCAGCCGACCCCGGGAGAATTTCCCCCCGACAATCTATCATCACTTCTCCCTAATTGCCAAACTCAATCAGTTCCCCCAAACTTGGAAAATGGCAACATTCATTCCTATATACAAACAGGGAGATAGAGATGACCTGACTAATTATCGACCCATTGCCCTGGTAGATCCCTTGGGCAAACTTGTTGCGACCTTCTTGCTGAAAAAATGATCTGGGCTTAAACAGAAAACAGGTTTGCAATAAGACAAAAAGGCTCCACTGCCAACGTGGGTACCAACGTTAACCTAATGATCTTAAATCTGATCAAGTAGGAAGCTCTTCTGCATAAAACCCAAGTCTACGTGGCTTTTGTCGATCTCCATATGGCATTTGATGCAATCAATAGACAAAAGCTCTGGCATAAGCTAACGGCTTGGAATTGCCCAGCGGAGATCCTTGAGCCGATAAAGCTCCTATATTTGAACACTTTCATCACAGACATATTATCGCAAGAAGGGCTTGTATCTACTGCGATAAAGACTTGGAATGGCCTGGAGCAGGGCTGCCCTCTCGCGGCAATCCTCTTCAACCTGTTTACAGCCAATGTAGAAGACCATTTGCAAGCGACCTTGTTAAATCCACCAAAGATCAACTCAGTTCCATTTCCTATAATGATGTATGCAGACGACATCGTCCTGATTGACAAAACGCTGATGGGCCTACAGCTCGGCCTAAAGATGATGGGCACTTACATGAAGGCTAAGGAACTACTGATAAACACAAAGAAAACTAAAATCATGAAATTAACCAAACTGAAAGCAAAAAGACAAAGACCGCTGATGCTGAACCTAGACGAACAAGATCTGTGTGTCATGACTACCTGCAAATATCTAGGATGTTGATAAATCAATCCAAAACAAACAAAACAAGACTGGGCGAACTATCTAGAAGAACAAACTCAATCTTTAGCCAGACAAGGCCGCTACCTCCATAATAAATTTGGAAAATATTCCTTCAAACCTATCATTGTCTTCTATAGGCAAAAGTCATACCTATTCTCACCTACGGGAGCAAACCTTTGATTGAATTCTCACCACTTATGTGGCAAAAATATGAAGCAATTGTTTGGAGGAAGATCTTAGCATTGATCTTAGCATTGCCCCAAACGTATCCCACGGTAAGAATAAGATTAGAAATTGTTACCTAATCGCTCTTATCTATCACCCTCTGGAAACAAATGGATCTTTTCCGGAAAATAATGACTAGCGAAAATATCCCAGCAATACAGATTCTCCAAACAAAGCTGAGTAGCATGAACAATATCATCTTGAACGTATGGAAGAAGGACATGGAAACACTGCTGACAAGCGAAGATTTAACTATGGAAATGCTACTTCTACGCATGCAGCACGCCAAAATTTAGCTACAGCAAAATGACGGGGTTACAACCATTCGAGCAAAATTGGATATAAGGGCCTTAAATGAGTTGCCAACTTACCTAAATATATTTCCGGACAATCTCATTTGTGATACATACTTGAAAATACACCTGAACACTATTGCAACTAGATAAGATTAGGGCTCTAGCGAGAGTAATGCAACTGTTGGTGGAAAGATAAGGTTTGCAGGCATTAACCACCTTGGTGGTGTTTGCTGTTGCTGAGGCAGTTGCATTGACTTGCCTAGTGAGGGAGAGAGTGCAGTCCAAATAGATGCCTAGAGTTTTGACCTTGCTAGCAACTGATGGTGTTCCCATTAATGGAGAAAAATTTGTAGAGCGTATCTAGCTTGTTTAGTTGAGATTGAGAGCCTATGGTAAGTAGCTCTGTTTTATTATCATGTAGACACAGGCCATGGGCGGCCATCCATGCCTGTATGTGAAGATAGATTCAATTTAACATTTTGGAATCTTTGTCATAGCAACCTGTAAGAGTGATGAGGACTTAGGTGTCATCTGCATAATTACTATAGGTGACACCCATGATGTATAAGCACCTTAAAAATGCACAATACCTGAATAAATACCACATATTTGTGGGAGGATATCCTGCAGTCACTTTCATTCTGACAAAATTACATCTTTTTAAATATTTACTGCCAGCAGAATGAACATTCACTTTTTTCATCCACTACTGGTTGGTGCCTAGCTTACCTAGTGCTCACACCAGCACTCCTTGGCTTGTTAATGAAGCAAGTTCATTGTTTTATGTAAGCTCATGTCTGACATTGGAAAACAGTGTTAGTCTGATTTTCCAGTGGGTGTACAGGTATACACCACAGAAAGATAAAGAAGAATTAATGTACCTCAGACTTAGTGTTTTTAAAAAAGATTTAAGAGACAATTGCAGGAATCGGAGTAGTATGACTGTTGTTCTGAATATTTAGTCTCTACATAGATTTTCTATTTCTTCAATTATTGCGGTCAGGATCCCTCTATACACTTCCGTGTATGACACCCCCCTGATTGTGCAGATCAGAAATAGACACAAAAGGGAATCATAAA
Source organism: Ambystoma mexicanum (assembly GCF_040938575.1). Lineage (NCBI taxonomy): Eukaryota > Metazoa > Chordata > Amphibia > Caudata > Ambystomatidae > Ambystoma > Ambystoma mexicanum. The sequence goes on along the minus strand of NC_090923.1, from coordinate 378,632,345 downwards.
TCCAAGGTACACATTTAGAAGAAAAGGAATCAGCAAATGTCAATTACCAAATGTGGTGATACAGGCTTCCCCCATCTTCTGGACAAATCTACTTCAAGTTATATTTTCTAAAATAGCTGACTCTGGTATCATACTTAAGGGCTGGAAGAAAGCTAACCTGGTGACCTATATTCAAGAAAGGATCTAGTGGCGATAAAAAAATTACTGATTGTTACTATTGACAGATTCCATCTACAAGATCAATTCAATTTGAACATTACAAACATTAAATGAGTGGGCACTTGATCGCAAATTGTTATCTTACAGCAAACCGGACTTAGGAAAGGGTTTGGTACATTCCACAATATATGGACCTTATTGTATTTTATTAGATCAACGCTGACGACTAAAGGAACTAAATTATACACTTCTATGTAGACTATGCTGCTGCTTTTGATTCTGTTTCATGGCCCCGTCTTTGAAAGAAACTAGAAGAATGGGGCTGTGATATTTCCATGTTTAATATGATTAAGCCGCTGTATCAGGAAACTACGGTTTCTATTAGGCTTGATCAGGAGGATCGTTCCTCGGCAGATATTAAAGCAAACCACAGAGTGATGCAGGGCTGCTCGCTGGCACCATTGCTCTATAACTTATAGCTGACTCTGGTATCATACTTAAGGGCTGGAAGAAAGCTAACCTGGTGACCTATATTCAAGAAAGGATCTAGTGGCGATCCAAAAATTACTGATTGTTACTATTGACAGATTCCATCTACAAGATCAATTCAATTTGAACATTACAAACATTAAATGAGTGGGCACTTGATCGCAAATTGTTATCTTACAGCAAACCGGACTTAGGAAAGGGTTTGGTACATTCCACAATATATGGACCTTATTGTATTTTATTAGATCAACGCTGACGACTAAAGGAACTAAATTATACACTTCTATGTAGACTATGCTGCTGCTTTTGATTGTGTTTCATGGCCCCGTCTTTGAAAGAAACTAGAAGAATGGGGCTGTGATATTTCCATGTTTAATATGATTAAGCCGCTGTATCAGGAAACTACGGTTTCTATAAGGCTTGATCAGGAGGATTGTTCCTCGGCAGATATTAAAGCAAACCACAGAGTGATGCAGGGCTGCTCGCTGGCACCATTGCTCTATAACTTATATGTTGCAGATATACACTGACGCCTAGCCGCATGTAGTCATTTTCCCCGTTGCATTGGTGCCTGTGTGCCGTCATGATTCGCATATGCTGATGATACTATCCTCAAGGGTAGAACCACAATAGGACTACACTGCTGTATTAATGTGCTAGTGGATTACTCAATGGTTAATGGACTGTCTTTAAACATTCAGAAAACGAAAAGAATGATCATTGGTGGAGGCAATAAGAATCTGTGTCAGTTCATGTAGAAAATGAATGCTATCCCAGTTGAAGTGGTGGACAAACATGGGCTATTGATTGAGACTTGTAGGAATGGGCTAACTAATTGACCCTTGCTTTGTGATATCCATACAAAGGGATATATATTGTTTGTGAATGACCTGGGGCATATTAAGTTTGATCAGTTTTGGAGTAATTCATATTCAGGAGTCTTTGTTTATGACGGCCACTGCCCATTGTATTTTGAAATGATTTGAGAAATTGGTTTTACATATGTAAAGATTGCAATGCATGATTGATATTTGCATTTATCTAAAGGCACACGCAAAAGGTTTTGTAATGAAACCAAATGCACAATAAAAAGAAATGTAAATGTAGCAGACACTTTGTGGAAGCATTAGACTGATAAGCAAATAACAGCAAGCAGTCACCAGAATAGACAGTCATGTAATTCAATGCAAAAGTAAAAATACTATGTACAATAACAGAGATCTTAAACACTGACCACAAGTAGGTTTTACGGCATGAACATAATGCTGCCACGATACAGGAAATACATTTGTGAAATACCAACTGCCTCTATGAAAACAAACAATTATTGACACGATCACAGGTGCAACCACATAGTGCTTATGTTTTAGGCAACAAAAGTGCTGTGCATTGATCAATGAGGAAAATAAATAACAGCCTATTCAACATCTATTTCATACGGAATACTTTAAACATAAATTAACAAAATCATGATATATACTCATCCTTATGGACATTTTATTCTACATAATTTCTCAAAATCCATAATGAACTCCCTTTAATACACTGAAGCTGCTACAGGAGGTGTGCTAAAGTTATAAACATAAACTCTCTCCTCACAAACAAATGTGTAATAAATCATTCAGTGCATTTTAAAGTCTGATAGTTGAAGTTAAAAACCTACCTGAAAGGTCACAAAATAAATGTCAACCACCACTCTCCCAGAGAGTATAATACATGTGTGGAATAATTCATCAATCAAATCAAACCATAAATAGAGAAATCCATAGATGACATTCTCATAACAGGTAATAACTTCCGTTCTGAAATACGATGATCTTATAAAATATTTCATTCAAATCATCCATCAGAAAAGGCCTACATTGAATCTTATCATAAAAACCTTTAGACACAGGTTGCTATTAGAGTTCACTGGTCAGGCTGCATCCAGCCTTCACTTTGAGCGTCCACTAAATGAATCCCTGGTCAACACAAATACCAGCAGATCTAGTTCAGGGATTTAAGGAGCTTGGATTGATTCTTAACATCATGGCACCTACAAGCTTCGCCTTGAACGAGAGAGTCACTGTCAAGCTTCTTTCCAACACTTTGCTTACAACCATTTCGAAGATCATTGATGACCAACAAAACATGACACTATCTATACCCTAGTAATAATGAAAATGAAAATATATCAAGAAGATGGCATCAAACCTACTCAAGTTCTAATGTATATCATTTCAGCAATAAGAAATAATTAGGTCAACGTCAACAGAAGGTCAACATTACCAAAGCAAAAAACGGTATCTACAAAACAAAAACAAATGATGCTTCAAGAACACAAAAAAATAAACTCTGAGGCAGTGAGGCACCCCACCAAACCTACAGTCCCTACATCGATGTGCTACCTAAATAAAAAAAGGCCTACATCTTGTTGAATGTGTTGCTAAAAATAAATAAATAAATCAGTCTTAAGATCACCTTTACCTGCCTCAATTACATGAGCCACGCTAATGACCAAACAGGCTGCGTTTTAACCTTCTTTCTTTGGAAGCGGTACAGCAAACTGTGACCTCACACAAATCATCTAGCATCTCTGGAGATGAATGCCAAGCTTCTTCGGAGAATCAATCCCTGCAGTCACTCCAAGCAAGTGTCTGCTATTTGGTATGTGGCCAACATACACTATAGGAAACAAGAATGACATGGGAGGTATATTGATAAATGAAAGATTGATAATTACCAGAGCCACCTCATATTCAAAAAAATATTGTATGGCTACAATGCCATTAGCATTCAAATGTATTCTGGAGCATTGTATTGTTTTATATGTGTTCTGCGAAATGTCTTTTATAATTGATGGAATTTGAATATACGGTTTCTACTACTCCATACCGCCTAGTGAAGATGGCATCCTATAACTTGGCTGTTGATGACTTAAAATCATGAATGCCTCAATTGCTGTTAAAGCCCTCCCACCCCACTGTGTGACCTGCACATACCCACTGTTCGATTGAGAGTGGGGGGAACACCTTGCTAAAACATTGCTGAACCATTAGGGCCCTCTTCAGCTGCCATCAATCTCCCTATTCCTCTGCTTGCTTCATTATGACTCCAGGGACAAAAAGTGTGCTGCCTCTTCAGCCACTTGGAGAAAAAGATGTTTGGTTTTACATTCAATCTTCGGTGGGCCTGTCTTTGCTTGAATGTAAAAGAACGTATTGTTGAGCATGCTATGTCAAGGAAGATCACCATAATAGAAAAATTAACAGGCTGGAAATAGAAAAAAGTTGTACATGCTCCACTGCACTGTGGGGAACTACCACGCCTAGGAAAAGTAATGAGGCTTGACACATGGCCCTATGCCCTCATTCATAGAGCCTTTCAGGGGTGAACATAAACCTTTGCAGGTGCATTGACAATAAACAGACCTCAAGCTAACCAAACTCCTGATGGATCAAGTTTCCCCTGAACTAGTCTGACCATAGCTAATCACTGTAATAAACCAAATGCCTCAATATTGTTTGTGTACACTCTTGATGAAACCATTGCCATCAAAAATCATTCTTGGCTATCTCACAAACTATTGCTTCTTCTTTCTGAGAATAAACTGTAGAAAGCTCTGTGGCTGCTAGACAGGGCAATTGTATTTCTGGAAATACCGTCTAAGGGCTAGTAATTGGGGGTTCAAGCAGGTTGAAAGAGCCAAAATGACACTTTCCAAGTTGTTGATGAGGCTTTACTTATCCTTATCCTTGACATCTGTGAAGCCCACTTACATGTCACTCATGCCCTGTCAATGACGTTCGTTACAATGCACCATACAACACTACCTTAGATGATATAAAAGGAAGGATCCATAATTGATTGTACACCTTCCTGAAGGTCAGTGCTCAGAGAAAAAGCCTAGATCAAAATTCTTCACTTATTTCTCTTTTCTATTTTTTTTATACAAACTTTATTTATTTCCCAGGAGTAAACATATAGAAGATATTATGCCACATTTATATCTGTTACATAAGTACTCGCGCTCTGAAACACTTGTGTTCGAGCACAATAGAAATAAAATATCAATCAATCAATTTACCTGTTATAGCACCCTTCTCCCCACCCCCCACACTCCCATTCGCCATGTAATGTCTGGTATTTAATTAAGGCAACACAACAATGTTCAGTGCAAAGAAGTGCCTTGTGAATCAGTTCATTTCCTTAAGGAAAACTTTCACAGGATGGAAATCTTGCAAAGGGAGTTAGGTTTAAAGTACATTTGTTCCCTATCATCCATAAACTCGTGGAATGGCATCCATGTGTTCTGGTATTTCGGGAGCGATCCATATGCCAATGCTGTTACCTTTTCCATGGCCATCACTCCCCATAATCTCACCCACCATCTGGCCATCACCGGCCCCTGTTTATTTTTCCATGCTTGTGCTAGGTTGATTCTGGCCAAGCTCAACATATGGGTGATGAGGGCGTCTTTGTCCCCAGTATTTGCGTAGCTCCCCTCTACCATCTTTCCCAGCAGAATTACCATTGGGTCATGGGATTATTTTTCTTTTCTAATGCACCCCTCAAGGCTCAATATACATCTGCGTCCTCTCATCAGCTTTACATGCACAATCATGGAAACCTTATTAGTAACATGAACATAGCTAAACCCCAATGAGCAGACATTGTTTCCCACAAAAACAGAATTCTTACTTTGGTCTGAAATGTTCTCCCAAACCCTTCCAACCCCATATACAGAATTACAGGTTGATACTTTCTGATGCAGTTGTGGTCCCTACTCTCCTATAAGCCAGTATTACAGTGGTCTATGTTTGACTTCAAACACCTGCTTGCCTACTATATTCAGAACACTATAAAAAAATTCAATTAAAATCATGTCTTCAGAATAGAATGAAATGGTTATATGACAAAATCCTTTGGGCAAATATGGTGGCTCTCATACAATCAGGCATTGTTTATGGAAACTCTCTCGTGACGGTTGGACTGAAAAAGCAACTAAATCCATTAACCACCTTACTGAGGTCAACAGATCAACTGAGCGAAGGCACACACCACTGCACCCATAAGACCCCAATTGTAATCTCTTTGTATCTGTTGCCTATACAAGTCTGTTATGTGTTCAAGACAGCATGCCTAAACAACACAACTGGTTATTCCCACATGCACAAGTATTTTCTACACAGATCGGTTATCTACAAAGGATCCTGATACCTTCACAGCAAAGAGGTTCTACACCTAGACACCACAATTTTCAAGGTGTGTCAGAATCCAAAATAGGCATTCTTAGTGGTGATGATTTAATTAGAAACTCCTTATCCCAGAGTGGTGCTGTACTCCTTCCATTGTCAGCTTCTGAAAGGACCTGAAAACACTTCTCTTTAATAGGTATTTAATATATTGGTGGAGGCATATTCCCTCTTACTACAACGTTGGAAGTGGCTGCATGAGTGCAAAGCAGTGTGACTTGATGTTGTCTCCTCTGGTCACTAGGTACTTTCCTCTAGTGCTGCAGGAGTGGTGTGTGGAGTGAGCGTTTGCGGCAACCAACTATCGTGTGGTGTCCTGTGGTGCTGCGGTGTACGTGAGCCAGCACTTTCCTCCACGTGGGAGGGAGAGGAGGTTCTCTTGTGGCTGGCAAGTGGCAAACAGTGAGTGGCCAGCACATGCCCCAGCTAGAGGTGAGCAGAGGGACGCTGAGTTATGCCAGTGAAGGCTTGTGAAGCCTTGTGTCTTTTTTAAGGTTTGAGAAGCATCTGTGTGTTGCTTGTGTTGCTTTGTGTTGCTTTGTGTTGCCCTGTGAAGCCCTGTCAAGCCACTTTGAATGCAGTGGCACCTGGATTTGAGAACATCTGGGTGATGCGAGAGACACCTTACTGGGGTACAGCATGTGACAAAGATGCTGGGAAACTGGAATGTATTTGGAGGTGATCACTTTGTTGGCTAAATTCATGACTGATTTGGCAGCAAGGGATTTTAGAAATGTGGAAGCTTCAAGAGCTGCCAACATTCAACCTTCTGTTCGTAACGTGGCTCCGAAACCCACTGGGAATGGTGCTGTATGCCCCGTGTCAGAGATGGGGTTGGGTAATTGGGCTGGGGTCAGGGAGGTTACCTCTTCAATGGATCAGAGATCTCTGAAGGAGCTGAGGACTATATCGAAGCAGTATGAAGGTCTGGTGGACTTTGGTAGCAGACCCTCCAATTAGCCCAGCAGCCAAACTGATGTTATTATATCTAGCAGGGGGAATCCAGTCAATGAAGATAGAGCTGTGCCTGCTGTTTGTGGATGTGTCATTTTGAGTTTTCACTGGGTGCCCCTTGCATTGACAGGGGTGAGGAAATGCCCAAGTAGACCCTTCTAGGAGGGTGGTGATTCTCCAACCTAATATGCTGTTTTAAGGACCTAACAAATGGGGATACAAATGCCTATAAAGGAACGTTTGCACTGGCCCTATTGGAAGTCTTGGGGATAAATGACATTTCTTTTAAAACTGATCCCTGTACATCCTATCTGACTGTATGTTTTTCATGGGGTGTAATGTCTGCTTTTCCTTTGCTAATGCTAACTTTCGTATGTGTATCTGGAATTGTCATCATGTTTTGGCACTGAAGGGGATTGAGGTCTTTGAAGACATGAAGGCTGATTTAGGCCACATCCATGATTTTTGGTACCACTGGCAGGAGGCTGAGGGGCCAGTGGAGGATGCTCCTCTCTTTGGTAAGCATTCCATAGAGAGTGCCCAAAACGCTAAGCCCTATTGAAATATTGAATCCCTTATTGACCCCAATTAACCCCTTATCGATTGTATTAGATCTGAATTGGAGCAGAGACTGAGGCAGATTTCTTCAACGTCTTTTCAGGTCTCACAACAGGCTCGGGAGAAGGTGTATGCCTTTGTTACCCAGGCCCCGCCTGTGAAGCAACTTTAGGGATTGTGGGGGTGATGGCTGAGAGGGAGGTGTTTTGTGGACCCCTACAGGGTCAGGGGGTTGGTGGTATTTTAGATGTTGTGTCTATCCAACCCCGGATGCTGCAGTCACTGGAGATGCTGGTGATTGTTTCATGGAATGTTGTGGGTATTAAATTTAGAGTAGGTTGTTCAGAGACTCTGCCACTCTTTGAGGGGCCTGATATTGTTTTAATGCAGTAGACCTGGGCATTGAAGAATGTGTTGGTTGATGGGTTCACGGCATACTCTGTACCGGCACAGAAAAGTTCCAGGGGGCGCTGCCATCAAGGTCTGTGTATTCTGGCCAAAACCCATCTTGTGAGTGAATTATATCAGCTGGAACTCCCCTGCCGTTTTTTGTAAACAGTGGAAATCTGTAGGAGGAGTGGTTGTGATGTTTAGTGGTACATTTTATAATAGCACCCGTGCTCAATATAGTAAGAATTGTTTATAAATGTTAGCTTCTGTGATGGAGGGCCTGGTTAGCTGGGTAGCTGTGAATGATGTATTTCTTATTTTGGGGGGCGATTGTAATGCCATAATGGGTAGTGGACTTGGTTGCGGTGTTCGCAATTTCTCTGAAGATTATTTGTCAGGTTTTTTGCTACCCATTATGAGGGATACAAGAACCCTGAAGTGAGGTACTTAGGCTATGGAAACTTCTTTACGACTGTGGTTGCGTTCGGCCAATGGTCGTTTACCTGATGACATCCCGGGAAATTTTACATTTTCCTTGTTAACTGATTACATTTGTGTCCCAGTAAAATTTTGGGACTGTGTCACTGGGTTTGGGGGGTGGGGGGTAGTTGATCTATGGATTGACCACTTCCCTATCCAGCTGGAGGTCAGACTGCAGGTCTGGTCTGTATCTGCAGGCCAGACCTATATGCCAGAGGTCTCCTCTGATGACCGGAAAAGACGGGTAAAATGGCAGACTGCAGATTGTGAGAATCCTCAAAGGGACATAGTTGTAAGCAATTGGGTGGTATTTGAAAATATCCTTTCTAGTAATTCAGACCAGAGCGTAATTGGGTGAAAATTTTTACTATTGTTGACTAATCTCTCTGCCTCATTTACCTAGAAGGCTAGTAGAAAGGAGGGAAGGCTACATCCTGGGTGGTTTAATGTAGCCTGTACAAAATATACGTCCCTTCTGCTGAAAGCCCTGAAGAATCCTCTGCCTACTAAGCACAATATAATTATAGCCCGGAGGGGCTACAAGAAAGCCATCGCTGTCAGAAGATCTGAAAAAGAAAGCAGAGTTGTGGGAGGAGTAGGCAAATTCTAATAATCCTAAGTTTTTTTGGGATATTGTGAACAATGGGCCCTTTTATGAATATAAGTTGAGCAGCACACTTGTGATGGTTCCGGACCAGGAATGGGGGCCGATTATTCCTTCTTTTATAGTATAAGGAGGTGGATATTGATCGGTTAGTAACCCTGGATCCTAAAAAGTTGTCTTCTGTGAGGGAAAATAAAATTATCTTTACAGTGGAAGAAATTCTGACAGCTATAAAATGTCAACCTAGGAATAAGGCCCCTGGCGCAGATTATGTTCCTGCCAATCTGTTTTTGGTGGAACCGGACCATTGGGCACCTATTTTGACTTTGGGGTTTAATGCTATTTGTGAAGGTGGTAACCAACCTGTATCATGGTCCCACCCGGTGATTAATCCAATTTATAAAAATGGGGCAAGGGCCCAACCATCATCGTATAGACTAATTTCTCTCTTAGACTCTGTCTTTAAGATTTTGGTGAGGGCTCTCTTGGGGAGGTTGGAGGCCAGGTTGGAGAGTAGTAACATTCTCCCCCCTATCCAGCTAGGTTTTATAAGAGGGCTAGGAACAGCAGGGCAGGTCCTGAACCTTTATTTGGTGGCAGCACATTCTTTATTTATTAATGAGGAGGGTATTTTTTGGCCTTCATGGATCTGAGCACTGCCTCCCATAAGGTTGATAGAGACAAGCTGTGGAGTCTGCTCAGATCCATGAACTGCCCTGGTACCCTGGTGGACCTCATGGAGAGTCTTCATCTCTCGACAGTGGCTTGTGTGAGGAGTGGGGCCATTGGGCACTGCATGCCATATTTCAATGTAGACAGTGGGGTGCGTCTAGGCTATGCATTGGCCCCTTTGCTTTTTTGTTTGTACACAAATGGTCTATATGATATTTTACTTAAATCCACCCCAGATGCCCCTAGAGCCCTACATTGTCTTGTAGATGATTATTCTCACTGGACTAAAAATCAATGTCACAAAATCGGCTGTTGTGGTTTGCTCTAGGGGGAAGAGTATGCCAAGCTTTCCTGCTATATTTAGCAAGGAGGAGCAAATCCCTAGAGAGGACAGTTATGACTACCTTGGGGTTAGATTTGCTTCAAATTTGGGGGCTGAAGCTCGTGTTGAGAAGCAGATCTTGAGATTTAAGAAGGAAATTGTTGGGGTTACCAGAGGACTGGGCTTGTTTAAATCAAAGCCAGTGGAGCTTTTGCTTAAGGTCTATAAGGCTAAAGCCACTTCTGTGGTTAGGTATGGGATGGAGCTATGGGGTTTCGGCAAGACTGATTCTATACAGGTGGTTGAGAACACTTTGTTAAAGATTATATTGGGGTTACCTAGGTCGACCACTAACTTTGCAGTCCACCAAGAACTGGGCTGTTGGTTTCTGGGGGACCTTGTTGCTTCCCAGCCTGTTCATCACTGGATTAGAGTTTGGGTAGTAGAAAGGCATTTTTGAGCCAGGACCTAATCAGTTATCCGATCTAAAGAGACCACCATCTAAGCTACATAAAGGCTGTGTTGGTAGTTATGGGAGTGGCCCAGATTTTTATCCGACAGACCTTATACCATTTAAGGTTGTACAAATCTTGAAAACCAGTGTATTCCAAGTTTATTGGAGTGAAGAGAGAGTTGCTGGAGACCAAAAGGGCAGCAAATAGGAAACATTTGATGATTACAGCCCCAGATCTGCAGAAGTACCTGAGTTGGGCTCAGAATCCCTCACAGGGAATTCTTGTTTCAACAGCCCTTTTCAATTGTATTCATGGGAGAACAGTGGTGGCCCAAGAGGGTGGTGGATCAATCTATTTAGTGATGCGCCAAAAGAAGATTTAGTGAATTTATTTTGTTTTGGCCTGTTTTCCCATTACTAAGAAAGCATACATTGAAAACAGTTTTTTCAGGGCAAAGGTTTTCGACGTTATAAGGAGGCCTTTTATTATCTGTTACAGTCCAGTTGTGGTGCGTGGTCGTAATGTTTTTAAAGTGTGCCCTCTCTTTGAGAAATATTTTACTAAGGTTGGTTTAAATCTGTGCATGGTGATGTTTTTAGGGGGTTTTAAGCCTGTGCCACTAATTCTAATTATTTGTTTAATTATTGTTTTAATATTGTTGTTGATTGATTATTTATGTGTTTTTATGGTTTGCTTTGCTTACCGAAATAAACATTCATTCATTCATTCATTCATTCATTCATTCATTCAATCATTATTTGGTGGATAAGAATCCATACTTATGACAACACATTTCCCTTTGTCCTTGTCCACAAAACCTCTCTCACACAGGCCCAAATGAATGGCAGAGAACAACACTATTCACAGCCTGCAAAACTCTTCTTTGTTGCATATTTTCAGTCGTTCACCCAAAATCCCCAGTATGCTAATGTGGCCTTTCTTTACTGCTATCTTCACTCAGACACTTTCCTTCCTTGTGAACTTAGAACCTTAGCTGCATTATCTACACATGCACAGGGCTACAAGATTGATGTATCTGAAGATACCATGCACAAGTGTTCCTTCTTCATTTAACTCACTGAAACAATACAGAGTCTGTATGCTTAACTCCATCTACCCTGAATTCCAGGTCCTCGTCTCGTCCACAAGTACAGTAGCCATTTAAGATCAATTATTTCACCTTAAAAGATAATGGACATTTAGCCATTTAAGATCAATAATTTCACCTTAAAAGATAATGGATATTTTGTACTTTCACATATCAGATTGCTAAACACTTACAATTTAGTGCAAGATGTTGAAGCTACCTCGGCCTTGCAACATACAACATACATTTGAGGGAACATTTAAAAGACACATCCAAATAATGCACAGAACGTTTCACTTCCAAATAAGTAAACTCATACTGAGAAAATCCAAACAAATAAATTAAGTGTTTGTTTTCCATAATACAAATCATCCTGGCATCAACGTGTAAATGCTGAAGCTGCTGATTTTTGGCCCATTGCTTCATAATTCTTTCACTATCTTAGGAATATTAGGCAAATGGTCTTCGCCTCTCTAAATAACATGGATAGGATTCACTCTTTAAATAGACCGACCCTTACCCAGTCTGTGATAGAACCATTAGTAACCAAGCTTAGACAGAGGGCGCATGTCATAGTGGATATGAGAGATCAAGTGCATTTTGTCAAAGAAACATGCTCCAGGAACCAGCAAAAAACATTAAAGAAGCAAACATTGAATGAATACATTTTAGTACAGATTCTCCCCATCCATTATTTGCATTACATTTACCCCCTGAAGTTGCTACATTGTTAGTCAGACAAACAATATCACTTATGAACACTGAATAAACAAAATAATAATTGGACCCACTATTGACCCACAAAGAATTAACATGTTTGGATTATCTGATGGGTGGATAACAGAGAGAAAGATATTGAAGGAGAATGTGTTTTAGTTAGTTTTTCTGACCCAGGGACAGCATTAGAATATTCAATTCTAATTTAGTCATTGACTCTCGGCTTGAGAAGATCAAAGTTCTCCCAATGTCAAATTTCTGACAAATCATGTTTGTTTTCCATAATACAAATCATCCTGGTATCAACGTGTAAAAGCTGAAGCTACTGATTTTTGGGCAATTGCTTCATAATTCTTTCACTATCTTAGGAACATTAGGCAAACGGTCTTCGCCTCTCTAAATAACATGGATAGGATTCACTCTTTAAAAAGACCCACCCTTACCCAGTCTGTGGCAGAACCATTAGTAACCAAGCTTAGACAGAGGGCGCATGTCATAGTGGATATGAGAGATCAAGTGCACGTTGTCAAAGAAACATGCTCCAGGAACCAGCAAAAAACATTAAAGAAGCAAACATTAAAGTGAGGCCATTCTTAGTATATGTTAGGAAAGATTTCTTAATTGTGGGTAATTTTCCTTCCATGTGGCAACCCCTAAACGTTTTGCTGTTGTTTTCACCATGATCTAGACTTTGCCAGAGAAGTGCAGCCTTCTGCCGCACTCCTCTGGGCTTTCGCTCCATTCTTACGGGGAAACTGACATGCCCTTAAAACAGTCAGTACCGGGAAACGTTGTTTTCCGTAGTTTCTTTATCATGTTGCAGCTTTCGTGCAACATGGCACAAGAGGGCACTGTAAGCTAAGTTACTGCTCTCTTGGTTCTCTAGTCTTCTACAGGCCCTAGACACTCTCTTTGGATTGTAAATGAACGGTGCAAGTGAATCACGGACGGGATTGGTGGCAGCGATCGTTTCTTGTGTTTTTGAGCTCCTTTTGGCGTTTTAAGAGCGTTTATCGCGCTTAGCCCAAAATGGTGGCCTGGCTCCCAAAATGGCCACATCACGAGGCTCTTTGTCCTGTCCGCTGACTGTCTTGCCCCCTTCACCTCCCCCAGGTCGAGCCGACCCGGGGCCTTCCTTATTTGGGCATGTACTTTCCCGCGAAACACAGATGCTTTCGCAGGCTTCTACAGGCCTGGTTTGTGCCTCCAGGATGGGGGCTGGGATGTCTGGTCCCAATACACATCCTGGGCGCCAGAGAGTCTAGGGTGGTGTGAATGCCTGGGACCCCCGTGGTCCGTGATGAGGTCCACAGATGGTGTGAGTGTTTTATGAGCGGATCCCCCATTGGATTTCCTGCGTTTTGGCGCGAAGGGAACCGTGGATAAGAGGGGGCTGGAAACGCCACTACCAGGTCGATCTTCTGAGTTCTCACGAACAAAGGAATACAGGAACCAAGTATCCTGCAACCACGAGGCTGAACCGAGGAATCGATGGTGACCCGCTGAAGGACTGCTCCTCTGCACTGCTGTCGCTTTGTGAAACCCTTTCTACCTCTGATCGAACGAGAAGGCCTGTACTGGTACTCAGACCCTTGGAATAGTGGGAACAACTATTCTCGGCATCTTCACCATCTCCTACACGTAAGCCTTCGGAAGTGTCTCGGGGCCATCCAGCAGACTGACCAGCCTACCCAGGAGTCTTGCTCTGTAACCGCCGTCAGGTTGTGTTGTATTACGAGTCCTTGTCACTCTCACACGATTCGTACACTTGGCATTCCCAGGTCTGAAGTGAGAAGTGTACATTTGGCTGAAATACACACGGCCGCTCCGTTGCCCTGCTGTGGTAACAAACTGTGCGGGTTCACTGCGTTTGGGACGTACTCAACTCAACTTCTGCTGCTGCGGAATCTACACGATGCCGAGACGTCCCCTGCTCCTATCTGAACCTGCCAGCACTGAAACTGACGCGGAGAAGCCTGGGTCTGCTTGCATCAGGGAACGGTGAGTAGCATCCCTAGGAACTGGTCGCCCTCCTGCAGGAGCCCAAAGCTTGTCCCCACTGTGTCTAACAGCACGCCTTTTTGTACTCGCGCTCTGCTTCTGCCCGCAGTGGAGGCTGCGCTTGAGTCGCAGAACTCTGTTCATCTTCATTTGCTCACCAAACTAAACTGCCTGATTCCCTCGAAGAGACTCCCCTTTTTGCCCATTGACACCAGCATGTGTAGGTACTTTTGAGCACAAGGCTCCACTCTTCGTAGGGCTTGGACTTCCTTTTAGTTAGGTGCCTCTGAAGGCGGACTGGGTCTAATTATTATTCGCACTGCCTGTTTTCCTCCCCATCTAGGTGGTCTACACATTTCGTGCGTCTAACTCGCTAGACTCGTTTGTGTTTGTATATATATTGTATTGGTTTGGTATGTGTTGGTTTACTTGAGTTTTATTGTGATTTCTCGCTACGGTCAATGTTACAAAGGCCTTGTAATAAATGTGTATATATTTTTAATATAAGACCTGCTTGGAGTAATTTGTAAGTGTCCTTGCTTTGTGTGCTCATTGCGGGCTTTCAGTCACCCTCACCCCTCTTGAGACCTAGTCTTGACCGCCACGATCGCTACCCTGATTGGTCTGGCTTGTCCACATGTTACCCTGTTCCAAGAAACTGGGCTGGCCTTCTTAACCTCTGCCCCTCCAGGACAGAGTTCAGAAATCCGTCTTAATAATATATACCAAACTCGCATTGAGGATAAGTCCAAAGAATTCATTGGTTTCATCCAGCAAGTTTCCTAAAATGAAAGGGGACTGCAAATACACTTCTGCCAGATCAGTCCGACTCTCGTATAGAAAACAAACTAAATCTATATCAAGGGAGGATATTCCATATAATAATGTTATTTCATGTATTCATTTTAAAATGTTGAACCTGTTAAGATTTTTATCCAAATGTAGCTTTGGTCGCAGTTCAAACTACAGCATTTTACATTCCATCTTTTTACCATTCCTTCCTTCCTCCCAAGACCAAATTGCGAAGGTGGTTATGTGTTTTTTTAAACATTTTTCGTAATCTCTGGCGGCTACATTATTTGAGTTCTTCTCTCTTATTTTGAATAATTTAACCAGCCTCGGTTTCTTATTCTACTCCAGATTATTAGGGGTGGCTGCACTTTCTACAACTGAGACTAGTTGTAAAAGCCTGAAGCCTCTGGGAGATAACACTAGGGGCAAATGTCACCACCTTTTTTTTATAGTTTGTTGTTGATTATCTATACTTTTCGAGAGTTTTCCCACCTGTTTTGGCTTATTGAAGATCGCTGCCTATTTTCTTTATTGTTTTCAGCCCCTTCTTTCATATAGATTCATTCCTTTGTAAATCCTGATCATTGTTAACAGCCATTCTCATATTAGATCCACCTGGGTTTTGACAATCTATTACTTCACAAGCTCTCAGACTTGCAAATTCAATTGTCCTTATGCTGCTGTCACTAGTCAGTGATGTTTAAGAAACTTCTTCATCAAATCCCATATCTAAACAAATCTCCTCGCCTTCTGGTTCAGTTTGAGTGCCCGTATTAGATTGAACTATACTGGGGCATACTGATGTAAAGGCCCTATTTGTTTTCTCTGTAATAGACTCACCTACAATATGACCCTCCTCAACACCGTCCTCCCAATGTGGATTTGTCAGAAATGTCTGAGAATTGCACCCAAGCTGTTTTTTCCTTCCATTTTTAGTTTTTTAGTACCTTCTTTGTTTTGAAATTTTGGGGGGTCTATAATGATTGCTACCAAGGAACTATTGACCATATCGGCACTATACCTCAATTCTTCTTGTTCAACCATTTCCTGTTAAATAGATATTCCTTTTTCCACATTTGCTGTGTTTTCCCATATCAGGTTCTCAGTTCCCTGGGCTGGCACTGATGTTCCCCGATCCCACCTTTTTGTCACATCTAATTGCATCCACCTGATTCTGCCTGCATGCCCAATCACTTGACATCTAATTCATCAGAATTAGGGTGTGTGCTTTGACCTCATCTCTAATTTTATCATACTGTTCGACATAGGTGCTCAGGATTAAATTGAGGGCTGAAATGGATGGAAGTGAGAGTTGTATTTGCTTATCCACTTTGCTCACTGTATGGTGTAACATTTGTGCCTACTAATTTCTGGTCCCTGTGCCAAGTTACTAGTGCTTAGCAACTTCACCAGTTGTGATGGAGAACCCAGCGTAGTCTCACCCACAATAGACAAATGTTGTTGCCTCCCAGTTGTGTGTGATATTTTGTGCTAAACTCCAGTGACCCAGTCCACTTTTTCTGTCTGATCAAAATCAATGCAGCCCACATAACCCACACCTTCCAGAATACTACCGTCAGTTAGTTTGCCCAAACCTTCCATCAGGCATGCTCTCAATGGCTCAATATGCCTAATTTATGTACTGGAGAATACCTGGGGAATGTATTTGCTAATATTCTGCCACATAATCAGCGTCACTGTTTTATTTTGAGAGGGTCTCAAATTAGCTTTACCTTTGGAAAGGGCCCACTGGCCCGTTACTGGTACTGGATCTAAGTTCAGGTTGTTTGCACCTGCCTTCTGTTGGTGAACAGTATCAGTTTTCATTGCTAAGTCCAGACTTATTGATTGGACCAACTGTGGTAATATTTGAGTTGTTTTATAATGGTTTTCACATAATGGTGCTTTGTGTTATTTGAGTCATCGGAGCTGCCGAGTTGTCATTAATGAATGATTATTTTGAGATTATACGCTGCATATTTCTTGTCCGAGCAGGTGACATTATTGAGCCAAATAAATGCATATCATATAAGATACTAAGCATTCGGCCCAAAACCTCTGTGTACTTTTATTAATGGACACACAATTTACACAATACAAACTGAACTTTTGTTTCGTCCGGTAAATACTTCATCCAAAGTGTACTTAAGCAAACAAGACAAGGCAAAGGAAAGACAAAAGGCAAGCTGCAGAGACATTCCCAGTAAATGTAAATGTTGCCTATTCAGCCGTGCAATATAGGGATTGAGCATGCCAATCTGACCCACAGTTACTGAGTTGCGGCTTTGTCCAAGCGAACACAAAACAGTTCTGTAGTGCCAATCCACCTTCAATCAAGATTGCATGCCACAATTCTGAATCAGATGAACACTCACATACAATGGAGCTCAAGAACCAGTCCATAAATGCACCCCCATTTGAGTTAGCGGGATTGACACTACTTGCTGTCAGCATCTGACTTGTTTGACACTTCTGTCACTTATCTGGGCCACACCACAGAGTCACACATTTCCTGAATAAGGAGATTGACATCAAGAATCCACAGCCCTGCAACAGAACTCAAAGGCAACAGCCCGCATTGGCTCCCTCGCAAACCTGAGCAGGAAAGTGCAAAGTGTAGTGTTAAGTAAGTTTATCATTTGGAGTTTTAAGTTGTAGTTCCTTGATTAGTCAATTTGTTGAGGACACATCAACCCCTTGCTTGAGTCTGAATGATGCAATGGCCAATCAGTCCACAAAACGCGCACCACTTTGCTCAGAACAAATCAACAGTCTGGTGAACCAAAATGCAGAAACGCTAGAGGATGCTTACTGCAAAGAAATGGTGCTGGAGCCTCAGTGACAGTAAATGAGAGTTGTCTTTAAGGAGGTAAAGCAGGTGAATATAGGCTGCAGGAGAGTGTGGGGTGAAGATATCATACCCATAATGACGAGCCGGTCCTTGAAAGCTAACTAGGTAGCCCATGGAAACTTCAACCACTCACCCCAAACACCTCAAACACTACTCACACTTGGCTCGCTCGGCGAGGATTGAGGTGAAATTAGGAAGTGCAGCCTCCTCCAGTGTCCGCGTTGATAGAAATAGCAGAAAGACTTCCAAAATCTCAAAAATGCTTGCTCCAACAGTGATGAGGGGAAACACCTGAAACACTCCTTGCAAATACGCCCCAAAAAGAAGTACTGCTTTGGAAAACATGTGCCTGTACGACGTAGCTCAAAACTACTCATACAAAAACAATGTGACACCAAGTGAGATAACTGGCAAATATTCAATCTCAAGTTGGGAAGGAAGCTTAGTAATACTTACCAAGTCCAGTCTAATTACTCGTGTAAAGTTATAATTTAAATCTCCACAACATAGAGAACTGTATTACATGAAAGCTCTACTAGATAAAGACACTCCTGAAGGCATCAACCTTCTCTTACAGGAAGCCAAGAACCACTTGGATAACCACTCATTCTAAATGAAGCAGAGATAGCTGTGACGGAGGTAGAAAACACCATGTATCAATCTAAACAATCCGAAGAAGACTTGTCAGTGATCAAATCACAGCTAAATGATGAACAACTCACCATTTTTCTAGAAGTCACTGAAGAAATTCAACATGGTTTTAAACATGAAGCTAAAACTTGTAGCTGTAAAGATTATAAACCTCTGCTCATGTATGAAAGGGGTGAAGCTGGTTCTGGCAAAATATTCTTAATAAAAATAATCAGCACATTTCCACAAGACTTAAACAACAACCTTTCAGCTTGTAGCAGCCCCCATAGGTTTAGCTGCCTACAACATAGGAGGTGTAACTTCACACTGACTACTCCTCCTCCCAGTGGAACACCAAAACAAATTAGACTACTACATATTATCAGCAGAAGCTGCTACTGAAGTATGCAGATTTCTAAAACAAATGAAAGTGCTCCTCATAGATGAAGGAAGCATGGTTTCCAAACTCATGTTGGCTTTAATTAATCTGAGAATGCAAGAAGTCCTAAAAACTGACTACAAAGAACTGTTTGGAGGAAAACACATTATTGTTATCGGAGACCTCGTACAGTTAACACCAATAAAAGGTCAACCTATTTTCAAAACATTAGGACACAAACAATACCTTTAAACAGTTTGCAAGCATTGGAAATGTAAATCTCTGGCAATATTTTTGCTACAGAGAACTAATTCAAAACATGTGTCCGCCTTCAAATCTCACCTATGCTAAAATTTTAAAAAGCATTAGAATTGGTCTGCTTACTAAGGATGCAAAATCAATCTTAAAAACTAGTCTAATCTATGAGCTATATGGACAATACACATCTGCCCCTGATGTCATGCAACAATTAACTCAACAAAATATAAAATGCATGTATTAATGCCAACCCTTCCAAGCTTTAGTCAATTAAATGATACAATGTTGAAAAAAGAAATGCAACCCATAGTGCATATCAGCTCCACAGACAAACTAGAAGTGCACGGCATGAAACTACCTATGTGTCAACAAGCAACAGCATGGCTAAATAGCTATCTCCAACGCAGCGGGATTAGAAAAAGTATTAACGTTGTGTCTAAACTGCAGAGTAATCCTAAAACCTAACCTTGATGCAGAACAAGGTTTAGTCAATGGAGCAATTAGTACAGTTGTTGACTGCCAAACATATCCTCCTGTCAACAACATTCAGTTTGTCAACATCCACTTTGACAAACTTTCAGAAGTTAAAAAAATACATGCTGAACAATAGGGCTTGTCCTTCTTTTCAAAGACATGTACATATGCAGAGAAAAATGTTCTCATTCTCTTGAATATGCTGTCACTAATCACAAATCGCAAGGTCTAACCCTTACCACGCATTGATTGAAATTGGTAGCACAGTCTTCAAAGAAGGTATAAGTTACGTAGCACTATCACATCTCTGTACACTCAATGGTCTATTCCTATTTAACTTCGATGCAAACAAAGTCAACACTGACATTCCTTGCATCTTAGAATACAACAGGCTATGTTCACTGTACACCCCCACCTAGATATGTACCATGTACCTAAAAAACATTTTCTATTTTAAAGAAAAATAATACAAACAGAATCTACAGCAGATCTCCAAGCAATGCTGCTAAATGTCCAAAGAACAACTGCTACTCCATCAAATAATACAACCACAAAACTCTTTAGTCCAAAAACAACTGCATGTCCATCAGAAGACAAAGAGACAAATGTCTCTTCTCAAAAAACAACTTCAAGCTCATCGAAGCATACAGCGGCATAACTCTCTGGTCCATTTAAATTCAGCAACACAACTGGAGTCAACAATACAATGTTGAAAAAAGAAATGCAACCCATAGTGCATATCAGCTCCAAAGACAAACTAGAAGTGCACGACATGACACTACCTATGTGTCAACAAGCAAAATACCATGTCCTCAAGAATCTGGCCACTGGCCACAACCACCACAATAAAAAGAAACCACCTAACAAGTATGTACAATACACCTACAAATAACAACTCACCCTGAACCTTCCCAGTCCCATTGACGTCCGCGGACAGTAAAAATGACTGCAGACTCAGTGGCATCTACACCGCTTTTTTTCACCCATAAAAACAGCACCCAATGAACTTTGTGTCACTCCCCCACCATTTCCAGGCCCCCTTTCGGCCACAGAATAACCCCAAATGCAATTTCCAGACTTTGTTCTCAATGCGCTGCCCATGGTCAGCAGCAATGTCCGCAGATCCAACATGGTGACCATTTACAAAAATCTGGCGCACCTCACGTTTTTAATCATCCAATCAACGTGCTTTGTTGGTGTCTGCAGACATCAAGCCACCCCTTGATTGATCCGAATCAGGAAATTAGTCCACAGAACAGACCCAACTATCACTAATTTCTTTTACCTACTTTTAGGCCATTTAAAAAAAATGACTGGACATATTTACACCACATTTACAAAAGCACACTTACGGGACCAAGCCAGTGCTCCTGGCACAAGTTTGGTGAAAATCCATCCACATTTTTTTCCATTTTGTCTATGAGCATTTAAAAAATGTTCCCCTATACATTTGCCTCCCCTTGACAAAACAACACCAAATCATTTGGAGGTGGCCGTATACTTTTTTTGCAAAGTTTGGTTAGGATTCATTCACGGGTGGCAGAGTTATAGCCCGCCCAAAAAGTGCTCTTTCTGTGAGTTAAGCAACTTAAATATAACTACAGGGCAGCTACCGCAGACTTGGGACTTCTTCCAAGGAGGACACTATCGTCCATGTAAGAAGGTATTGGGGTTTTTGTATTCATAAAATGCGGCACATCTGTGTTTGACCCGCATAGTGATGAATACAAAAAACTGGTAGGTAAATTAAACAAAAGGGCAGCTAAGACAGAGAGGGTTAGTCACACTACCATTTTTACTATACCTGACTATCAAACTGTTGTGAGCATGAAGGTTTATTAGAATGTGGACGAGGTCATGTGACACTCCTATCTCTACCAAAGTCCTCCACAGATAGGTCCAATCCATGCTGTCAAATGCTGCAGCCAGGTCCATAAAAACCATGTACAGGTTCTCTCCTTTGATGTATATAAAGCTTGATGACAGTATGTATAAATGTAGGATCTGGAAAACTGAACCCATTACGGCCCTGAAGGTTAGCAGTGTCATAACCAAAATGTCATTCATATCAACCGAGTTTTGTACTCCTTCGAAGATAAGCCTGCCAAAGATTTTAAACATGTTATCTAACAACGATATTAGCCTGTAACTAAGTTAAGTGTGTTCCCTTTTGTGAAGATGGGACAAATTATAGCCTTTCTCCAGCTTGCAGGTTTCTGGATTTCAGTCAGCATTGTGTTAAATACCTTCACAAGTAACGGAGCCTAGATTCCTGTGTACATGACAAAGACATCCGATGGCACAAAGTCAGGCCCTGCACTTTTACCAGGTTTCATTGATATTAGTGCTTTCTGTACTTCATTAATTCCAAAAGGAGTAAAACAATTTACTTCATTCCTTGCTAGTGGTTGTGGTATTTCGGGGATACAGTAATTACTTACTCCAGTACTGATTCTCGGGATGTTGTATAATGAGTTAAAGTGGCTCTTCTAGGTTTACTGAGGCACTCCACAAGCCATTTGTTGGGGTCTTATGTATTTTGGGCTATTTACTATCAGTTTCCAACATACCTTTCAATATTTGTCTGCTTTAGCCTTTATCAGTTCTTCCCAAGCAGTTTGTGTCAACTCTAGTTTCCTTCACTTCAATGGCTAGAGGAAAAGATGGACCCTAATGCCCCTGTTGACCCTATGATAAATGTATACAATGAAACAAATATTAAAACCATCAACAAAGTAACAGCACTAAAAACTAAGTCTATGCATAACCAAAATGTATGAAAACATTTGGTATAATGTCAATTTAGCTTATAAAACTTTTTAGAAAAATATTTTCCTGTAACAGAAGGAGAAACTATAAGTCAGGGAATAATACATTCCTTGTTTAATAGTTTTAACAACATATCCAAAGGGTTAAAGTAGTCTCGGATGAAACGTCTTTTAAAAAATCCCTCTTTGGATCTGGTCAACTGTGCCAGTTCGGGACCTATCTCTAATGTCCCCTACTTATAACACATTCTGGACAAGATTGAAAAATGGTAATTGCATGCTCATTTTTAATTGCAATTGTAACAGCACAGAAATCAGGCTTCCATTCCTATACACATATTGAGATGGCACTGATCGACGTAAAAGACATCCTCCTTAAAATTAGTGATGAGGGCAAACAGGCTTGTTGATGTTGCTGGATGTGTCTGCAGCATTTGACATGTTAGATCATTCCATATTGCTACAGTGTTTTAAGCAAGTAGCCCATTTATAAGAATGGGAAGTAACTTGTGTCTTTTTTAACCAGGAGAAAACATAGATTCAGACCCAGAGTTGGTGAGGTGCAGTGTCCCATAGGAGTCATGCATTTCTCAGTTATTATTTAACACATACATGAAATCTCTACAAGACCATCCATCAGACTTTGGTATGGATTTTTAATGATATGCAGATGATACCCATATTATTTTCCATCTGGAAGGATGCCCACATGATAACATTGCTTGTATTTAATTCATATTTTCAAAATTTCTACTGGGATGTCAAAAAAACTGGCATGTGCTAAATCAAGATTAGACAGAACTGCTCCTGATCACACCTCAAGCTATATCGAGGAGGGACATTACTCAAGGATGTCAAACTTTCCATTTGCTCAATTCAAATTCTGGATAAATTAAAATCTCTTGGGAAGATATTGGACTCGTTGTCAATGGTACCACAGATTAGTAGTGGTATGAATTCTATGAACTACCATTTTATGACACCCAGTCTATTAAGATCAGTACTATAACAAACATGCAATTCAACTTTTACAGGCCCACCAAAACACTGTGGAGCCTAGAGTTACAATGATAGGGCTGATTGTATTACCTCTATCCTAAAGAGACTACATTGTCTTCAAATCAATACGAGAATGTGGCAATTAGACCCGAGGCAGCGGGCCAATACCACCCCAGCTAATGCCCCCGGGCCTTATCGAAGCCCCAGGGGCATTACCATGGGCGGTATTGGCCCACCGCCGAGGGTCTTATAGCCATTAGTACCCCGGCCTGTTAGACCAGAGTACTAATGGCATTTCTTTCTGTTTCGAAATGCTGAAACAGAAAAAAGAAAAAAAAAAATGAAAAAAATGGCCGCCGGGAAAGGGAAAACGTAGTACGTTTTCCCTTTCCATGGCGGCCATCGGGAGCGGACGAGCTGGGAACAGAAGTGTTTCCAGCGCGTTCGCTCCCAAGAAAATAAGAAAAAAAAAGGTAAGTGGTGTTGGGAGGGTGGAGAAGGGATAGTTTGCAGGGGAGGGGAGTGGAGGAAAAAAAAACTTACCAGAGTCCCCAGCAGGGGACGAAGGCAGCCTCCAGTCATGGGGAGGCTCGGAGCGGGGATTGCCTGATTTCAAGCCTCCTCATTGGCTAAGGGGCTGCCATGCCCCTCCCCGGGAACAGAGTACCTGGCAAGCGTGGGACACACTAAAGTACACAGGAATACTATGTGGTACGGCTCAGAAAAGAGCCAATCCACACGTAGTATTCCCGGTGTACAGCGCGCACCGGGTACTAATTAAGATTAAAGATTAAATTGCAGTTGCTTGTTCATAAAGTCCTTCATGGACCAGTACAATTGTTTTTTAAACACTATTTTTTCTGACACACTTCTTTGCATCTTCAACAATTTATTTCATGACTAACTATGATTGTCCCTGGACTTTACAGAAACTGGACTTTCAGTAGATCCTAAACAGTCCTGATAGCAAAGCCATAGAGTGGTTAACCTGTACTTGAAATCTCAATCCTACTAAGGGGGAGCACAACATACTTATACAATTAACGTCTCAGTGTACTAAACTGTGATACACATGAATTCTTCTTATTATGTATAATCTGAGCACTGTGATACCATTGGGCGGTAGCACCTCTCCTGCTTACTACAATGAAGTAAACTGAGATGATGACTATATGTTACATAATCAGCATCCTCTTCTAAAACGTAGGCATCTTAAATAATATTTGGGAATTAAATAGATTCTAGCAGGACATTAACAGGGAACGAATACCCAACTATAACATTTATCTTTTAAGCTGCCATGCTGTCAATATATGATTTAGATATTTAGACAATTAGGGCCTGATTAAAATGTTTGAACATGGGAAAGTCCTATTGAAACACGTTAGTAAAGTAGTCCCTTATACTAATCCCTCCCTACCTGTAGCTATCCACCACCATTCACCTATTTTCCCAGTCTAATCTTGATTAAGTCATACTTGGTTGGCAGGCTTCGCTATCCCAGAATTCAGGTCACAGAGCTTGCCCTGTGGTAAAATGTAAACGTATGTTTGAGCAAACAACCCGCCAAACTTCAAGTCATGGGATGGATCTAACTCTACTTGTGCTCCATGTGGATCCACACATTACACCACGCACTAAATTCCTATTCCCTGCCTAGAAACTGTCCAATCTAACCCTAACACTTCAGGGGACACTTTATCAGCATTGTAGATGTATGGGCTACCTAAAAGGACCAAACATGCACCCATGATATCACACAGATTCTCCACCTGCTGTGTCCCTCCCTGACTTTTCTCTATGTCATCTATTCCCCCAGCTCCTTTCCATTCTGCAGACCAAGGTCTGGGCACCCTTGGAGAGGGCACAATAAACCAATTTACAGACCAGAATAAAAGCTCAGACAGCGATGGTAGTGACGTAGCGCATTATAAAAACCTTGTCGCCTACTTACATATTCATGCATAGCTGAAATCTAGCTACCGAACAGTAGAATGTTAAACAAGATCGCAAGAATGCTTTCAGTATAATACAATGATCAGTTGCTGTAATTTTCCTCGAAGAGGCTACTGAACAATATTATTTTAAGAAACAAAATGCTGCAAACATTATCTATGTCAATAGGTTGCAAAAGGTGTTATTAGGTAGCAGTCAGAACTAGTTCAACACCAATAATCTCCGTTATTTAAATAAATGTATTCTCATTAAACTCAGGTTTGTGCATGTTGCTTTACATACAAACAGTCGTGGGCCAGGTTGTCTCTCAACAGAACTGTGATAGTGATATTTTGTTTAATTAAGCTAATTTATTTGGCACATCATTTTAAGCAATCTGTTATCCCTTATGATGCTATGAACAAGGTTAACTGGATGTAGCAGGTTTTATAATTAGCCATAGTAACTAACCATTGAGCGCATGGCTTATTTATTCTGGTTTACACTGAACTAATCTGTAAAATAGATGAGAAATATGCCTACTCTTCTTCTTAGTAGCAACAGTTGAAGCCTCCCAAATGCATACAGTGCATGGAAATGAGTTCATTCATGTATGCACCATCACAAAGTAATGTGCAACACTTGATGACAATGAGAAATGCAGAGGGGGATTTGGCATATCAGACCTTAGCTTCAGTATCAGACTCCCACTAACCTTGGCACTGCAAGCATTGCTTGGCCCCATCTTTGCACTTTGAGGTATGATGTGCTCCCCCTTTTTTCATTTTTATTTAGCTCATCCTTTCATGTAAATAGTATTTCTATCACTTTTTTAGTGTCTCTTAGACTATTAAATGGGCATTGTGGGCCATGTGATGCAATGGTGACAACTGTCATGTTCACTCCCTTCACAATGGACAACACTGTGCCCATTTACCTGCCAACTCGTGCACTTCCAATCTGGTGACCACTCATACTATCACCTCTGTTAATGCTTCCAAGTTCTTTAGACAGATTCGTGTAACAATATGTCTGATTCCCAGTGTGTTAAGACTGATAATGTGCATCTAGCAGTCTCAGAGACTACTCACAGCCCGGTCTTCAACACTACAAGGAATCATCTTGCCCTGATCCTATATGACTCACAAATGAGGGCAAGGCATGAGCCTGGTTGTTGAGTGGCTTTGATAGAGACTAGCTGTGACATTGGAACGTTTTTAGATGCCCAATTGACAACATGTTTGTGCCTTTTTTTATGCTTGTTTAGGAAGACGTGGCATATTCTATATAGTTGTAAATCTGACATACTATCTAGCATCTTCAGAATGATAGGTAATGATAGGTAAAACCAGAAACAACGGAACAGTACAGGGAGCATAAAAGTACTCCTTGCATAGCATTTCGGTGCTGTACTGCCTTGTGAGTGGGACTTATATGCAGATGGATATTTCTCCTCTGTGAAGAATGTCACGCTCACCTGGTCTCCGCGGGGGGGGGGGTAGCACGTGGCTGCACGAATGATGTCTGCGCTGGCGTGGTGCTGCGTGATTGGTGATGTTGCTGCGACTTCTCCCTTCTTTTCACCTTCCCGAGGCTTTGGTCTTGAAGTTTTGTAAGGTATGCTCTCCGTCCTGCAATCTAGCAGGGGCGCGAATAACACTGTCTTTCCAGGAACGAGTTACTTCACTGATCCGATGAGCGATTGCTGAGTCTTGGAGAGCTCGGTCAACCAGGTAAGTCTCTATGCCAATGACTGCTTGCTATAAAGTCTTTGAGTCTTTATTTTGCCCCAACTCCTTTTAATCAGTATCTTTGTTTTTACTTTCAGGCGCAACTTCGAATGGATTTTGCATGAGGGTTCAAATGGACTTAGAACGCTGAGCAGATGTCCTACAGGTGAGTGGAAGCGCAAGAATGAAGCGCTGTAAGTCTGAACTACTGTTTTTCCTTTCTGTGCGTGTCTAACCTGTCACTCTTCTTCTTTTGCAGAGGCGGCGCGGCGCTGGAATGAAGAATGGAGGAACCGCTCCGAAGATGCTCCGGAAGGATGCTGAACCGGAAAGGACTCTTACAGCCAGAACGAAGACCGTCCCCTTCAGCCGGTGCGAAGACCCGGGAGCGGCTGAAGAAGCTGAAGAAGCAACCGATGGAACGGTGCTGCAGGTAAGACTTAGCCGTTGTACTGACTTTTCCTCTGTCTTTTTCCCTTCCTCGTACCGACGGATGAAGTCCTGGAAGGGCGTGGCAATAGAAGTTCAGGAACAGAACAGACACAGTGAGCGTTACGCTGCAGGAGTGCACAATAACGCGAAGCGTGTTCTTTATGAATGGCATGGCTTAAATAGCCTTGCAAGTAGTCCCAGGTAAAGTAGTCCATTTACCACACCCTGTTCTTTGAATAAAATAGTCCCTCAGCCACACCCTGAGGAAACAGAAAGGCTCAGCCTGGCTAGACTGGGCAAGTAGTTCCACACGATTTATCCCATATTATGAGCCTGGCGCCAACGGCGCCAAGACTGAGTCCAAGAGGCTCTGGGGGCTTGAAAAGCCCTTAAGGGAGTTGCTGACTGGGGGGGGCATCAGATCCATGGAGCATTTAGTGCGAACCATGACAGCACTCCCACCCAAGGCCCCCCTAACGGTCGGTTCTCCCAATGGGCCCGGTTTGTTCGGGTGGTTATGCTGGAACTTCTTCAACAACCGAGGGGCATGAATGTGTTTGCTGGGTTCCCACGATCTTTCGTGTGGTCCGTATCCTTTCCAGTCTATTAGATAGAATAGTTTTGATTTGACGATTTTTGAGTCCAGGATATCCTTAACTTCAAATTCAGGCTCCCCGTCAACTATGATTGGTTTTGGTGGTTTCAGTATTCAGGTTCCGGGTTGCACTGGCTTCAAAAGTGAGACATGGAATACGTGATGGATTTTCATGTGTGAAGGTAAGTCTAGCTTTACAGCTACTGGATTGATGATGGCCTTAATGGTGTATAGGCCTATGTATCTGGGAGTGAAGGTGCGAGTTCCTTTCATGGGAATATGCTTTGACGCCAGCCAGACTTCATCCCCTACTCGGTATTTGGGAGCTTCACTCCTATGCATATCTGCTGATTTCTTGTATCTTTCTTTTTCTCGTCTCAGATGATCAGTTGCTTGTCTGAAGGCTTGAGTGATAGTCGTGTGCAAACATCTTACTGCTGGCATTTCCAGGGGTTGAAGTGGGTCAAGATTAGAGGTCTGTGGATGCAGCCCATAGATAGTATAGAAAGGACGTTGTCCAATGCTGGAGTGTAGGGAGTTGTTGTAGGCGTATTCTGTTATCCATAAAATGTCTTTCCAATTGTCTTCTGTTTGGTGTAACATACACCTGAGGTATTGTTCGAAGGTCTGACTGGTTCTTTCAGTCTGCCCATCAGTCTGGGTGTGGTGACTGGTGGAAAGTCTTACATCGATGTGAGCTAACTCGCAGCATTTTCTCCAAAAACATGATACAAATTGACTGCCACGGTCAGAAATCAGGATAGAAGGAAATCCATGTATCCGGACTATTTGTTCTAGAAATTCCCTTGCCAGGATCGAAGCCGAGGGTAACCCCTTCAGTGGGATAAAATGAGCCATCTTGGAAAACAAGTCCACTACCACCAAAATTGTGTTGTAGCCATTACAAGGAGGAAGATCAGTTATAAAATCAAGCGACAATGTATGCCAAGGTGTAGGTGGAATATTCAGAGGTTGCAATTGGCCTGGTGATTTCTTTTCTAGGGCCTTTTTTGTGCATAGACCCCACAGGATAACACAAACTGTTTGATGTCTTTACACCAAGTTGGCCACAAAAAGTGTTGCTTTATCTTGGCTGCTGTTTTAGCGATTCCAGGGTGACCTTCGATCATTGATTCGTGATAATTTGAAATGACCTTTTCTTGAAGTTCCTTGCTGGGCAGATAAAGGCGACCCTGAAAGTATGGTAATTGGTCTGAGATTGAATGGTGAGCACTTTTGGTAGGCCAAGCTTTCTGAGTGTTGATATCTATGAGATGAGTGATTTCCTTATGGATGTCATCTATGGTGAGAGACGTAATTACCAAGATTTTTGCTCCAGGGATGATTGGCACCGGGTCTGGATTGACAGTCTCCTCGTCTACTCCTATATGAGATAAAGCATCCGCTTTACCATTTCAACAACCAGGGCAATAAGTAATCACAAAGTCAAATTCAGCAAAAAATAGTGCCCATCGAAGTTGGCGAGATGATTGAGCTTTTGCCACCTATTGGTACTGTAGATTGCGGTGATCAGTGATTACCGTGATCGTGTGCCTTGCTCCTAAGAGATAATGCTGCCAAGCCTTAAAGGCGGCCTTGATTGCTAAGAGTTCTTTGTCCGTAATGGCATAATTAAATTCTGGGGCCATGAATTTCCGTGACCAAAAGGCCACAGGGTGAAGCTGACCGGATTCAGTGTCCTTTTGCGGGAGTACCGCTCCCATTGCGGTCTCAACCACGTACAGTAGATCTGGGCGGGGATGTTTCATGATTGGGGCTGAGATTAATTTTTGTTTTAAGTCCTGGAACACCTTCTCTGCTTCCTCTGACCATTGAAAACGCTTGTTCTTTCTCAGTAACGAGGTAATAGGGTGCACCAACTGTGAAAAACCTGGAATGAACCGACGATAGTAGTTCGCGAATCCAAGCATACTCTGAACTCCCTTAATTGAGGTCGGGGAGGGCCAATTGAGGATGGCATCCACTTTCCGAGTATCCATTTGTACACCTTGAGGGGTTAGGGCAAATCCAAGAAACTCAACCTCTGTGACGTGGAAGAAGCATTTCTCCAGTTTTGCAAATAGTTTGTGTTGGCGGAGTTTGTCCAGAACAGCACGGACTTGTTTCACATGTTCTTGTTCAGATGGAGAGTACACCAAAATGTCGTCGATGTACACTACGACAGAAACATTGATTCGTTCTTGCAGGACGTCATTCATGAAATACTGAAACGCCGCTGGGGCGTTGCAAAGGCCAAAGGGCATCACCTGGTATTCGAACAGCCTGTATTTGGTGCAGAAGGCGGTCTTCCATTCGACCCCTTTCTTGATTGGTACTAGGTGGTATGCCCCACGTTGATCTAACTTGGTATACATTCGTGCGTCTTTAACCTGGTCCAAAAGTTCACCAATTAGATGCAAGGGATAACGTTTTTTTACTGTGATCTGGTTCAATGCGCGGTAATCCATACAAGTTCTAAGGTCACCTTGCTTTTTAGGCACGAAGAATAAGGGGGAGGCTGCCGAGGACTTGGACGGGCGAATAAAACCATTAGCCAGGTACTGGTCTAGATATTTCCTTAGATGCAGGTTTTCAGGTTCGGTGAGTGCATAGATTCGACTGCATGGAATCTGTGCGCCAGGTATGAGATCGATTTGACAGTCATACGATCTATGAGGAGGCAGAGTGTTGGCTTGATCCTTCTGGAAAACATCCTGGTAATCTTGATACTCCGATGGCAGTGGATTAACTAGGCTCATGCTCGTTGTCGCTTCCTTGACTAGGGGTTCTTTTACCTGATAGCAGGTACGAGCACATTCACCTGAGAAGGTCAGACTCTAAGCACGCCAGTCGATGCAAGGATTGTGTAATACTAGCCAAGGCATTCCCAGAATAACTTGGAATTGTGGGGCCTTAATTATATTGAACATAATGGCTTCCCGATGTCTGTCTTGGCACATAAGTGTCATCTCAGTCGTTGAGTGCGTTACAGGACCCGAAGCGATCTCTGTTCCGTCGACAGTGGTGACTAGATCTGTTGTTGCCTTTTCACAGAGAGGAAGATTCATCCTTGTAGCCAATTCTTGATCCATATAATTTCCAATGGCTCTGCTGTCAATATAAGCTTGAACTGCATGCATTCGAGACGGCTGTTGGTGATTTATAAGGATCATTGGCAAGGGTAGGTGCGAGGTCTGGAAGTCCTTCTTTTTGCTTGACAAGTGGACCTCTATGCTTGTTGGGCGGGGTAGTTTTCCGACTCTGGCTCTGCTTCCATTTTGCAGGCAACCCCAACTGCTTTCTTCGGAGGGTTCACAGGGCACTCTCGGAGAAAATGGCCGGTTGACCCACAATATAAACACAGCTGCTGCTGCCGTCTCCGATCTCTCTCAGCCTTGGATAGTGGTCCGCGTACCCCTCTAATCTGCATGGGTTTGGCCAAGTCGGTGGTTCTAGACGTACTTTCCTTTGGGCGTACAAATACCCGAGTATCCATCCTAGCTCAGTCCGCTTTACGGCTCTGTAGTCTATGATCAAGCTGAACCACCAAGTCTATATATTCAGCACAGTCTCTAGGAGGGATAACAAGTTGAGCCAAAACATCCTTTAATTCACCTTTTAACCCTCGGTGAAACAGTGTTGTTCTTTTGTCATCTGGCCAGTCGGTTTCCACTACCAGCCGCTTAAAAGTGGCGATGTAAGTTAACAGATCTTGATTGCCTTGGCATAGAGACAAGAGTTCGTTATCCAATGCCTGGCCTTGGGAATGGCGGGCAAAAATCTTCTCCACGTTCAATTGGAACCTCTGAAAGTCCCGCAAAATAGGATCATCCGGACTTACTAGTGGCACTGCCCACTCCTCCGCACTGCCACTGAGATATGACAACACAAAGGCCACCTTAGCTTGGTCGTTCGGAAAGGCTTCTGCCCTACAAAGAAAATGCAGTCAGCACTGATTGATAAAGACTGCATACCTTTTTGGGTCTCCTGCAAAGCGTTCCGGAGGTGCCAAAGGTACGGGCACTGGAAGGACCACTTGGACTGGATTACTTGGCGTTGTTGGAACCATTGACCCCAATCCAGGTAACGGTGTTTGCCCGCCTTTGACTAAAGCAATTGTCTAGCAAGGTCATCAGTACGATCCTTGGCCACAATCAGTTCTCTCCTCAAGGCATTGGTTTCCTGCCAAGCTGAATGTACCTCAGCCCTGAGTTCCCCCAAAAGCTGAGCTAGTTGATCTGTCTCAGAAGATTCCATTATGCCCGGGTAGAGGTTTTTGTATAAGGCTTCGCGTTCGGTCATGCTCACCTGGTCTCCACAGGAGGGAATGATGTCTGCGCTGGCGTGGTGCTGCCTGATTGGTGATGTCGCTGCGACTTCTCCCTTGTTTTCACCCTCCCGAGGCTTTGGTCTTGAAGTTTTGCAAGGTAGGCTCTCCGTCCTGCAATCTAGCAGGGGCGCGAATAACACAGTCTTTCCAGGATTGAGTTACTTCACTGATCCGATGAGCGATTGCCGAGTCTTGGAGAGGTTGGTCAAACAGGTAAGTCTCTATGCCAATGACTGCTTGGTATAAAGTCTTTGAGTCTTTATTTTGCCCCAACTCCTTTTAATTGGTGTCTTTGTCTCTACTTTCAGGCGCGACTTCGAATGGATTATGCATGAGGGTTCAAATGGACTTAGAACGCTGAGCAGATGTCCTACAGGTGAGTGGAAGCGCAAGAATGAAGCGCTGTAAGTCTGAAGTACTGTTTTTCCTTTCTGTGCGTGACTAACCTGTCACTCTTCTTCTTTTGCAGAGGTGGCGCGGCGCTGGAATGAAGAATGGAGGAACCGCTCCGAAGATGCTCCGGAAGGATGCTGAACCCGAGAGGACTCTTACAGCCAGAACGAAGACCATCCCCTTCAGCCGGTGCAAAGACCCGGGAGCGGGTGAAGAAGCTGAAGAAGCAACCGATGGAAGGGTGCTGCAGGTTAGACTTAGCCGTTGTACTGACTTTTTTAACCTCTATCTTTTTCCCTTCCAGGTACCGATGGATGAAGTCCTGGATGGGCGTGGCTGTAGAAGTTCAGGAACAGAACAGGCGCAGTGAGCGTTACGCTGCAGGAGTGCAGAATAACGCGAAGCGTGTTCTGTATGCAGGGCGTGGCTTAAATAGCCTTGCAAGTAGTCCCAGGTAAAGTAGTCCCTTTACCACACCCTGTTCTTTGAATACAATAGTCCCTCAGCCACACCCTGAGGAAACAGAAAGGCTCAGCCTGGCTAGACTGGGCAAGTAGTTCCACATGATTTATTCCATATTATGAGCCTGGCGCCAACGGCGCTAGGACTGAGTCCAAGAGGCTCTGGGGGCTTGAAAAGCCCTTAAGGGAGTCGCTGACGGGGGTTGGGGGGGCATCAGATCCATGGAGCCTTTAGTGCAAACCATGACAAGAATCAGTGAGCTAACACTTGGTTGTAGACTCTCCTGAGTGGAGAAAATGCCATAGAATATGGTTTTTGAACCATGCTCATTCTCAGAAGAGTGGCACCTACACTCATGTCAATATTGTAGCAATATATCTAGTCCATCCGTTTATACCCTTCTATAGAGCTAGACCATTAAGTCGAGTGAGTTTAGACTGGTACTGTGTATACAGCAGTCTCAGAGATTACTCACCCTTTTCTGTGGACTTTAACACTACGATGAATCATGTTGCCCTGATCCTGTATAACCCGAAATGAGCAATGGATGAACCTGGCGGTTGAGTGGTTTTGATACAGACTAGCTGTGCTATGGGAATATTTTTTGATGGCTAATTGACAGATTCTTTGTGTTGGTCCACATCATGCCTTCCTAAAAATTGGCTGGAGTTTTTGTGGTTGTTTAAGAAGACCTGCTATATTGATTTGATTGATTTAATTTTAATCATTTTTGACGTGCACGCAGCAAACTAAATCGAATCCTGGCGCAGATGGAAATATAAGAGAATGTAGAAATTAATCGCCCAGTATTGGTGTCATAACAACAGCGAGGAAGGGAGGCAGTTATTTAAAAAGATGAGTCTTAAGGCCTGCTCCTTAAGTTCAATGGGAGACTATTCCACAATCTGGGGCAAGCAACTGAGAATCTGCAGTCTCCTCTTGAGACGCATTTTGTCCTTGGGATAACAAGCAACAATTTGTCTTCTGGCCTTAGGGCCTGGGCAGGACAGTACAAATTGAGCTTATCCCTTAAGTAGCTAGGTGCAAGTCTGTTAATGCATTTAAACCCCAAACAGCCGATCTTAAATTTTATGCAATCCTCCACCGCTAACCAAAGCAGGGAGCGGCGAAGACCAGAGGTTAAGGTGATTTAGGTGCACCAAACACTAGTCTGACTCCTGCATTTTGATGGATCTGGTTGGCCGGGACACCAACAAGGAGCCCATTAAAATAATCCAACTTGGAGTTGACTAGATCTCCAACAACCACCGCACACGGTCAGATTCAGGTACATAGGGAATCGCCTGCCACAGCAACCGAATATTATAGAAGACTGACTGCACTTTAGCTGACACTTGACCAGCACAGCCAAGGTCGCTCTGCCAGATACATCCCAGGTTTTTTACTCTTGATACATATTGAAGCATGAAACCCAGAAACTGTTCTACATTGTTGTTAATCTCACATACTATCTAGCAGCTTCAGAATTATATATAAAACTGGTAACAAAAAAGCAGTACAGACTATATAGAAGTACTCATTGCCTAGAATTTCAATGCTGGACTATCCTTGTGGGTTGGACCAGAATGATACGTAAAAGGACAATCCTTCTCTTTGAAGGGTCCGTGACTTAAAACATGATTGTAGACCCTCCTGAACGGAAGACATTGCATAGAACAGGTTATTTGAACCATGTTCATTCTCAGTACAGGGCCTCCCACACTCTTGTAAATAGTGTAGCAATATGTCTCGTTCAATCTGTTTATGCCCTACTCTGGAGCTATTTCATAAAGCCCAGTGCGTTTACACTGATATTGCGCATTTAGCAGACTCAGAAATTACTCATAGCCAGGTTTTCTGCTACCTACTAGGAATCATCTTGTCCATATACTATGTGACCCGAAAAGATGATTGCATGAACCGGTTGTTTTACTCTTAGACATCAAAACAAAAGCACCAATACAAATATTTTAAAATGGCCAGTTCAAAAACAGGGCTGAGGACACACATCCACTGGTGGCCTGCCACCTAAGAAAAATGCTCTCACAGCTTCTCCGCCAACATTGTTAAGATGTTTCGCGCTCTGAAACACTTGTGTGTGAGCGTAATACAAATAAAATATCATATCATATGAAACCTGGAGAAGTGCAGAAGAGCATCAAACCATCCCCATTTTTCACAATGCTTTCTACTACAAAGTGAGAATCCCATTGCACTGTACCATGGATCACAAGGTTTATTGCTGTTTATGTTTTTATGTATGTTGTTTCAAGACCAACGAAAACAAACATTCACAAAACTAGTTATTAATGTTTAAAGGGGTCGGCAAAGTGTAAACCACCAGATGTTTTTGAAGCACACCTCTCATGATTCCTTGCTATTGACGATGCACGCTTAGGCTGATGGAACTTGTATTGCAAAATGTCTGGAGAGACAAAGGCTGCAGATCCAGGAGTAACAATGTGTGTGTTATGAAAGATCACTTCAAAAAAGAGCAACACTGTAAACAGGTGCAGAAGCAACACTGCTTCCTGCCTCCTTTTTTGATTCTCTTGCATGCTTATGTACACTTGGAGCAGCATTACTGTAGTGTCTTTCTTGGGCAAGTAGTTCTGCATGCTTATTTGGTAGCTGAAGATAGTCTCTCCATATATAGAAATGCCCAGGCCAAAATACAATATCCCATCCAGGGATCAAATAGAAGAGGCTCAAAACTACTTGACAACCAATGTCATTTTTGTTTTTGGGTAAAACAATAA
Source organism: Ambystoma mexicanum (assembly GCF_040938575.1). Lineage (NCBI taxonomy): Eukaryota > Metazoa > Chordata > Amphibia > Caudata > Ambystomatidae > Ambystoma > Ambystoma mexicanum. The sequence continues at coordinate 378,596,436 of NC_090923.1, read as the reverse complement.
TAACCAAAACGGTGTCTCTTTATTTCTTTATTGAAATGCATGCTCTGGTGTGGGCTGTCTTTTTTATTTCGTCCCTTCCAATGTCACCTTTAAAATGTAGAGGCTATAGGGTATGCATACTCTTAGATGGAGATGCTAACGTCCTGAAAACTGCTTGCTATGGCTTTGGGCCACTTGCTAGGTGTCTTCATTCCACACTGTTTCAAGTGGGATCCTGTCTCTGTTAAGAATCAGTCACTAGGGACGTTAAGGAGGATTATGAGGGAGGGCAAGACCAGTTGTGCTTGAGTAATAGGGTAAAGAGGGGGTTCATTGAAAAATGTACTGTAGATTATTCTTTCTAGTGTTATATGACGTGCATGCCAATACAGTATGCCCCATGCATTCAATATGTCCCGGAAAACAGAAGAGGATGGGATACATCTGACATACGTCTCATGCCCAAAAATAGGGTCAATAAGAAAATGCAAAAACAAGAAAAAATGAGATAAGTGAAAAGCTAACTGTGTGGCTAATTGAACTTTTCAAGCAGTGGCAGAGAGCTTTTTCTGTGCACTAGGACCCAGAAGGTGTTACGCTTTGAGTTCAGACTGTGATGTGCTATTGAATTGTTATAAAATCTTCCACTTACTACAAAACGTGTACTACTGAACTTCCAAGTGTGTTGCCAAGTGCAAGAGTTTGAACATTTGGAGTAATTTGGAACACTGGCAGTACAAACTGAGATAAGCGTTGTATTTGTGAATGAAAAAATAAACCACTGCAGATTGTTTGTTACAATGTTGTATGACTTACATAGTAATACAGTAAATCAGAAGGAACGATGCTCTGACTAAGAGGCACGGACAGATAAGTAATCTACTACATATAATGAATAGACGAAAGTGATGCAAGAAACATGATTTTTTTCCCCTTACGTCAATTCAAGACATGTCACTAGTTAAATCCTCTAGAACTACAACAACACCATTCGTTTTCAAAGCAGATTGAGCCTTACTGCCTCCACAACAAATAGAAATGTTATGTGGCGAACAGGAGTGAAATCGATGCATAGAATAACCACCCTCAGGCTGTTATGCTTTGGGTACACATATGGAGTAATCTGTAATCACTTCTATTTCAATCTATATTAAAAGATATTCTGAAACAAGATACAACATTTTCTGTACCATGGTTGTCCCACATTGCTAATATGGTTACCGTTCATTGGACTAAAATAATTGTGGGATTCTGGAGAAATTGTAAATGTAGGGAAACGGAAACATACTGATATCGAAATATAGGGGATAATTGATTGCAACTGTGAACATCGGGTTAATAAGACACTCTCTAATAAGTTCAACAACGGAATATTGCAGAACATCTGGATATTGGCACAGCAGTGGCAAGACTGGGATTTACTCATAACAATGACATCATGGGTTTACAACACAGATTGCTTTCTTTTTTCCAGAGTCCTCCCAGGAACACAAAGACTCCTAAGAGCATTCCCCCAATGGAACCAAGATCAGTGCCAGCCCAAGCGTCTTTAAGGGCTTTGCATTTGGTGGTACTGTCTCTTATGAGAATGTATGAGAACATAGCAGATGAAGTTAAACTTCATAGTGCACTTCTGCAGGACATCAAATTACATTGCATTACCTGGCTAAGGGGCTTGACTTGCTTAGATTTACCCCATGTACCCCATGACATTTGCTGAATTTGAAGCTTTTGATTGTGTGGATGCTGGATTGCTCTTCAATTGCTTTTGGACTGCTTCTTCCATCTAAGCCGTGCCTCTGCTTGCCTTCCCTTCATTCCCAAAACTGACTGTCACTACATTGATTGCTCTTCATTGGAACAACTCTGGAGCTAATATTCTAATGAACTGTAATGTAAAGGGAAGAAGTAAGGCTTTAACACCTTCCATTCATGCCATGGCTCATTTTCAATCATTTGTATGGTGGAAAGGAGGTGCAGAACACAACTTGCACTTCCACTGCCTTCCTTCCTCTCTGCTATTGAAATACTTTAGCATTTGCGCCGGCATGCTGGAGATTCCTATGGAGTCTGCCTGCTTTATGCAATAGCATAAAGCAGGCAGACCCGATAGGGATCTATTATGCACACTGCCTGTCATCCTTGTATTGCGGGAAGCATGTACAATTACAATGAAACCTTGCCTGACATCCTTGCATGGTAACCACGGCTCAAAATTAAAAGTAAACACTTCCTGACATGCGAGCATGCCAGGAAGCATTTACTCATTTGGCAGGTTTGAGTGAAAAAGTGCAGGTCAAAAGGCAATGTAACATGTGTGTTCATGTGTATGGCACGTTTTGCCCTGCACATTTGCACTCTGCGGTAGAAATGATGAAAATGTGGTGGCCACGACCTAGCTACGCCTGTGTGCAAATGTACCTGGTCTCCATGTTCAAATAATGAATTGGAGCAACATGAGCTCCTCTGTGTTTTCCCCACTATCATCATCTTGGACATCCATTGGATTGTTGCACTAGCATATGGACTCCTGACTTTGCTGCTACTCTCTCTTGACTTTTTCTCACACTGGAAGTGTTCATATCTGTTGGACCGGAATTGTCTTTAATTTCCCTGGATGAGAGACAAGTGGGCGGAACCCTCTTTTTTGTAAAGGGGGCCTGACTCTAGAGGGTAGGGAGTACAATAAGAGAGAGAGATAGAGTCAAAGGCTACCCTAACCAAAGGCGTGACATAGGGTCACAAAATTGCAGCGGATCTAGGTGGCTACTAGCTCAAAAGACAAAACACCTGAAGATACAGAAATATCAAAGAAAGGTTTTATTTACACTAACACAAAAGACATATTTACAGAAATTGCCATAGCACTAGGAATATGCATCATTGAGCACATTGTAATCTGCACATTCGTGGGTTAGTAGGACCCCTTGATTCGTTCAGGTCTCATTCATAGTCTCACGCAATCGGAGACATCCTGCCTCTGCACTCCCTCGAGGCTCCATGATTAATTACCTCACATAATATCTGCACTCTTGGCTTCTATGATGAACAACAACACGGAGGCTTCACCGCGTATCACTTGAACCGCCGCTATATAACAATGCCTAGCCTTTTGTCAGTAGACAATTAGAGACTTATGCCTTCAATGCAGCAAGGTCACCACACATTTAATAGAATTTATTGCACCCAAGTGGCGGTAACCACCTCCTGATTTATCTCTGTCTCATTCAGCTCCTGGCATCTGACTTTTGCAGTTTGCTCCCCAGTCACAATCTAATACTGGTTAATCAAGACCTCAGCCGAGGCGTCTACTTACCTGAACAGGGTAGGTCTACCATTTTGCAGCTTCCTTTCTTCAATAATTGATATCACCTCCTTTTTACTAACCCAGTCCCCTTTCAAAACTCTAGGTGGACACGCATTTTACTCAACATCGCCCCGACCACAACCAACTGTCCTGAAGACCGTTCGGTACAACCTAGCAGCGCTGCTCCTCTCTATACAGCCACTGCCACTTGCCATCAATATACCGAACCAGAAACACCAACCTGTGTGTCGACAATGTTAACGTATTGTCATTTTAAACAATACATGTAATACATTGTCACTCTGCCTACTAACCCACGAATGTGCGGATTACAATGTGCTCAATGATGCACATTCCTAGTGTTACGGCACTTTCTGTAAATAGAACCTTTCTTTGATATTTCTGTATCTTAAGGTGTTTTGTGTTTTGAGCTAGTAGCCACCTAGCTCCACTGCAATTTTGTGACCCTAAGGCACGCCTTTGGTTAGGGTAGCCTTTGACTCTATCTCTCTCACTTTAATTTGCCTGGGACATGGCCTCCTCATGTCGTTCGATCCACTCCCTGAATTGTTCCATTCCTATCTTGGATTGCTACATTCTTCCCCATAAGTCTTCATCTCACTGCAGCCATCTAGCTATCACCCCGTGAACTCGGTCACTTACACTCGCAGGTACTCCTCTTGCCTATACCTTGATACATTAGCTTGTTGTTGCAGAGTTTGTGCACACCTATTGCCTTTCTCGCTCAGCTGGTCTTGGAAATCCTATGGTGTTCTCCCTACACATGGTGCCAAACCCTGGCTGGTCAATATATTGCTACTTCGTCTGGGTCTTGGGAAGGGTGGTGCATGCTATGAAAATGATGTTACTTCTTTAAGTCCGATTTGCGAAACTCTCAGATCCCTCCAAGACCTATTACAGAGGTTTCTTTTCCTTTTATGCAGAAAGTGATTTTGATTGGCTCATTGCATCAAGGTCAATCCCGTCTATTCGTTCTTCTCAGTTCCTCTCATGTGCTGATAGGTGGAGAATCTGGCTGGTCTGCCCACACAAGTGTTCTTGTAAGTGCTCCTTTCTGCCCAACGATTCTGAGCTCCTTTTCCCTTGTATACCTTCCCTCTACCTTCCCTCAACCAGGCCTCTTTAAACATGAAAATATTATTATTCAATACTATTATTGTGCTACTCTATTATTTTTATATTGCCATTTCTAACATAATGCTGTTTGTTTTTAATTGTGCATAACATCCCATGTGTACTGTAATGTATGTCCCCTTTCTATGATGTCCGTCGGTTTTACTACTAAGTCAAAAGGATGAAAAGTAAAAGTGCATTTATGAATCACTGCACTAAAAAACGACATCATATGAATTGCTTTGTGTAACTTGCCATGAAAGGTACAGGATATTAGCAGAAGAAACTGCATTTAATAGAAATGTAAAACTGTTGAAATGTTGGGATGGTTATTATACCTTTTCAATAACAAAAAGGGGAGCACTCTTCCAAGATGTCAGCTGCTATGCATGCTTGAGGAGCTAGGGAAGAGGATGTGTAGATTATGCAGAATGACCAGCACGGGAAGCTAATAGAACCATCACTAGGTCATCAATGATATGGTTCTAGGAGCAGCAATTGAAATCAGTCCAGAGAGAGAGAGAAAGAAATATTAATGATGGATGGCCAGTCTCTACTTTCTTTACCGGTCTACTGCTGTCTGTAACTTGTAACTGACCATTGGAATTATGCTGTAACAATGCGCAGCCTTACATGGAAGCTACTTTCTAGGAGTCATTAAATTGAATCACAACAGACCTGATGCTCAAATCCTTAGAAAAGACATTTTGCTTCATGCCTTACATTTTTCATGGACATTTTAAATACTTGACATCTTAGTGCTCTGCTTCTCTTCAGTTGACCTCTCATATTCTTTATGAGGCTGAACCTGGTCAGTTTATGTGAAATGTTTCCTGTAAGAAGCTTGTTAGGTTACCTGGGAATTCTGCAGTACAGTGTAACTTCATATATCCCTTAACTCGATCTTTAGTGGATGACTGCATCCTCTGCAGAAATCTCGGTTTAACTTGAAGATCAAAGGTTAAAATCCTAGAAGGTCAATTCAGCCTTTCATCCTTCTGAGTTGGATAGAATGAGCATCATTCTATCCAATTGATTAATTGTTAATAAAATGTTTGCACTACTGTGCATCTTATCCGACTGTATGTACTGTGGGGGTTGAAGTATTCAAGTGACTTTGCTGACTCAAAAATTCTGAATCTTGTCTGTTCTCTCGTATTGGTATTTATCTGGACAACAGGGCTCTTCAGTGTCAACTGCAGGAGCATTTGCCAGATACTTAGTGCACCCCGCGATCTATTGATCCACACAATAGTTTCCATTCTGATGTCCTTGCACGATAACCTTACTGAAAGAGTGTGCATAACTCGCACTGGTAGCTGCGGATACAATGCCTCAGAGGTAGTCAACTATCCTTGATTATAGCTATTATGAAGTTCTTGGCAATTATCCAAGCTGCATTGTGAAAGCTTGTCCCTGCTTGATTCTAAGCTATTTCCTTGTTTATTTTAATTGATATGTAAGAAGTTTGGTTTCATGATTATGTACCTGTTTGAAAAAAAGATATTTAACTGCACCATAAAAGTTGCTAAGGAAACCGATGCAGCAATGAGATTCAGCCGGAATCTGGGTGGTTTCTCCCTGGACACTATTCATTCAATTTACACTACTAGGTCTGGGGCTATTCCTCTGTAGCAATGATTTGCCAATTGGAACGACTATGGAGTAAACACCCATCTGAGAAAAGCCTTATCTCATATTATCTCAGTTTGTACTGCCAGTGTTCCAAATTACTCCAAATGTTCAAACTCTTGCACTTGGCAACACACTTGGAAGTTCAGTAGTACACGTTTTGTCAGACATTATAAATCCCTTATCCATCTTACTAAAGAATCACACCTAAATTCTCTAATTTCTAAAGCAAAATCTAGCTCAAAGGAGCTCTTTACTATTCTTCAGGAATTGAAGGGCTGTACTACAGCCTCTGTACCTCAGGCTGATAACCCATGGTGTCAAAATATTCACAATAGTTTTGTTAATAAAACCCTTCCTCACCAAAATAATATTAATGCCCATGTTAAACTTATCTCCAACCATTTGACATCTACAATAGGTAGCACAGATACTGCTAGGGATTGTCCTGTTTTTTTCTTTTAATACAATCTCTACATAAGAAGTTATTGATCTAGTTTCCAAGCTTAAACCTACTTCATGTAAAGGGGATGTATTTCCTGCTACTTTATTTAAAGAATACATCTCAACCCTTGCCCCATGGGTGACTACCTTTATTAATCGATCTTTTCAGGAGTCACATGTCCCTGAAAATATAACGGAGGCATGGGTTACACCTTTGCTTAAGAAGTTAAACCTAGATCCTGCTGAGGCTGGGAACTCTCGTCCTATTACAAATGTTCCTTTCATGCTGAACATTTTGGATAAAATTGCCTATTGTCAATATCAGACCTTTGTTGAAGAACAAGATATACTATCTACCCAACCAATACGGTTTCCAACCTAACCACGGGAACGAGACTGCGTTGCTGGATCTGAAATCACATATTGCGGGCATAATCGATGTGGGCAATACAGCCTTGTTGCTGCTCTTGGACCTGTCTGCCGCATTCGATCTTGTTGATCATGAACTTCTGGCAGACAGGTTGACCTCAATTGGTAAATGCTCCACAGAAGCGACAGCATGGTTTAAATCTTTTTTGGGTCCACGAAATATGAGAGTAACCAAGGACAATGCTCACTCCATTGCTTCTATACTATAATGTGGCATCCGTTAGGGATCATGTCTTTCGCCTCTGCTCTTTAGTATTTACTCACGTCTTCTCTGCGCTCTTTTGTCAGCTATGGGCATATATTTTGCCAATTACACCGATGACATGCAGATTGTTATCAAACTCACTGGTGAGTACCAAAAACATCTAGAGCATACTAATTACATATTTGCAGAAATTCAGAATTGGATGGCTTTAAACTCTTTGGCCCTTAATTATGCCAAAATTGAGTTGCTGGTTTTGGGCACAAAGCAGCGGCTAAAGAAACTGGATATGAAATATGGCAATTTCTTGATTGGTCAGCATGTTATCCACATATCAAAAACTGTAAAAACTCTTAGGGTATTTTTCGACCCTCAATTGTTTTTTACTCGACAGACCAACTATCTTAAATCTTCTTGTCATTACTATATCCAGCTCTTATGGCAGATACGGCCATACCTGTCCAGAGAAAATCTTGCACTGATTGCAGCTGTGATTGTGAAATGCAAGCTTGACTACTGCAACAGTCTTCCGATTGGTACATCCCAGGCCAATCTCAAAACGTTGCAGGTGATCCAGAATAGCGCAGTGCGAGCTGTGCTGGGACTCAAGCACAACATGCACGTTTCAGAAGCTAGGCGCAGCCTGCATTGGCTGCCTGTTCAACAGTGGCTGCATCATAAGGGGCTGTCCATTGTTTACAAATGCTTGCATGGCAAGGCCCCATCATATCTTATTACTAGGATAAAAAAGAAACCGGCTGGTTGTTTATTATGATCCAGTGGCGATACTACTTTGGTACAACCCCTGTCTATCCTGGAAATATTTGGAGGAGCTGGCTTCAATTCCTGACCCCCTGCCTTATGGAACTCCATGCCAAAATACCCGGCTGATAGCAGCACATTGGGTATCTTAAAGAAACAACTAAAAACGTTCTTGTTTGATATAGGTCACGGGTAATTTCTCCTTCTACCATGCTGCTGTTATTCATTCCTGCATTCCATGTGTGTGTAATCTCACACCAGTTTCTTTCTGTTGGTTTATAGGATGAATGCAGCCCTCTTCTTGTGTCTCTTTTTGAATTTTATGTTATTTGTCGTTCTGTCTTTTCTATGCTCCTGTGTGCGCCCTGAGGCCTTGGGGTTAGTGTTGCAATACAAGTACACAGATACATAGGTAGATTCAACAGAGAATCATTTCATGTGCTGTTTGTTTGGAGTAATGGATAGTGCTCCCACCTACCTGCTGCATTTGAGAACCGGCTGGGGCTTAATGTCAGACACTCAGATTGTGGCGTAAGAGGGAATGTGATTATCACCTATCATACTGGATTATAAATGACCTGCTGGCCACAGAGGTAGGTGTTTGCAGTCCTTTGCTGCAATACAAAAAACCTGCCATGTCTTCATTGGAGCTAAGTAAGCCTTTCATCAAACCCTTTTAGAGACCCAGCCACCCTTCTCAAACTAAAGGCTGCTTTTATGCAGGGAAAATACCTGATTAATCGAAGCTCTGAATCAGTAAAGTACACGGTCCAAAACTTTCTTGCGCATTGTCCTCAATTCTGTTTGGATAACTAGACAAACTGGTTTCCACACCAAGGTCCGAGGGGCATTTTATTTGACCTGAGAGCTAACCATCTCCCGCTAGCCTCTGTAATGGCTAAGTGGATTCCTAGCAAGTACCAGGCTTCAACTCCATTCTGTTATTGTGATGGGAGTACCGTGGATGATCATTTTTTTTTGTTGTTGCTGATTTTGAAAAATTTAAGAAGAAAGTTTCTCCTTCCTATTTTTAGGTTATACAATGTTAGAACACTAAAGGAGGCTAAGGTGCTTTTGCTTTCTCTCCCTTGCAAGAATGTGGCACATTCTATTTATGTTTTTATTGAAAATGCCTTATCCCCCAGAAAGTCCATTGTATTTAATGTTGTATTTTAGTGTGAGTGTTAGTATATCATGTTTATTTCTATTGTACACTTTTATGAAACTGTATTTTCGAAATAAAGTTTAAAGGAAAAAGGAGTATCATTGAGTTGGGTATTAACATTGGTTATCAGAGCCTACAGATAATTTACATTGTTATGGCGCTATATTGATGTACCACATTATTATTAATCTGCCTTTCCTTTAGGCGAATTTGCTCAAATTGACCACTTTGTTGCCTTCTACCATGTGGTGTTTCCAGTGTTGATGTCTGGGCAATTACCTTCTTTTCCTTCTTGAACTCTGTTTACTATTCACCAAATTTCTGTGGAATGTTCTGTAATTTGATGCTGTTAAATCTACCATAGGTATTGTACTTTCAGAAATATTTTGTGTGAACACGTTTTCACTGGTTGTATCCTTTGACCATCCTTGCTCACCAGTCCTAGTTAATTGGTTTCAGGGTTAGCACCCCTTCCTGGGGGGTCAGCATTTATGTATGAGGACATGAGCTATATTTAATCCTGTGGGCAAGTTGTGACATGGTGACAAAATATGCATGAGAGCTTGCTTTACAATAATAGAGGTTGCTGCATCATAATGCAGGCATGGGTTTTCTCTTTTACACCCTTATATTGCTAGCTCTCTTACATTGTTTCCCGAAGAATTGTTTCATTTGGCATGTGTTTCCTGTCCTCCATTTACATTCATGACTGCAGTTAGACTTGTATTTCTGTGCTTCATTCTGGCAGTGTAGGTGCTTTGAATATATGTGTATGAGGGAATGTCTATGGTTTAAGCATTCAGTCATAGTCCCAAACCAACATTTGCAATTATTTTGTATCCTACACTCCAATACCGATAGCCCCCAGGAGGCCAGTCATATCTTGGTAATGCCTTAGCGGAAGGAACCTCATGTTGACATGAAGAAGTGTAGAGTCAGTAGGTTTGATGGATGCCTCTGTGGCCTCATTTGGTTTAGTTTATCCTACTCTATGAGGGTATCATTTAGTAGAAGATCTCTTTTTTATTTTGTATTTTTTTTTAAACATAAAGAATCGCGAGCAAGCCACTTCAAAGCAAAGGCAATGAAGGGGATGGCAACAAAGGCTGTATTTTATCGATGTGACTAACGCATAGTTGTCCCTCGGGAATATCATACATGACAGTGAAACATGTACATTGTTCAAGGATCATTTGAGGACAGGGGTTACATAATAATGTGTGTGAGGGGTTGCTTAATAATATGTGTGACAGATGGGAAGCACCCTTTAATTTCTTTGATGATTCTCTTGTTCTCTGAGGCATAGTGAAAGGGTGTTCCAGAGTGCTAGAGGTTTTATGATCAGTGCCAATGATTAACTGTATCCCAGTACATTCTAAATAAAATACTGTGTCAGCAACCTATGATATGGTAAACCATGGTATCCCACTCCATCGTAACATCATCATAGATGCCCAGGCCTTTTAATGGTTTCAATACTTCCTGACAGATCATGACTCAAAGTCAATTTTCAACTTCATCTTCAAAAAAACATTCCCCTTCCCCTGGAATATCCTTGAAGAAAGTATTTTATTAAGACAATAATTGTGCCAATCAATGCCGGCCCCTCTACAAGGACCTCTTTTAAAGACTGTAGTCTCTGTCTGGGCCCCACAAGATCTGCCTGCACTTCCTAGTTGCAATGATGATCTACATAATACCCAGGCCAAGGACGATGGCTAAGTGGATGCACGCCCTGCTATTGAGAGAAAAACATTTTCTGAGCTTCTAAGGCACTCAAATATGGATGCAGCTTCCCACACAACATTTCCAGGGCCTCCACCCCTGAGAGCAAGCGATTGGCCACAAGGGATCGCAAATACAGGGGATCATGGCAGCCGGCATGTGAAGCCGCCCCACCCCCTAAAAGGACCACTTTTAAGGACCGTAGTCCCTGTCTGGGCCTGTCTGGGCATGTGTGGCACATCAGAGCTCAAGACTCTTTTTCCCAGTATCGACTCCTGGCCTCTGCTACCAATATCATCTTTTCAACCACTAAACAGCTAGGTAAAGTGTTTAATACCTCAGATTCTCTAGCCCAGCATTATTATTGGCCTGGAACATATTTCACTTCCTCGACCCACCTTGTACCTCAGGGGCCTACAAATCATTCTGAAACAAGTTCCACTCCCAAGTCCACCACACTCGCTCCATGACCTCTTCCCCTCTCCACTCCGCTGTATACCTAAAAGCCTAGTACAACGCTGCAGGCAGTGAAAGTGGCCCATCCACACCTTCCACTGACACGACAGCTGCCTGCATAATTCTGTATGGTCGCCTCTTCTGCCTCCAGCGGCAGACGCCCAACGTTTATGGGTTGTGCTCATCCTTGTGTGCTTAGAAACTTCAATAATACTGACACAGAATGTCAATCGCATCTATCCTACTACTTCGTCTGCTCATACCTGATGACCCTAATGTTTACTCTAGGGCCACCTCAGGCTGCTTACTTTGCTATCTTACTGCAACTGCACATATTAGGTAGACCTTCATCACTCTTGGATTACTATACTTGACTGAATCCTGTTACTAATGCCCTGCACCATTGATATAGCCGCCTGACTCGTGGGGTGTGCCTCTGCTGTATTGTTCCCCTTAGGTCTTGATGTGATCCTGCATGACCACTATACTCATTATGGACCGAGCTAATTGTAGTATGCCGCCAAGCTGTTCACCTGAATACTCTAATACTATACATGTACCTCAATACTATTGATTGTCATTACCTTCCTCTGTAACTGTTTCATAATATTGCAATTGTAATTTGTTAACTTTACTGAATCATGTAGCCAAGGCCCTGCACCGCAGATGTAGCTCCCTGCCTTACAGGGTTAGGCTTTTCTAGCATGAGCTGCGCTGGGTGAGCCATGGCCTATACTGTTGAATAGTGAAATACCTCTCTTGAATACTACTTATCCAAATCCAGCCTCCAATATCTCACAGTGTTCACTCTTCTTAAATTTCAAATCTTACCAGGACTTAAGGGCAGATGGATGATTTTAAAAATGTCTTCTCCTTTCGCTCTTTTGTTTTATGTTTTCTCTATATAGCAGTAGTCTCAGGGATTCTCCAGTTTTCGATTCCATCTGACGGAGTTCTAGATCTAGTCCTAGTGGAGTGTCAAAGCATCTTTGCAGTGGGCTACCTCAACTTTCAGTCATGATGAAATTACTGTCACTTTTATTCCACCAAAGAACACAATGCCAGATTGAATTATTACTCTCCAGATTCTGAAGATTTATATTTACCATTCATCTAGAGAGGCACTTGCTTGCTCCATGTAAAACATATTATTTTGTATATTGCCATCCCTCTATAATTTTGTGAAGTTTGACCTTAAACTCTGGGATATAATCTAAGTGCCTTTAATTTCCCCTTACACTCTGAACACTTCATGATTTGCTTTACTAAAGAGGGTTATTTGCAGCAAATCTATAATTTTTTCACTTTTCACTTTTCCAGGGTTGACATTTTTAATAAAACCTTATGTTATTATTGGGTGTTATTAAAACAATTAAAATGTTAATAACACCCAATAATAACCTTTAGCTGGTGAATTTTAAAACCATCCAACTGTACTTTAAATATTTTATTCTGTCCTTATACTGTAACTCGACTAGCATTCATATGAATATGGATATATGTTCATTGTGCCTCCAAAGCACAGTCAGACATTCTGGGCATCAAGTGGACGTTATTTCAGTTATGTTTATTGTCTGCATCTTATGAGGAGAGAGGACAGGTAGAACAGACTCTACGTAGGGCCTCATTACGAGTTGGGCGATATTCAACTTCAAATCAGTTTCCACATGCAATGTTAGTTACACAATTATCACTGCTAGTATCTAGTGAATCAGCCTTCTCTTTCAGTGAACTCTCCACTCATAAAAGTCACTCTCAGGGGTAATCACAAATATTGTTTTAAAAAAGAATATTGCATATGAATAGCCATATTAATGACCTTATATACAATTAAAACATAAATATCACAATTTCAACATAATACCACAAATTACTAAATCAATAAAATCAGGGGAAATAAGAAAATACAAAATGTTAATAACAAATCAATTAATTTAAGATGCCCCTTACAAAGTCATAAAACCTAACCATATAACATTTTAGATTACAATCATTCCCAGCCATGAAATCCAGTTGTAAGTCATCAATTGTTTTGTCCCTCCATGCCCAAGAATGTTTTTTCATAAATCGGTGATGTATCAGTGATGTAAAACTTCAAAGCCATTACAATACATCAAGAGATGCTTGATAGGCTTGAGCACACAACCAGCACACAATCTACTGCCTCTGGAGGAACGGCTCAAGCCCCTTTGTACACCTATAAATTCAAGGGTATCTACTAGGTTAAATTTGATACAAATAAAATGCCCTAAAATGTAAATATGAGAATAAGCCTCAATGTATTTAGGGCAGATGAATCTTCCAATATAATAATCTGAAAATAACCCACTATTAACCTAAGTGGATAGACAGACAGGAACCTACTCCATATCATAACTGTTTAGTGATTTTTTTCACCAGCCCCTTGAAGGCTTTGTGGAGTACATCAAAGGAATGCAAACCCACCACTGATCTCCAATGATGAATAACTGATGTTATGCCTTCTGTGCAACCACCGTTAATGCACAAGGATAAATCGAATATTCAAGAGCTATCCTATCCTGTATCGTTCCTTCACCTTCAAACAGTAACTTGCAGCCAAATAATAATATTATTTTCTTTAAAACAGTTTCTACGCTAATCATATTAAATTCCAGGTATATATATATATTCATTTGGGAGAGAAGTCAGTCGTCTGAGTAGTGTGTTCAAGTATTTACCTTCAAAGACTTTTAAAATACTTCTGTAGCCCATATCCCAAATTTCCACTCCATACAACATTAAAAACATAACCTTAGACTGATAAATTGTCAGCAAACTCTGGAGTGAGTGACCACTGCTTTTCCCTTACTAAAGGCCTCAATCTGCTATTTGAGCTTGTTACTTACATATTCCCAGTGGTCACTCCACTTCAGACGACCAGATATTTATATTTAGTAACCTTATTATTGATCTTCCAACAATATCTCTTTATTACCATATTTGTGGGTCTAAGAACCATTTAATTTCAAGCCAAGATACTGCAAATATACCACATTTTTGGGAGTGTGTACCAGGTACCGCTAAAACCTATTTCAAATGAACCATTTGTAGAAAAATACTATTGATGATTGCCCATGACTTGCATATTACTAAAGTAAGTTTTCCTAATGACCTACATCCAAGGTATACCTATAGGACTATCTTATTTAAATGACATATTGATTTCTTTCTAGTGGGAACAAGGGTGAAACATGTTTGGGGATGCTTGTGGTCTCGTGCAGAAGGGATGTGACCTAGCAGTTCGGACTGGACTGCCCCTTTTGTGGTGGGGCCAAGCCTGATTTGCATATGGTCTTTCCCCTTCTGTAATGGCTTGGCAGGCGAAGAACGGTGGTCTGGAGGGTTGCCCAGAGCAATGCCAGTGGTTAGGATTCATTCTAAACCTTCCAGCCATCACCTCTTTGTTTTTGCTTTGTCACCCCGAGTGGGACGGGTATGCCCAGACGTGGGTCCCGTGCCTGCTGGGCCTAGAGACCCAAGCTACTCCTCACTGATGAGCCCCAACAAGGGTGAAACATGTTTGGGGATGCTTGTGGTCTCGTGCAGAAGGGATGTGACCTAGCAGTTCGGACTGGACTGCCCCTTTTGGGGTGGGGCCAAGCCTGATTTGCATATGGTCTTTCCCCTTCTGTAATGGCTTGGCAGGCGAAGAACGGTGGTCTGGAGGGTTGCCCAGAGCAATGCCAGTGGTTAGGATTCATTCTAAACCTTCCAGCCATCACCTCTTTGTTTTTGCTTTGTCACCCCGAGTGGGACGGGTATGCCCAGACGTGGGTCCCGTGCCTGCTGGGCCTAGAGACCCAAGCTACTCCTCACTGATGAGCCCCAACAAGGGTGAAACATGTTTGGGGATGCTTGTGTTCTCGTGCAGAAGGGATGTGACCTAGCAGTTCGGACTGGACTGCCCCTTTTGGGGTGGGGCCAAGCCTGATTTGCATATGGTCTTTCCCCTTCTGTAATGGCTTGGCAGGCGAAGAACGGTGGTCTGGAGGGTTGCCCAGAGCAATGCCAGTGGTTAGGATTCATTCTAAACCTTCCAGCCATCACCTCTTTGTTTTTGCTTTGTCACCCCGAGTGGGACGGGTATGCCCAGACGTGGGTCCCGTGCCTGCTGGGCCTAGAGACCCAAGCTACTCCTCACTGATGAGCCCCAACAAGGGTGAAACATGTTTGGGGATGCTTGTGGTCTCGTGCAGAAGGGATGTGACCTAGCAGTTCGGACTGGACTGCCCCTTTTGGGGTGGGGCCAAGCCTGATTTGCATATGGTCTTTCCCCTTCTGTAATGGCTTGGCAGGCGAAGAACGGTGGTCTGGAGGGTTGCCCAGAGCAATGCCAGCGGTTAGGATTCATTCTAAACCTTCCAGCCATCACCTCTTTGTTTTTGCTTTGTCACCCCGAGTGGGACGGGTATGCCCAGACGTGGATCCCGTGCCTGCTGGGCCTAGAGACCCAAGCTACTCCTCACTGATGAGCCCCAACAAGGGTGAAACATGTTTGGGGATGCTTGTGGTCTCGTGCAGAAGGGATGTGACCTAGCAGTTCGGACTGGACTGCCCCTTTTGGGGTGGGGCCAAGCCTGATTTGCATATGGTCTTTCCCCTTCTGTAATGGCTTGGCAGGCGAAGAACGGTGGTCTGGAGGGTTGCCCAGAGCAATGCCAGTGGTTAGGATTCATTCTAAACCTTCCAGCCATCACCTCTTTGTTTTTGCTTTGTCACCCCGAGTGGGACGGGTATGCCCAGACGTGGGTCCCGTGCCTGCTGGGCCTAGAGACCCAAGCTACTCCTCACTGATGAGCCCCAACAAGGGTGAAACATGTTTGGGGATGCTTGTGGTCTCGTGCAGAAGGGATGTGACCTAGCAGTTCGGACTGGACTGCCCCTTTTGGGGTGGGGCCAAGCCTGATTTGCATATGGTCTTTCCCCTTCTGTAATGGCTTGGCAGGCGAAGAACGGTGGTCTGGAGGGTTGCCCAGAGCAATGCCAGTGGTTAGGATTCATTCTAAACCTTCCAGCCATCACCTCTTTGTTTTTGCTTTGTCACCCCGAGTGGGACGGGTATGCCCAGACGTGGGTCCCGTGCCTGCTGGGCCTAGAGACCCAAGCTACTCCTCACTGATGAGCCCCAACAAGGGTGAAACATGTTTGGGGATGCTTGTGGTCTCGTGCAGAAGGGATGTGACCTAGCAGTTCGGACTGGACTGCCCCTTTTGGGGTGGGGCCAAGCCTGATTTGCATATGGTCTTTCCCCTTCTGTAATGGCTTGGCAGGCGAAGAACGGTGGTCTGGAGGGTTGCCCAGAGCAATGCCAGTGGTTAGGATTCATTCTAAACCTTCCAGCCATCACCTCTTTGTTTTTGCTTTGTCACCCCGAGTGGGACGGGTATGCCCAGACGTGGGTCCCGTGCCTGCTGGGCCTAGAGACCCAAGCTACTCCTCACTGATGAGCCCCAACAAGGGTGAAACATGTTTGGGGATGCTTGTGGTCTCGTGCAGAAGGGATGTGACCTAGCAGTTCGGACTGGACTGCCCCTTTTGGGGTGGGGCCAAGCCTGATTTGCATATGGTCTTTCCCCTTCTGTAATGGCTTGGCAGGCGAAGAACGGTGGTCTGGAGGGTTGCCCAGAGCAATGCCAGTGGTTAGGATTCATTCTAAACCTTCCAGCCATCACCTCTTTGTTTTTGCTTTGTCACCCCGAGTGGGACGGGTATGCCCAGACGTGGGTCCCCTGCCTGCTGGGCCTAGAGACCCAAGCTACTCCTCACTGATGAGCCCCAACAAGGGTGAAACATGTTTGGGGATGCTTGTGGTCTCGTGCAGAAGGGATGTGACCTAGCAGTTCGGACAGGACTGCCCCTTTTGGGGTGGGGCCAAGCCTGATTTGCATATGGTCTTTCCCCTTCTGTAATGGCTTGGCAGGCAAAGAACGGTGGTCTGGAGGGTTGCCCAGAGCAATGCCAGTGGTTAGGATTCATTCTAAACCTTCCAGCCATCACCTCTTTGTTTTTTCTTTCTAGTGGCTGTCAGACACTACTGGCAATTGTATGATGTTAAGGTTCATCAGAGAATCAAAAGGGACACAGGTGATATAATTAAGGAAATATTGACTGAAAACATATAAATCTATTTAACACTGAGCCCAATCTTGACAAGATCATCATATCCAATAAACCGAGGTGAAAACTCTTGGAATTAAACAATAATCAGGCTACAAGCATATTTCCATGAGATATACTCTAAAATGTGCCTTTTTCTGAAAAAAAAAAGAAAAAAAAAGATATATATATATATATATATATATATATACATACACATATATATATAAATAATACATGTAAGAGCAATTGTGAACAACGATGCAAATTACCCTATGGCTAAACATTTCGCAGAACATCATGAAAAGGACATGAGTAGTTTTGGGTTTTTTGGCATACACAAAATTGAGACGGGACCAAGAGGAGGAGATAAAGAAAAGATTCTGAGACAAAAAGAGACTCGTTGCATATTGGATTTTGAAAGTAAATTTCCATCTGGACATAACATAGATGAGGAACTTTATAAATTCTTGGGACAATGATTACTAAGTGTTGGATATTAGTCTTCAATTCCTCTCTTTCCTGTTCCCCGTATGGTTCGTTTTCCTGTGGTTTTCTTGGTTCTTTCCAACTTATAATCTTCCAGTAAACATCGAGAATTGAGACAGACAACAAATTGTTGGAACTATCCAGTCCGCAAATACTGAGAGATGCTCAAAGTTTGCATTTTAACATGGTTTTAACTTGTTCGTCAGTACATATATACATATATGTGTTTAAATGAATAGGTGATTGTCTGTGCACCAACATGTTTACACTGATTGTTATTTTTACACAATTTTTATATATATTTATGCATATTAGAGTTTGTTTTAACAGTGCATGCAGTGTTTGAGGAAATCTTTGCCGTGTTAGAAGGATGAGGAGTTGACAGGTTAGCATCCTGACTAAATGAACGAAGTCCCCCCTTTGCAGTTCTATACACTATGTCTTGTATAACAATGAATTCGAATTTGAGCATTACTTTGCTGCACTATGTATTAGATAAATGAGTGGTGTATGCGATCTTGATTGACGCATTTTATCAAAAGTGTGGTGTTCTGATTTTTAGATCTATGCACTTTGCACCATACAGGAACGGGGACATTTTATCACCTAATAATTATGCACTAGGCACTTTATAATGTTGAATACACTTAATTGATGTATTGGATCATGCTAGCCATACAAGGCATCCGAAAGTGGTTATTACATTCTAATAGGCATTTGCGTACTATACTTGTAAAAAGACCAATGTAATTTGATGATCACGGGGATATCCAATATTGTTGAACACTTTTTCGTTTCATCAATAGAAAGGGAGTTCCCCTATGGGGGCGGCATATAGTATGTATTATGCGCCATTTAGGATAATACCCGTAGAGACCCATGTTCCATCAATATAATCACTATAATACGTTTCTTTGTGATAGCCTGGCATTCATTCAATCACAAGTGGCATTGATTACGAGAATAAACCAACTACACCATTGAGGACTTGTTAAACAAAGTATATGCTCATTGGATGTTCCAAGGATTGCACGGGACGGACGATCAATAGTTATGAGATATTGAAGCTCACACATGGCATAGAGAGTCTCTAATGACAAACACCCATCATTACGGGCGAGTTATGGGGAGTCCATTATGGGGAACCAACAGATGTTCAGTCTGTCCAAATTCTATATAGAAAGTATTTCTATACAAAATACTTATGGGGTTAGAGCAGTTATTTCCATTTGGCTGTGATTCTGTCAGTATAGTGAATTGGACGTTAAACATGTCCGCCTCTGACTCGCTCCGGATGGGTGTGCTTTTCATCAGAGTCCCTCTTCTATTTCGGCGGTAATGATCGCTGTCTTGCTCTGCATCACTGTTTTTAAACTCTATGGTTCCAAGGGGACGAATTGTTGTGACCAAGTGGCAGGGAAAGCCGCGAAACGCGTTAACGTTCCCAATGCGCACATTATTTTTGCACTTTGGGGGTGCCTTATGTTAATGGCTTTTTAATATGTTTGTGCCGTCCTGCAAGGCACCAATAAAGATTACATTTTAACTGCGAACTGGATGTCCGGACTATCCTTTTGGGAGAAGTGAAGAGTGCTGCTCGGTTTTGCCTGATTCCATCAGTGTGAAGAAAAAGGGATATATATATATATATATATATATATACATGGTTTTATTTTTATATTTATTGTATTTAGTCATAAGACTTTTTACAAATTCATTCATGATAGATACATATATAATCCAGAGAAATGAAATTCCACTCATTTCTACATCGATATATATACCATTAAAAGTCCACATGATTATAAAAGTCCTAACATAAATCTCATTAAATCATCCAAAATACTATAACATGTTTGATCATCAAGTCATTAAGAAGAAATTAATTGACATCGCCCTGTACAGGTTGAGGCACTGAGATACTAACATTATTTCTCTACAGTCTAAAATCAAATCACAATCAATGTGCCAAATGTACAAGGTATGTACAAATAAGTGATGTGCAAATAGGCTGATCCTGTGTCATGTCTAATATGAAACACTTGTCATGTTTACTCAGGGGGTTATCATATTTTCTATTTCACGCCAAACCCTGTAAAGTGCAATGCGCCCCAACACTGAGTTCAACTTCAAGCAATAGTTCCAAAAATCAACAGACATACTCAAGTGATAATCACTCACCAGACCCTCATAGGTGCACATATATAAAGTACTTAAATGTGTACACTTGGTGAACAAATGTTTTTCAGTTTCCAGAATTTCCTGTTTTTTACACACTCTGCAATATCTTTCAGCCAAAGATCATTTCAATTGAGAACCCAGAACAGTAAGCAGTGGTAATTGTTTGATGCATAGACACAAAATAATGGAACGTATTACAGGATTTGGACTGTGGATTATATACACTTGTGGACTCTTAAACAGCTGGACCATGGTACACCTGCTGGTAGCTCTTTAAAGTGGAAAGATGTCCATACTTTTTATTCCAACCCCACAAGTAATATATTAGCACATTATGCAGTGCAGTTCTAACATAAGGCACCTTGATTGTTTTATTAACATGGCTCAACGTTTAGCCTGCTTTTTAACAACCACATTGAAACATAAAATTGAAAATGGATAGTCAGTAATAAAAACGAAAGTAGAAAAACTGTATGAAATGTATACCATTAATAACAGACAATAAGCAGAAGAAGTACATTGTAACATATTTAATGTTTCCAATGTATTGCAACAAATAATACAAACGACTGATTGATGATACAAAATTGTGCCCCTAATATGATCCTCAAATCAAGTATGCAAAAGAGAATGAAAAAGAAAAAACATTTTACCACCTTAAGTACATAGCACTATCTATACTCAATCTCTCCATACGCAAATAAATCACTCTTAGTTTAGAAAGCAGATTGTTCCTTATGACATACACAACAAGTAGAACATGTTGGTGGTAACCAGGAGTTACATCGTTGCATAGAATAATCAACCTCTGACCATTACCATTCAGGTAAAAATATGTAATAATATGAAAGCTCTTGTATTTCAATATATATTAAAAGATATTCTCAATCAAGATACAACTCTTTCTGTACCGTGGTTGTCCCACATTGCTAATATGGTTACCAACCATTGGACTCAAATAATTGTGGTATTCTGGAGAAACTGTCACTGCCAGGTATCTCAATAATCAGAAAATACAATATTATCCATGAATGAAAGATTGACACATTCTGAAGTCTCTTTATTGAATTTAAACTATAAAGATTATACTTGTCTGAAAGAGTTCCTTGATAGTGGGCAGTCCCTTGGCATAATAAAATCTTACTTTATAGTAAGGCTGTCCTGCTTTACCATCAGAGCTTTACAAAATGTGTTTATAATTACACATAAGTAGATTTGAATAATAACAATCTCCACTAATATAAAATACAAATCACAACAGACAACACAGTTAAAAAAATGAATGCACATAGAGGCAAGGGCATGCATAACAGATACAGAATGTAGTTAACAGCGGTGGACAAAGTATTGACTATAGTGTCTGGGACTGTGATGTAAAGGTAGGCAGCGTTGTTGTGTTCATGAGTTGCCATTTCCCTGTTAGGGGAAGAGCAACAGGGGGGAAAGACAAATGCAGGTGTGTGGGTGTTGATATTCAGCTGTTCATACAACATTTGCCAAAGGCACAATGCTAATCTACTGTGATTCCAAATATCTGAGGTAGAGACAGTGTTTCTGTCGGGTGATGAATCTCAACAGTTGATAGCCTGAAGCATTAAACATCATATAAAAGGATATTATCTAATAAGTTATGATCGCAAAAATGACACAGCTACATTTATAACAATAAGGAACATGCATCAGTCAGGAATACAATGACCTATGCAGATGTAATAATAATAATAATAATAATAATAATAACAATTATTATTATTATTTTGAAAAAAAGCTAAAATCAGCACCAAAATGTGTACAGCTGAAGACTACTGTGATTAAGAAACCCTGACAAAGAGCAGCCGAAGATGAGTTTGGGAGGTGTTTTGGTCTGAGGAAATCAAAATGAGTTGGCTTCTTTTAATAACAATATTTCTGTCTACCAAATCGATATCTATGGAGTCTTCCAGCTTCACATGGTACATGTAAATAGTGTACAGATTGATATACAAGGGTGCCTGAAAGCGTAGGCATGCTCTTTAGTCTGCAGGTAGTTCTGAATGTGTTACTTATTCATCAATTCATAAACAAATGCAAACTGTGTCTCTTATTGGACTAAATAAAGGGAGGTTCTAATTTCAGCTTAGCTTATTTCTGCTAAAGACGGCCCTGTCCACCAGTTTGAAGGTCTGTGTGGAAACATAACATTGTTTTTTTAGTATGTGACAGAAGTTAAGGGCAAAACTGTGGGCAGAACACTTCTTAAACCTTCTTGAATCCAAAGATGAGTTTGATGAATATTTGAGCTGAAATCAAAGAAATCAGCTTGCATTTAGATTGTCCAAAACATGTTTGAATCTTAATGTATGGATCTTAGTGTGATTACTTACCATACTGACCATGCAGTAACGTCTTGGTCACTGCTTTTAAGCTCACATCTGATGCATTGGCACCTCCTCAGCTGCTTTCCACCCGCATTGTGCCTTCAGCCCGGAGTTGAGGCTATTGAAACAAAAGTGCCATCGCTTGGAGCGGAAATGGCGGTTGTCTCCTGATTACCTTACAAAGGTGGCCAATACACAAGCTCGGAATCACTATCAATGTTCCATAAAAACAGCCAAGGCTCATCATTATGCTGACCGTATTCTCAATGATCCCTGCTGTTCAAAAGAGCTTTTTTTGGTAGCTAAAGAACTGCCCACTCCTGCTCAAGCCCCTTCCATGACTACACACACTCAAGCCCACTGCGATCATATTGCTTCTTTTTTTCAAGAGAAACGTTGTACTTTACGGGAGAACATATGTGTGGAGTGATCTACTTCTCTTGGCACTTCCAAATCTCTGAGTTGTCCAGTGGATTGTTGCTCTATCACTTTTAATTTTGTGACAGTCACTGAAACTCTGGTGACTGACACTTTATTGAAACTTGAATCTGATTCTGCTGCTGATCCTATCTCTCTTCACATCTTGCAGGATTCCTCTATGAATCTGATTCCTCTGCCCACTGAGGCACTTGAATAGCCGTGTGCCACCGGATTCATTTCTCCCCCCCACCCCTTAAGCATGCTGTGGTTTCCCCATTGCTTAAGAAGCCCCATCTTCACCCAGCAGTGGTCGAAAACTACCACCCAATTATGCTTCTCCCTGCCATGACTAAACTGATAGAATATATTATCACTCCTCAGCTTTCGGCCTATTTGGAGGCCAACAACATTCTTCATCCATTCCAGGCTGATGTAGTTCCTGGGATGGGTACGGAATCAGTAATGATCGCACTTTACGATGATATTGCTCTGCCACAGGACCATGGAGAGACGAGCATTCTTATTTTACTCAATCTCCCCGCAGCCTTTGACACCATCGATCACCAGAGACTTTTACAGTGCATTTCTGATACTGGAGTTCCCGGGGTTCCTTTGAAATGGTTCTCGTCCTTTTTATCTGATCGCACCCAGGTGGTGTCCCTTCTCCCTTTCACTCCCCCTCCTATGGTATTTGACTGCAGAGTCTTTCAAGGTTCAGCACTTTCGCCACTGCTGTTTAATTTATATACGGTGGCGTTAGCCAAGCTAATTTCTAGCTTTGGTGTGCACTTTTGTATATATGCAGACGACACCCAGATTTTGTTCCATCTTAATGCCCCTAAAGAAAACCCCCCTGAACTGCGGAGAGATTGCCTCTCAGCTGTGGGTCAGTGGATGACCGAAGAACTGGCATAAGTTAAACGGGACAAGACCAAGGTATTGGTGGTTGACCAGGTTCCCAATAGCTGGACCCCTGATTATTGGCCTGCTTGTCTTGGACCTTGCCCAACATCTTCTACTGTAGTGAAGAGCCTCAGTATTAAGGTTATGACTTTGGACTCCAGAGAAGCGCAAATCTCTTTGGTCTGCCAGAGTGGCTTTGCCATACTGAAGGTTTTGAAGAAGGTGCTTCTATTTCTTCGTAATGAGGCTAGGATCAAAATTGTTACTGCCTCTATTAAGGGTGCAATTGATTATTGCATAGGCATTTATCTTGGCCAGCCAGAGGCGCTACTTTAATGGCTCCAGATTCTCCAGAATGCGAAAGCCAGGCTTGCTCTTAGCGCCCCCAGACTGTCCCACTCTTATGACCTCCTCCAGCATATCCAGTGGTTGCCCATAAGAACACAGGTGAAATTCAAGATCTTATGCACAGTTCATCGGTCTATTCATTCTGCTGGAGCTGAGCTTTTTAGGCAAAGCTCTCCCTTTTTCAGGCAAAGAGAACCCTTCGCTTATCCAACCAGTTTCTGCTGTCTGTCCCCTGCTTTTGACATGCTCGTGCGGGAGGCAGATCTTTCTCTGTACTTGCCCCGTCTTTGTGGAATGTCCTTACTTTTCATATCAGGAGCAATCACATTCTATCTATCTTTCGTAAGCAGCTAAAAACTCTCCTGTTTTAAACATGTGTTGTCCCCCTCTCTGATGTTTTTTTGGTTCCATGTAATAATGCCGCCACAAAAATACTGCCACACAGAAATATCGCCAAAAAATGGTTGTTTTTTGTGGTGACATTATTTTTTTTGCCCCTATCGCCACATATATGGTCACCCAAATAATATCGCCACAACATTTTCCCGGCGATATTATTTACGGCGACCATATATGTGGCGATATTAATACCTGATACAGTTTTTTTTCTCTCCTCAGCGCCTTGTTGCCTCCAGGACTTTGCTGCGCTTTATACATCCTGTTACATTAAATCACATTACATATGGTTGATAAGGAAATGTAAGTAAAAGTAGGATAAAAGAATAAAAACAAATGGTTAAAAAAGAGAGAATAGTAAAAGGAAATGGCAGGGGTTAGAGAGGTGTGAAGAAAAAAGTTAAAAGTCAACAACCCAGGAAGGTCAAACCTGTTGTTCATCGTTCAGGTTGAAAAAAGGGCAATTCCCACTTCTGACATAAAACCCAAAAAAATCATATAAATCATATAAATAAAATGTCCATATCATTCTGAAATTCTAACATTTTGCATAATATAAAAGAGATCAAATAATATATTACATTGAATGCACATGAGGATTACCGTATGTGAGAGAAACAAGAAGTGTCAACATAGGAGTTATTGAACACAAGAGTAATATTAGAATACAACAAGTCAAGTCACCCAAAGAAAGACACTTTGTTAAAAAAGGGCACAATCTATCTATGATCCGAATGTTGATGCTGGAACAAATATTTAAACTTAATAAAGGTGGTGACCGGCAGAGACTTAACAATGAAAGTGTACCTGGATTCACAGAATGGGAATTCAACTTCGATGGAGCTTCATGTTTACTTTGATTTATATTGTTTCATTGGTTACTTATGGCAAACAGACTGAGATACCATGGAGGAACTATGATCCAAATTTAAGTCAAAATTCCTATGGAAAACAGACTGTAAAACATCACGAGGAAAGGCTTTAACCCAACAAAAACAGACTCATAATGTGTGATGGTATATATAGAGCATGTAAGGTAATACATACACTTTATCCAAAGGTAGATTACGAAAGTGAGATGGAGAACAGCCTAACGTTTAATGGTGCAGGAGCCAATCCACTGCTGTTATGTCCACTATAATCAGTACTATACGTATTTAGAGATATTTCAAGAGTTCCCTACAGATGAGGGGTAGCCAATGATGCACTAATCCTTACATGTTCTACAAGTAGATATTTTCCGTCACCAATCCCTTCCCTTGATAGGTTTTATATTTTGCCACATGGAATGATGTCATAGATGACACATATTGGGGTATAATACCTCTATGGAATTAAATTCGGTTCCTAGTGTGCAAGTATTAGTCTGATGTCTGCCAGTTGACCTTGCTTGATTCAATTGATAATAAAACTCTGTCCGATTATTTGATCTGTGATCTATTATTGTAATTCCATCTAGCACAAAAGATGCTTCAAAGTGCTAGAGCACAACACATTTATTTTGTTATCTATTAAAGGCAGCAGACAGATCTTGAAAGAAAAGGCTTAATTGTCTCCCACTAGCAGTATATTGTACTAATTGGAAGGAGTGAAATTCTACCTAGTGAATTCATAAAATCTCCCCTGCAATGTTGTTGTATGCAGTCTCAGGGTTAACATAGCTTCAGGATTGTTTAGAGATTGTGTACTGTCTGTTTCTGTTTTCACCCTGCAGTGCTGCTATTAAAGATTTACCGAATTATCTTCACCCAAGATGCAAGTCCAGAATTTGATTTAGTCTATACTAGCCTCACATATCTTTTTTCTATACTGCCTCTTTCGCCCCTACAGCTTCCATGTTTATAGTTTGGGGCAAGTCAAAATCTGTTGATTACTTCTCTTATGTATTTCTCAGCCAGGTTTTTGATAATGATCATCCAGACTTGGAATATTTGTAGATAGTGTTGTATCCAGGCTTTGCACATGATGACGACATTGATAACATTGTGATATTTCTGCATGCCCCTTGTCACAAATGTCATGAAAGATTTAGATTAATTGGTGACTGCAACTTCGGTGAAGAGTTGCCATTGAATAGTTTGTTCTGTTTCATTTTGCTTGCTTGTTGATTCTCAGAGGCGTTGCTAAGCGGAGGTTGGGGGGGGACATAGTCCCAGGTCTTTTAGTTGTAGGCACGGTTACATGCTCACGGGCTATGAACCAAAGGCTAGCTAGCCCTGAGTCCTGACAGTGCCTACATTAGCACAGCCCCAGATCATTTCCAAACCTCACAACACCTCTGTTTCCGCTTGTATCTATCTCTGTGTTCTATTTTCATTTATCAGTATGTCTCTTCTTAGTTTTAAGATTAGTAACCTTTGCACTCTGACAAATCCTCAGTGTGTTCTAATGTTTGTGCCTCATATTGGTGTTTACTTTGTTTCAGCTAGAATTTCAAAAAGATATCATGATATGGTATGAAGGACTGACTTGCCTATTTGAGCAGGTAGATTAATTGTTCTAGATTTTGACAGTTGATTTGTCCAGATTTCTAGACAAAAACAAAAAGCTTTGTCTGGCATCTCTGTGGAGCACACAACTTATTTTACCACTCTCTCATAGTTAGGATGTAGTAATATTTATTGTGGAAAATAAGACCACTTTCATACTAAAAACACTCAAAGGGTCAATTCCACTTTCAGGATTAAGAGGAATGTGTTTTCAATGCACAATTTAACAATAATTGAGAAGGTAAAAGATAGTATTGTAGGTGAATATGAGAGGATGTCATTGAGATTCAAGATTAGTGCGTTTTGTTTTAGAAAATACTGGTTTACAAATTGAGTACTTAGTTGGCACTTGCTGGACATTCATGATCTACCGTTGAAGCTTCTCAGGTACTCATGCTCCCTCAAAACCCTCTTCTCGGGTTCCCAGCGGAGCACCAAAGTACTGTCAGATGGTGATGTTTGGATCTTAAAAATCTTTAACCACTGGTGCAAGAACCACTTTCAGTGAGATGTTGGGGTATCATTTGTTAAAAATGACCTAGAGTACTGTGGTAGCAAACACTTTCTGGGTGAATGGGTCTAGCTCTGTCTGAATTAGAGATGATGACTGAGATAAATGTGGAGATAATATACCTACAATATAAAAAGGAGATAGTCTTGAAAAAAGACAAGATATGTTCATCAACTGGAGGAAAACATTCAAAAGTGAGTAATACAACATGCATAATCTTTCGGGTAAAATATTTCTACAAATGATGGAAAGACTTTGTAATAAAGGAAACATTAGACATTATCTCTGAAATCTGCCACACTTACATATTACGCCAAACTATTTAATATATTGCTGTGGCAGGATAGATCTGTGTAGCATAACAGATATCTAAAGTTTCTGTATGATCCTCATTTGTCATGTATTGGGATCATGAATGCACTGATAACAATGTACATGAGGAACCTTTCTTTTATCAAATCTTGAATTTATTTCAAAGGGTCTGACTCTCCAAGCTGGATGTTGCCACGTTCCTACATTAACATATTGTCATGGACTGTCTCTGACTTTAATAGCAGTCACACTCTGTCAGGTCCGTTTAGGTCCTTTTCTACTCACCTGCAATCCATACTTGGCCAGCTCCTTCCACTGCATTTCCGATTCTGTGGGAGGGATAGGGTATGACTCTCTGTTATGATGTAGGTCTATTGAAGTATTAAGGTCAACGCATCCTTGGATTGCTTGATCATTTCTGCGGTTATCATATTTCTTATCATAGATCTTGATCTCAGTTGGTCTGTCGACAGTAGGAGGGTCATGTGCTAAGGAATTAATTCAGCACATGCTGTGTGCAGTGTGATACATGGATTACCAACATGGATTACTAACATGTTGCATTAGGAACTGAAAGGGGGTGAATATGGGGTACTAACAGCTAAAATAATGGTGGTTTGTGTGGGATAGATTTGTAGGCCACAGACTCTGATAGTGCTGGAACCATGGTAGACGCACAAATTCAACTGGCTGTGAAGTAGTTTCAGAAAATAAAGCAGACATTTAAAAGTTGAACAGCCGGTTTGCACAGCAGAGCACGCGCAGTCAAGGGCCTTGAAAAAAAATGCTCATTGTTCATTCTCAGCAAGAACAGGAAGAGGATGGGAGAATGTTTAATTTCTCTCATTAAGATGTAGGAAGAAACGATGAGCAGAAATGCAGTTTAAGGTTTGCCAAAAACGAGGGGGCGTAAGTTGAACTAGAAGGGGGAACGGGTGCTAAAAGGTACTGGAATGTGGTTGAATGTTCCGACATGTGATTAAGTTGGAAGGGACTTTATGAAAGGAGAATGGTGCTAACAGCTGACATCACCACATAGAAAGGGAAAATATGTTCAGAATCCATATGTGATATACCAGAAAGGGCTGGATTGTAGAGAAGGGATATAAGTGGCTATGAGTAGCAAGGACGGATGGCTTTTTGTCTGGCGTTTTGACTGAGTTTGTGGATTTTCTTGGCTAGCTGAAACTTTAAAACTTTAAAACTGGGCTGGGCATTAAAACAACTTGGACTTCTAGCAAGGTCTGGGGTTTTTGTCTGCTGATTTTTTTAAAGAGATCTGGTGTTTACCAGAAAAAGAGTTCTGAGGGTCTTGGAGGGGGGTGAGTGGCATGCATTTGCCATCTCTGTTTCCTTTGAGTGAGAAAACTTGGCCGGCTCGGTCAGTTTGCTACTCTGACCGCAACTGGGAAACTGAGACCTTGAAAGCTGCTGAGAACTGTCTGCACGCTGACAATATCTGTGGGTAGCTGGCAGCACAACAGAGTTCATAGCAGCGCAGTGTCCTGAGATCCTGTCAGCTGGAAGGTGGGGTTGCTGCCGAGTGGAGCCCAGGCTGCAGCCAGAACAGATGGGCTGGGTTTACCGGAGTCACAAGTGAAGTATCATGAGTATTAATAGGGACTGAATTAGCTGGGACTCTCTTGCAGGGTAATCTGGAAAGGTGTCAAACTGGCCCAAAAGGGATGAAGGTAGTTGCCTGAATCTAAATTAGTGTTGGGGGCTGTTCTGCTATGCAGGAGAGTCTCTGGTTAAAGGGAAATGACTTATGTTTGGAGTGCTGTGCTGATCCACAAACAACAGTCTATTCATTCACAAACAACAGTATATAAATGTTCCTTCTGATGCAAAGTGTTATTCTTGTATTTTGCATATTTTCAGTGCAAGTGTATCACTAATGCTTCTATGCTCATCACTGTATCAAATAAGATAGTTGGATTGTCTACATTTCTTTTACTTAATGAATTTAAAGGTGCCCAAGGGCATAATTGTGAGAGCGTGTGGTGGTGTTTATTGTATGGTTTTTATTGTGTAGCCTGTAAAATCCTTTGTGTTACAAGAACATGGTGTGTGGCTGGCGCAGTAGAACACCTGATGGTGTATAGGGAAAGAGCCCACAATATAACCAAACTCTGGCAACAGAGAAGTGTCAGGAATATATCTAACAAAACTCTTGGAATGTTGTTGCCATCTGAGCACCTTGATACATGGGTCCAATAATGGTCTTTCCAAAGTAAGGATGAACTCTGTAGTCCCACACATTATGCCGTATCTTTGCATTACATTGGTTGCTTTTATTCTAAGAATGTAAACTGGTATATTGAAAGAGTGCCACAGATTATCCTATTGGAAAGGAAGCTCCAGAACAATGTGTCTGTCCACTCTCTTCCCACCCAGGAATTTTATACACCCATGTTAAAAAAAGATGCAAGTTCACTTAAAATACAGCTGTGCTTAAGTGATGCTAAAGTTAATATTACCAACATATTTAATTCATTTTGGTGTGCTTCTGAATGACTACATCACTTTTTAGTTTTGTATTAGTCACCCTAAGTGGAAGAGGCATGCCATATGTGAGTCTAGAGCTTGCTTGAAACCAAAGCCTCATCTCACTGATGACACTGCCTGTCAAACCATGCCTAGGGTTGCTTGTGGGTTTGTACAGAACGGATGTGACCTAATAGTTTAGGCAGCCTTATTCATGTTGTGTTAGGACATAGCCTATTTTCAATACATCTTTCCATTTCTGTAGATGGCTGCCCACAGATTTGCTGGACCTTATAATCTATTCAAAATCTTCCAGCTACTATCCTTCAGTTGTATGTTCATCTGGATGAAGCATGTAAAACCACAATCCATGCAAGAACTGTGACCTACAACCAGTATATATGAGTTGTATGGCTCATGCATAACAACTGCAGTGGCCACCATGATTCAGCAGAGGATACATGAATGCACTCTAGTATGAATTCCCAGACCTACCATGTTATTGGCTCAATGAAATCCAGAACTCAGTTGACAATCAGAAATTTCAGGATTTCAGAGAGGGTACCAGCTAGTGGCCTCAGAAAACAAAATACCTCTATATGGCTCTTAGCGCCACCTTCAAATACTTAACTGGCATTATCCCCCACCTGTATAAAATAATCCAATCTGATGCTCTCAGTAGATGCACGTATACTCTGCCAGCCATATGGACTTCGCCATACCCACATTCAATAGCAGACAGGAGGGAGCCTGATGCTTCCCCATATTAGTCCAACAACTGTGGAACTACATACCTAATACACACATTCATATCCTTCAAGAAAAACCCAAACAACTTCCTGTTCACGTACCCAGACCTCAGACCTACAGAACGACAGCATTGACACAAAGATATTCAAATACACAGCTGTCACAGAGATTCCAAAAGATGAAGGTGTGTGCTGTGATCATGAGAAACATCACATACATGTGTGCGACCACTCGTCAGCCAGACACAATTTACTAGGCTACTTTCTTTGCTGTGGACCATCTTTCTCTCTTTGATTTGCCCGTCTCAACTTATTCCATACATATTTCTGATATTAAAACAAGTAATGAAAAGCACAGTGGTCTGTATCTAAGAATGAAGCAGCGCATGCCAGTGCAGAAGAGTGGCGGCCTATTAAGAGGCAGTTAGCAACTGAAACACTGGTCTGAAACCTGAAACCCTTGCCCATGCTACATTATTTTCAAGGAAAACAATGCCAAGAGACAAAAAAAGAATGTTAAGAAGAGGTCCGCTAACCTTCTATCAATGGACGAATCAATTGCAGCAGAACGTATGAGATTCCATTCAAACTAGCATGCCATCGACCACAGTTTATTTTTACCTCTTGTCCCATTTCCATGCTGCAGAGTTTAGTAGACTGAGCTTTGGCATCGACCATTACATTGAACATTGTGCATATTGACTGTGGGACTCGAAAATCTGTTGATCGACTCGTTTTCTGGAGCTTTACTTCGAATGCAATTCTTGTTCTATGCAAGAGAAGGGGTGACAAAAAACGTACTGTTAGGTCAAATAACTCTGCTTAGTATCCTTGAGTGCAGAACTTAATACATAGTAATTAGACTCCAAATGTTGCGACACATGGACCAGATACAGCATACATTAGAACTGTTTTACGTGATATAAACAGTACAAACATGGATAAACACATTTCGAAGTCTATCCAGCGATAGAGAAAATAAATAACATACAAGTGCATCAAGCCTCCCGTGTTCTGCCTTCCATAGAAGTATGGGTGAGAGCTGGTGAGATGGCACCACCTGAAACAAGGAGTACGTGTATGAAAGTGGTCCATAGTGAATCAGGATGCTTGATGACAACAAGCCCCCTCGACAAACCAACTGCAGCAGTATGTAGAGTTCCTTAGGCAATTGTGTGTCCCTGCTATCTCCGGAGGACTCACATTCGTTAGCAAAGATTGCACCAACTTGGACCATGAGACAGCAAAAACAAAGGTCTACAAGGAGCACCAACAGGGGAGTGGTGACACAGGGCCTACTCCCTCAGTCTACTAGAACAACATCAAACAGTATGTCACTACTGCTTCTGTAACAATCGCTCTAAGGAGAATGCAGGTTATGGGGTAGGTGTAAACCTGACCAGGGGCCATAAACACACAAATCCAAGGTAACTTGCAGACGTCAGTGGAGCAATAGTCCCGACATAGCTCAGTACAGAAGATACAGTGGCACACTAAGCTCTCTTGCTGATCTTGTTGGAAGATAACTGGTCAAATAAATAGTAATATATTTGAAGTGCTAAAATATAATTTAGCAATCCATCTTAAATCATAAATATCAATTGCATAATGTACCAGTTTACATTTCAGTTTGCCTATGGATTTTTATATTACGCTTGGAAGAATCAAGTGCACAATATTTATGAGCTTTGCATTTATAGAAAGGATGTTCATGTTAAGCCACCTATCTTTATTTATCCGTCTAGGGCAGATACCTGCACCAGCCATATGCTCTGTTTCGATGACACACCCTAATAGCATTGAAGAAACCAATGTAAATCTTGCAATACAAGTGGGCCATTTTAAAGAGAATTAACACTCTAGTGGATTGGGCACCATCAATTTTACTTAACTAAGAAAAGGTGTGTTTTTTATATGTATATGTAGAAACTCAATGATAATGGTGTGGTACTGTAGCCAAAGAATCCCCTTTTCTCTGAGGGATAAAGATACCATTTTCGAAATGCTCTTGGGTGCACTAACCGAAGATATTGGAATTATCTTGTGTGTGTGTGATAGTATTGCTTAAACGGTTCTCTGATTACATAATTTACTTTTTGAACTTATTCAGAATACATTTGAGACCATAGTATTCACATTCAACTATTAATGTCAAACATTAACAAACTGTTATTTTCATAAACAAAGATTTTGTAATCAAAAAGGCACAGGCAAATACTGATGCAATGCATTTTGGTCGTTTTGACCATCTTCAGGGGTCCTGATCTGCCGGTTTTTCTGTATTCATATCTGGAGCATCATATGCATCATCATGATACTAAAAGTGGTGGTCTCTCTACTCCTAGATGCTTTTCAGGGAGAATCCTCAATTTGTCTGTGCCTTTTGGATTAAAGAATCTTTAATTCCCTCTCTGTTTTTTCCCACCTCCACCGCCTCCCGCCCAGCACCTCTCATTGGCCCATTGATCCCTCTTCAGGAGCCTTCGAGGGCAGCCCTATGCCCGGCAGCCCTCTGCCCAGCAGCCCACTGCCCGGGCAGCCCCTGTGGCTAAGGGCCCCAAGGCAAAGGGCGACTCCCACAGAGGCAGCTCCAGCCAGTGTCTGCAGGTGTCAGCAGGGGAAGCCAGTCATCATCCAGCAGCGACTAAGGAAGGTAGGAGTCACCCGGGTAAGGTTTAGAACCTCACTCTAACCTGCAAACCTGACCATATGGCAGACTTCCAAACTTAGGTGTGTGTTCTTTCTCCTGTACTCAAAATTGCACTGTTAAAGTATTTAAAATTGCATTTGAAACCTAGGCCTTTTCCCCACTATGCAGGGCTCTCAAACTTAGGTTTGTTTTCTCCTGAACCCAAAATTGCATTGTGAAAGTTGTGCCATTCTGTGGCATACCTTCTAGCAAACACACTCATCTAGCAAACCTTTCTACCACTATCTAAGTGTCTGTCGTCTTGTCCAATTGTCAACTTGTCTCGTTTCTCTGACTCATCTTCCTGCACCCTTCCCTGTGTTCTCCCCTACTCGGTCCCACTCCCTTGCTCTTCTCTCTCCCTACCTACTCTATGGTACTCTCTGCTTCTCCTATCTTTTCTAACTGCTTCTCTATCGACTATCCTGCTCTCCTCACTAAATCTGGTAGGAAGAGGTTTTAAAAGGACATCCGGGTCTCCAACCTAGGCCTCCCTATCGCTGACACCTATACCAGTGCCTCCTCCAGGCAAACATCCACCGAAATCCTCTTTGTTGTTCCCTCGCCAGACCTATGGACTCTACATATGGTCTCTGTTCTCACTCCCTTCTCTTCCTCTCCTATTAATGGTGGCACCCGGTGGGAGGCCCTCCTGGCCTTCTTCCACTCCTCTAAGGTCATCATTAATGTTTACTTGAATGGTACCATCTTGGTCCAAGGCCCTCAAGCCAACCTTCTCCTCTTTGAAAGATGCGTCCCGCGACTCATCAATTTCCTTTCTTCTCCTGCTGTTCCCTCTCTCCCCTCCCCGGCTTCCTCGCCTCCCCCTGGTGTCTCCTCCTTGGCTACCTTACCCTCTCCTCCTTACTCCTCTGCCTCGCTTCGGGCTGCTTCCACCGCTCCGCAGGGCATACCTCTGATTTGTACCCCTCCACTGAATTCTTTCAAGGATGTCACCCTTCTGCATATTTCCACACTAAACTCTTGCTCAGCGGTCAAATACTCATCTGACATCAGCTGCCTCCTGGAGGAACTTGATCTCAATGTTCTTAGTTTCACCAAGACATGGTTCACGGCCAGCTCGGTCACGAGTTTTGACACCTACCTCCCTGATAGCTACAAGATCCTCTCCGTGCCCAGATCCAACAGTTCTGGAGGGGGTGTAGCCCTGATCTTCCCAGAGTGGATTCCTGCCTCTGTCATTCCTACGCAGGCCTACTCCACTTTTGAATGCCCCGTCTGCAGGCTCTCTCCCTCTCATGGCCACTCCCTTACTGTGGCTACCATCTATCAGTCACCTGGTCAGATATCCTCCTTCCTCTCAGAGTGGGAGGACCTCTTCTCTTCCCTTGCGGTCTCAACCACTCAACTTCTCCTTCTTGGAGACTTCAACATCCACCTGCAGGCTTCCTGTCCGTCCACTGGACTCTTTCCACTGGACTCTTTCCTTGTCTTTGCGAATCTCCCACTCTCTACTCTCCCCTCTGGTCCTACTCACTCTGCAGGGCACACTCTGGATGTTCTGATCTCTTCAGACCTCCCACTTTCGACCCCTCTCACCACTCCTCTTTCTTGGAGTGGCCACTTTCTCTTTTCCCCCTTCTCACCCTCTGTACCCCTGAGACCAAGCCAACCCATGCACTGCCACCTACCTTCTCGGTTATCTGACCCATGAAACATGTGTCAGTTGAGGCTTTTGCCGGCACTTTTTCACCACCCTTCCCCCTTTGGTTGACTCTGCCCTTTCCATGCTCCACTCTGCTATATCTGATACTCTTGATGTTCTTGCACCTGTCATGAGGATCCGCTTGAAGCCCAAAGCAAAGTGCAACTCTTGGTATGACTCAGAGCTCGTCACCCTTAAAAACAAGTGCAGGTTGGCTGAGAGGAAATGGCGTGCTTCAAGTACATCCTCTGGCAAACTGGCCTGCCGCCTGCTCCAAAGGCAGTACTGGCTCTCTGTCAGCACCAAGAAGAGAGCCCACATCGAAGCCTGTGTCTCCCCGGCATCTAACAACTCGGCCGAACTCTTTAAAATCTGCAAGGAGGTTGCCAATCCTGCTGCAGTCTCTACCTTTCCTGTCCCCTCCCAGGCCCTCTGCATGGCCCTGGCTTCGCATTTCATCTCTAAAACTCAGGACATCCTGTCATCTCTCTCTTCCTCTCCTCCTCCTCCCTCTACTCCCTGCTCTTCCTCTGGCCCTTCTTCGGCCACCTCTCCTCCCTCCTTCTCTGCATTTCACCAGTTCTCCTCAGACAAAGTTTCTAGACAAGTCAGATCTATGAAAGTGTTATCAAAACAGATTCACTCCTGTTCCTCCAAAACCATCAAGGACCAAATTGACAACCTGGCTCCTGCTCTGGCTGATTTCTACAACCACTCCTTCAGCACTGGAGTCTTCCTCACCCCCCTGAAGCACACCCTTGTTCACACTCTTCTTAAAATAATCCTCTGCCGACCCTTCATCCCGGGCTAACTATTGGCCAATCTCCATCACTCCTTTCCTGGGCAGAATCCTGGAAAGGCTAGCCATCTCCCCGCTTAATCTTCACTCTGAACCTCAGTCTGGCTTCAAAGCTGCCAGAAGCACGGAAACTGCTCTCCTGAACATCCGTGAAGACCTGTTCTCCAACCTCGACTCCAACATCCCCTGTGTCCTCATCTTACCTGATCTCTCTTCTGCCTTTGACACGGTCAACCATGCCATCCTGCTCAATCATCTCAGTGATAACCTGGCCATCACTGATCAGGCCCTGGCATGGCTGACCTCCTTCCTCTCTGATCGGCCCTCCCAGGTCCAACTCGGGTCCTTCCTTTCCTCTATCTCTATCTGCACCTGTGGTATTCCCCAGGGGTCTAACCTCTCTTCATGGCTGTTCAACCAGTACCTGGCACTTCTTGCCCACCGCATTGCCGCTCTCTGCCCCAACCTTCAATGCTATGCGGATGACATTCAACTCATTTTCAGGCTCCCTTCAGCCACTTCTTCTCCTTCTCTCATCGCTGACGGTCCGCCATCCAGGAGTGGTGTGCCGCCAATGATCTCTCCTCATCAGCACTCTCTACCCGGCCTCTCTTGGCCCTCTTCCTGCTCCCACCTGTGAGACTAAAAACCTTGGGGTCATCTTCGACTCCACACTTTCCTTCTCTCCTCACATCTCTGAATTCTATAAGAAGTCACACTATCGGCCGCACCTCCTGATAGGTATTCTTCCTTTCCTCTCCTTCCCCCAGAAGCTCACTGTCTCCATAGCTCTGGTTCTCTCTAGGCTGGACTACTGCAAAAGCCGGTTTCCAAATCTGCCTGCCTCTACTCTCGGCCCTTTGCAACTCATCCAAAACAGGACTGTGAGACTTGTCCTTGGCCTTAAGTCCAGGAGTAGTATCTCTCCAGGACTCAAATCTCTGCACTGGCTCCCAGTCGCGACGAGGATTAAGTTCAAAAACCTCTGCATTTTCCACAAGGCCTTCTGGGGCCTGGAACCTCAATACCTTCAACTCTCTCTTCCTAAAGATCTTCCTTCTCGAGCTCTTTGCTCATCTGCTTCCAACTCCCTCAGGATTAGTCGCTTTTCCAAGCACCAAGTTGGTGGTAGATCTCTTTCTTCTTTTGGGGCATCCCTCTGAAACAGCCTCCCTGCCTCTCTGAAACATGAAGAGAACCATCTCCGGTTCCGAAAGCACCTGAAGACCTTCCTCTTTGCTTCTGCTTTCTCTACTCCTCTCCCCTGCTGATCTCCTGGCTGTTCCTGAAACTACACTGGTTACCTGGATACCGTCTGATCTCGGGTCCAGCTCCCCCCCTCACCAGTAGCACACCTACACTGCCCCCCTGGCAACCCTTGCACTCGGGGACTGTTTCTGCATCCCTGCAGTCCCCACTAGCACTTGACACCTGATGTCTGCACTTACCCTTGCATTTGCCACCAGCTGGCTGCACATTTATTTATTGTCCTTATTTATTTACTGTTGTCTTATGTACTGCACTGCACCCTCCCCTTTCCCCCTGCACTTTTCCCCTTCCCCCTCCCCTGCACTTGCGCGATCTCAATGTCACCTGGCCTAGTAGGATTGTTGTCTCTGTCTTCTCTGTTTCCCCTCCCTTGCCTTGTCGCGCCTTGAGACACTTGTGTATAGGCGTGTTATAAATGTCATATCATATCATATCATATCATATCACACAAAAGATCATTTCAATATCTTGGGTTAGCGCACCCAAGAGCATTTTGACCATTTAAAGAGAATGACACACGACCTGTCAAATCTCAATTCTTCTGGGATGGGCTAATCAGGATTGACTCTAATTCCGTTGCACTGGTTAACACATGGTGTGGATCTGCCATGCAGCAACTGGGACAAATTCACCCACATTTATGCAATATCAGTGACAGTGTTAAGCGACAAACCTAATGGAGACTATCCTCCACTAACTCTAATTTAGTTCGATTAAACACTAGCTGTGAGCATGAAGTACATGGTTTTTCCAGAACACCTCTGATCCCAGCCTATATTCGAAACCATTAATACACATCAGAGTTTTAATAGCTTGACTAACAGCATGTATTGTTTGAAATGCTAATGCGAAGTCAATTTTTCAGCCGATTGGAATTTGATTGAATGTTTTACAAAGGTCAAAATGTGCATTGCCCATATGTCTACTCATAATACCAAATGAGAGCACCATAAGTCAGCAAAGATTATATATCTTTATTAAGGGGGAAACCTGCATACACCACCTACTACAGGATACTACCCACCTAATAGTAATTACTTTATGACCTGGCTCTTGCATGTGTTCGCAGTATTCCCCAGAACTACAGGACAGGAGCCAGAAATGTTGCAATGCATGTTCTTTAAAACATGCAAATGCCCAGTGCAAACTGTACACTGTACAAATACAAATACAACACAATTATGTGTTTGCGATATTCATACAGCCAACAAGTTTCAGACATTCATACAACATATTGGGTAGCCTTTGAAGAGTCATCTATAAAAATAATAATGTAAATGTTTGTTTGTTCAAAATCTTAAATCTCCGAAAGCTCTTCACCGATTGCTTTGACATTTTTAAACAATGTTGCATTCAAATAGGCGCATGCTTTTATATACCTACTATACATAGATGTCACACCTGTGACAGGTAAAAACATGCTTTTTCTGAAAAACAGCGCCATCTATTGGATGTAAAGCAACACACGCTACAATAAATATTTTACTGAAAAACAGCGCAATTTGCTGGCCGTAAAAGCAGCTACAGATCTGCTTTGTTTTCAACAGAACAAACGCGACAGGCTGAGAGTGGCTGATGACGTCAACGTGAAACAGCAGATCAGCGTCAAACACGACTCCTAATTTCAGCAATCACGCGATTACAATCGCCTTGCATTCCGGTACAACCCAGCTGATGATTATAGTTTGAGCCGGCATGTTCTCATCGGCACCATGACTGAAGTGTGTCCTTATTGCAAGGAACAACAAAAAATATTGTATACCCACAAGCATTGTGGAATTAAACATATTAGAAACGTGCGCCTTCTCTTTTCTTTCTTTTCCATTTAACCAGACTGAGCCACAGCAACGCGTGGCCGGGGACAGCTAGTAGGGGTATATAATATTAGGGTGTGATTTTTGACATATGAGGAAACAGGGCGTTAGGCTTTATCAAACTTCAGTGAGCTACTGTTACGCACACCTGGTTCCCACAGGGGTGTCGGGCGGAACTGGACAGCCAGGGTCTCCACCAACGTGATGCGTAGTGCAGAGATGACTGACTGGACTGGCCACCTTGCTTTGTCTGCTTGACCCGTAGAAGTAGTCTCCTAAAGGCGGAGAAAGGGAATTAGCCACCCGTGGAGTTGAGTAATAGCCCCTCACTGCATCCCCATTTATCACTTCTGATATTCCCGTTCACAAAGCTCACCTTATAGTTTTGAATGATGAGCTCTCCATCCTGCGAGGAACCCAGGGGCGCGTTGATGGCCAGTTACTTCACTGGCTTGAGGATATTGGAAGAGTTCTAGACAAATCTTGGCTCCAAAACTCCTGGCGAAGGGCCGTAAGTATATAGTTCTAAAGAGTTCAAAAACGTCTGAATAATCACTCTTGTCCAATTGCTTTGTTTATCTTGCAGTTTAGACCCAAAAGAAGATAGTTCTGTGGCAGCTGAAAGCGTTCAGGTAAGAGTCTGTGCTATCCCACACTGTCTGTTAAATGATGCCAAAGTTTAACTCGCTGCTGTCTCTTTTCTTACAGGTGCGGCGTAAGAAGATTTGGCGTGCTGGTGAATAATACCTCTATCGGTAAAATCAGGTAAGTATATGGTGGCAAGAGATTGTCCTTATTTTTTCCCCTCGGCTCACCTTGTTGTTTTCTTGTCCCCCTTAGGTGCTGGAATGCAGCAACTTAATGATGGAGACAGCGTCGGATCGTAGAGATGCTGCGAGGAACAGTGAGTATGGCGCGGCGCTGCTGCTGGCGATGCGCCATGTTTAAAATAAACTATTTTTCTCGTTCAAAGGTGCGATGAATCCAGAATCAGGTAAGAAACCCAATAATGTTCTTGTTCTAACCTTTCTTCTTCTTTCCCCTCTTTCTAGGCGCTCTGGTACTCGAGGCGGGCGTGGCACGATGCTGGATGCTGACTGCAGGCATGGTGAGCGTTATGCTGCTGGATGCAGAATAACGCGAAGTGTGTGCTGCCCTTCAGGCGTGGTTTAAATAGCCTCCAAAGTAGTCCCAGGTAAGTATTCCTCCACAACCACACCCGAGTAATAAAATAGTCCCTAGGTAAAGTAGTCCCTTCCAGGACTCACATGGGTGTGGATCTCTTGCAGCATGGTCTGCATCAGGTAAGTTTTAACATATGAGCCTGGCAACATAGCCCTATATGAGCCTGCCGCCATAGATGCCAGAACTGTACCCATATAGCCCCTAACAAGGGTTGCTGGGCTTTCTCTGGGTAACATGATGCCTGTTTCCGGGGTTGCTGGACTTGGTCTGGATGCCCGGGGGTAGGCATCATGACAGCACTCCCCCCCAAGGCCCCTCCTAAAGTCGTTTTTCCCCTTGGTCCTGGTTTGTCTGGGAAATTCCGGTGGAATCTTCTCACCAACCGAGGTGCATGAACTTGGTCACTAGGTTCCCATGACCTTTCTTGTGGTCCGTAGCCTTTCCATTTGATTAGATAAAAACATTTTGGCTTAACCATTTTGGAGTCAAGGATACTTTTAACTTCAAATTTGGGTTCCCCGTCTACAAGGATGGAGTCAGGTGGCTTGGTTAGTCTTGTTCCAAGTTGTACTGGCTTCAGAAGCGACACATGGAAGACGGGGTGAATCTGCATACTAGCAGATAATTCCAATTTGACGGCCACCAGGTTGATAATGGCCTTAATAGAGTAAGATCCCAAATATCTAGGGTTTAAGGTCCGCGTTCCCTTTAAAGGTATGTGCTTTATGGCCAAGCAAACTTGATCCCCAATCTGGTATTGTGGAGCAACACTTCTATGCTGATCAGCATTTTTCTTGTATTTTTCTTTCGCTTGCTTCAAATGTTCAGTTGCTTCCTTAAAGGCTTTTGTAATAGTAGCCTGCAGATGGTTCACTGCGGGCATTTCTAAGTGTTGAGGTGAGTCACGTTCTGAGGTTCGAGGCTGGTGCCCGTATATGGTATAAAAGGGGCTTTGTCCAGTTCCAGAATGTACAGAGTTATTGTATGCGTATTCGGCAATCCATAGAATGTCCTTCCAATTACCTTCAGTCTGGTGTAACATACAACGCAGGTATTGTTCAAGAGTCTGGTTGGTCCTCTCCGTCCGACCATCGGTCTGGGGGTGGTGACTGGTTGATAACCTCACGTCAATTAGCGTCAATTGACAACATTTTTTCCAAAAATTTGAAATGAATTGACTACCTCGGTCAGAGACCAATATGGAAGGAAATCCGTGTACGCGAACAATGTTTTCGAGGAACTTCTTGGCCAGGATTGAAGCAGAAGGTAATCCCTTTAAAGGAATAAAGTTGGACATCTTGGAAAAAAGATCCACAATAACTAGAATGTTGTTACATCCATTACATGGAGGTAGGTCTGTAATAAAGTCTAATGATAAGGTGTGCCATGGTGTAGGCGGGATATCCAAAGGTTGTAAAAGTCCAGCTGGTTTTTTCTTCTGACTTTATGTCTTTTCGCCAGGTGGGCCACCAGAATTGTCTCTTAATTTTAGCATCAGTCTTTGCGATACCTGGATGCCCTTCCATGAGGGTGTCATGATAAATGGAGATGACTAGTTCTTGTAGTTCCTTGTGTGGCAGAAATAGTCGCCCTTGATAATAAGGTAGATCATTGATGACTGAGTAGTCCGGGCCTTTCTTTACCCAGTCCTGCAGGGCTGTTGGATCGAAGAGTTGTTGGATCTTTACCTGAATATCCTCTAGTGTCTGTAGAGTAGTTATGCCAAGAATTCTTTGTTCTGAAATTATAGGTACCGGTTCTGGGTTCACATATGCATCTCCCATCCCTATTCGGGATAAGGCGTCTGCCTTGCCATTTTTACAGCCTGGTTGATAAGTGATCATGAAATCGAACTCGGCAAAGAACAATGCCCATCGAAGATGGCGTGACGATTGGGCCTTGGCTGTTTTTAAATACTGCAAGTTCCGGTGATCGGTGATTACAGTAATGGTATGCCTGGCACCGAGAAGATAGTGCCGCCAAGCCTTGAAGGCGGATTTGATGGCTAATAACTCTTTATCGGTAACCGCATAGTTTAACTCGGGTGCGGAAAACCTTCTGGACCAAAATGCTACTGGGTGAAGTTGACCAGTTTCAGGATCCTTCTGGGACAGGACGGCTCCCATGGCTAAACTGGATGCATCAGTTTCAACTATGTATGGAAGTTCAGGGCGTGGGTGCTTTAATACAGGTGCAGACGTGAATTTCGCTTTCAACTCTTGGAAGGCGTTTTCAGCTTCTTCAGTCCACAAGAAGCATTTGTTTTTTCGCAAGAGTGCAGTGATAGAGTGTACAACATGTGAGAAATCCGGAATGAATCTGCGGTAGAAATTAGCAAATCCGAGCATGCTTTGTACTCCTTTAACTGAACTGGGTGATGGCCACTTGAGAATTGCGTTCACCTTTCGAGAGTCCATTCGGACTCCTTTTGGAGTCAGGATAAATCCAAGGAATTCAACTTCCGTAGAATGACAAACGCATTTTTCCAATTTTGCATATAATTTGTGCTGGCGTAGTTTCTCTAGGACTGCACTAACGTGCTTCACATGGTCTGATTCTGAAGAGGAGTACACTAGAATATTGTCTATGCATACGACAACACAGACGTCAATGAGTTCACGAAGGACATTGTTCATAAAATACTGGAAGGCTGTTGGTGCATTGCACAATCAGAAGGGCATCAGCTGATATTCGAATAACCCATGCTTAGTGAGAAAAGCAGTCTTCCATTTGTCGCCTTTCTTCACACGTACCAGATGATATGCCCCTCGGAGATCTAATTTAGTGTAGATGCAAGCGTCCTTTACTTGGTCTAGTAATTCGGGATCAGAGGCAATGGGTATCAGTTCTTAACCGTGATCTGATTCAATGTGAGGTAGTCTATGCACATTCTGAGGTCACCTTCCTTTTTTGGCACGAAGAACAAAGCTGAAGATGCAGGGGACTTGGATGGACGAATGAAGCCATTGGCAAGGTATTGGTCCAAGTATTGTCGTAGGTGAAGGTTTTCAGGTTCAGTAAGGGCGTAGATCCTACTACATGGAGGTTGTGCACTGGGTATGAGATCGATTTGACAATCGTATGATCTGTGAGGTGGTAAGGTGTTTGTCTGTTCTTTTTGGAAAACATCCTGGAATTCTTGATATTCCTGAGGTAACTGCATGACTGGAGTAGCGACTGTGGCCAGGCCTTCGTTCAAGGTTTTTTTTGGGTAACAAGTATGTGCACAATCCGGGAAGGTTATTCTCTTCTCTCGCCAATCAATACAAGGATTATGTGTTTCTAACCAAGGTATCCCCAGTATTATTTGGAACTGTGGGGCTTTGATTAAATCAAACACAATAGTCTCTCGATGCCCATCCTGACCCAATAGTGTCATCTCTGCGATGGAATGAGTTACAGGCCCAGAGGCAATTTCAATTCCATCGACTGTGGTGATGACATCCGAAGTGGTCTTTCTGCAGAGAGGTAGATTCATCCTAGAAGCCAATTCGTGGTCCACATAGTTTCCTATGGCCCCGCTATCAATGTATGCCCTTACTGCGTGCATACGTGATGGTTGCCTTGGATCTATACGGACCATTGGTATGATAAAGTGTGAGGTCTGAGTATCCTTCTTCAAGATCGGCAAGCAGACCTCTACGCTTGTCGGCCGTGGTCGTTTCCCGAGTCAGACTCCATATGACTTTTAACAGCAGCACCTACCACTTTCTTGGGTGGTTTTAC
This sequence comes from Ambystoma mexicanum, assembly GCF_040938575.1. Taxonomy (NCBI): domain Eukaryota; kingdom Metazoa; phylum Chordata; class Amphibia; order Caudata; family Ambystomatidae; genus Ambystoma; species Ambystoma mexicanum. Next base: position 378,552,294 of record NC_090923.1, on the reverse strand, counting down.
AGGGCAATCCCGCAGAAAATGTCCCAAAGTTCCACAGTATAGACAAAATTGCATTTGCCGTCTCCTTTCTCCTTCCTTCTGAGTCAAGGGTCCTTTAACCCCTTCCGATTTGCACGGGTTCTGAGGCATCTGCTCCTTTGGGGGTAGCCTTGGGTTTAACCAACAACCGGTTCTCGAACTTGGCTCAGTCGGCCTTTCTGTTCTGAAGTCTGTGATCTAACTGGACCACTAAGTCTATATATTCAGCACTGTCTTGAGGTGGGTTCACAACTTGAGCCAAAATATCTTTGAGTTCTCCTCAAAGTCCTCGATGAAATACCGTAATCAGTTTTACCTCGAACCATCCAGTTTCCACCACCAACCTATTGAAGGTTGCGATGTAGGTTAAAAGGTCCTGGTTACCCTGTCGTAGGGACAAAGGTTCGTTATCCAGGGCCTGTCCTTGGGAGTGCCGGGCAAATAGTCTTTCCATGCTCATTTGAAAACCCTGAAAATCCCGAAGAATAGGGTCATCCTGATTGACTAGTGGAATTGACCAATCCGCTGCACTGCCACTGAGATATGATAATACAAAGGCTACTTTGGCTTGATCGTTTGGAAAGGCTCCAGGTCTGTATAAAAAGTGCAAGCGGCATTGGTTCATAAACACAGCAAACTTTTTCGGGTCCCCAGCAAAACGTTCCGGCAGGGCTAAAAGAATGCTCCCTGGTAGAACCACTTGCACAGGATTGCTCGATGAAACAGGAGTTGAATTCCCCCCAAGTCCAGGTAATGATGTTTGCTCAGCTTGGTTTTGCAATAATTGTCTAGCAAGATCATCAGTGCTTTTCTTAGAAACAATCAGTTCTCTCCTGAGGGTATTAGTTTCTTGATGAGCGGCATGTACTTCAGCCCTAAGTTCCCCTAATAATAGGGCCAATTGGTCAGTTTCTGAGGTCTCCATGACACCCGGGTGAGGATTTGTAGAGTGGCTTTGCGTTCTGTTACGCTCATCTGGTTCCCACAGGGGTGTCGGGCGGAACTGGACAGCCACGGTCTCCACCAACGTGATGCGTAGTGCAGAGATGACTGACTGGACTGGCCCACCTAGCTTCGTCTGCTTGACCCGTAGAAGTAGTCTCCTAAAGGCAGAGAAAGGGAATTAGCCAAACGTGGAGTTGAGTAATAGCCCCTCACTGCATCCCCATTTATCATCTCTGATATACCCGTTCACAAAGCTCACCTTATAGTTTTGAATGATGAGCTCTCCATCCTGCGAGGAACGCAGGGGCACGTTGATGGCCAGTTACTTCACCGGCTTGAGGATATTGGAAGAGTTCTAGACAAATCTTGGCTCCAAAACTCCTGGCGAAGGGCCATAAGTATATAGTTCTAAAGAGTTCAAAAATGTCTGAATAATCACTCTTGTCCAATTCCTTTGTTTATCTTGCAGCTTAGACCCAAAAGAAGATAGTTCTGTGGCAGCTGAAAGCGTGCAGGTAAGAGTCTGTGCTATCCCACGCTGTCCATTAAATGATGTCAAAGTTTAACTCGCTGCTGTCTCTTTTCTTACAGGTGCGGCGTAAGAAGATTTGGCGTGCTGGTGGATAATACCTCCGGCGGTAAAATCAGGTTAAATATAAAATATGGTGGCAAGAGATTGTCCTTATTTGTTTCCCATCGGCTCACCTTGTTGTTTTCTTGCCCCCCTTAGGTGCTGTGTAAGAGGATTCAATTCAGCACTACAGCCAAGTCAACGCCTAGTCTAGAATACTGAATGAAAACCCTTATTGATATATCTTTATGTCCAGTTCATGCGTTCTGGATGACTACCCCTATATAACACCCCTCTCTTGGAATCCTCCTGACCCCACTGAGCCAAGAAGTAGTTCTGTTTTGCAAGTTAAAAGGTTTAATTGATAGTTTAAACAATAGGTATAGATATCACACTTTAGAATAAATTAATAATTGAATAGCACACTTAATCTGATATGATAAAGATTAACAACAGAGAATCTGGCACTAGCACACTTCTTGATAATCACTAAGGAGTTGACATGAAATGGATAAGATAGCAACAATACTTTTATGGTTTCCAATGGATGCAATGTGGAATAAAATGCAATACAGAAAATAACTTGATAGGATTTCAGCAAAAGACAATGTAATCACTTTCTTGGACAATTCACCTCCCCCTTTTATGCAATGCAAGGAAATGGAAGGAAGGCACACAGTTCTCAGAAATGCAATTAAATGTGATTCAGTTCACCCCAGCAACTTAGACTACAGAAGTTGAAAACACAGGCAAAATGCTTTTATATGTGCTGGCAATTAAGTGAAAAATATGCTAAATTGCTTTTAATTCCCTCTAGGAGGTTCAGGGTGAGTGAAATCAAGTTAATATTAAAATACAAGAAATGTTGTGGGATCGCTAACAGATTGCGTGCGCTCTTTTCCACTCTCAAATTTCAAAAAAATATATATATAATGAAAATGCGGGGGGGTCGGCAGCAAGTGATATCACTCCCTCAAACTTCCCACAAAGTTTGTACAAAGTAGACAAAGAAATCAAGGCTCGGGAGGATATCTCGCGCTCACACCAATGGCTAATTGAAAGACCTATTATCACTAGTGCTATAATTCTTCTGAATAAGTGCAAAAGTTCCTCAAGTTACATAACACTTGTCAGTTCAGTATAATTTATTAATTTGACTTCCAAAGTAAAGAACAGCCGACACGTGTTTCGACCTTGGTCGTTATCAAGGCTGTACAAATCATTACATTCGTTCAATATATCAAAGAAAAGAAAAAGAGAAAATTCAAAAAACCATACCATATAGTGCCAACATGTCAGATCAGGATATGGGAAAATTCACGCCATAAGCAAGATATAAAATGAAAATTCAAAGAAAAATAAACAGAAAACAATAATTTAGTTTTTCCAAAAAATAAATAAATAAATAAATATATATGTTCAACATAATATCCAGTTATCAACTGATTATACAATAATATTCATCCCCAATGTGTTAATTACACAGATTACCAGTTATCACCCTGTGATGCCATTCCAACATGACCAGATAATATATGGATACTCCAAATGCAACATAGAACAATAGAGTTACAACTTACCCACTCTATGTCAATGGATTAAATCTTCTGTCCCTATATTGTAGACCCTTTAGATTAAGATTAAATAGTATAAATTACATAAGCGTTTTATCTCATGTTATAATATAAATTAAAAATAAAATAAAATGTTCACCAACCTGAAAGTCTATGTTCCTAACATACCATATGTTACAGTGGTCTTAAGATTCCAAATTTTTTTCCCAGATTGGCTTTCTCCTACAAGGAATATACATATTTTGGTAATTGTGCTTCGTGGGGTTATCCATAGATCCCCCTGATTTCATATGTTGTCATTTCAATATATTGTCTTGTATTCAGTTCCCATATGCACATCATGAATTACTAAAAAGACCTCCCTCTATCATACCAAAAAGATAGTTCGTTGTATCTTGTTTAAGATACAATTATATGTTTTCCTATCACTTACCTATACATGGGCTGTATCCCAGAACCTCAATGTGCTAAAGGGGTCCCATGAGTTTGTCCTTTCATTTAAATGTATTGCCACTCGCGGGATCGCGGGCCGCAACGCGGTGACGTCACGCGCACGTACGCGTAATGACGTCACGCATGCGCAGTGACGTCACGCGCATAATCGCGCGATGACGTCACGCGCACGCCCGCGCGACGGCACCATGTACACGCGCAATAAGCGTGCTCTCAATTAAGGTTATCCAATAATTCAATATGGATAAAGCTACTTTAACTCGAATTTGACTTGCTGTATTGATTAACACTGATGGTACACTAAAACCACAATTGGTTCTACAGTTACATCCACTAAAACAAATGAATATCATTACAAGCCTTAAATTATTTAGTATATTCTACACTTGCACTAATAGGTGCACGGAATCCTGTGTTTAATGATCCAAGCATTTGTCACAATTTCCCAAATTGAAAAAAACCCACATTAAATTGCCAATAAATCATATTCATTGGCTAATATCTATAAATTAGAATTACCCAATACTTAAAGTTAGTAAAGCTACTTGAACTCGAATTTGGCTTACCGTGTTAATTAGTATGAAATAATATAATACAACCACACCTAGTACTACACTTACATCCTCATGATGTGCATATGTCCACCCAATACATAAATTTCATTGCGTCCCTTAAATTATTTAAATAATCTATATTTTTACCAATGAGTACATGGGATCCTATAATTTATAGTCCCATATTTACAGAATTCTGGTAAGGTTGGAACAACATCACAAGTAGTGATAATTACAATAGGTAACATTGCCAATTAGGCTGGTTACATTCATTTGTAAATCGGAAAGGGAAAGAAATTGTCAATCATATTGTTACTTTATAAAAAAACATGCATTTCGTGGTCCTGATTGAGACCAACTAAAGTGCTCCTAAAGTAACAGATTAGTTTACTCTCTTGTTGCCTAAGTTTGAGCCTAAGATTTCCACCCCGTTTACCCATCTTCACTTGCATAAGACCAATGAATCTTATGTCTTCCTGGCTATCCAACTGATGTTGCAGCTGCCAATGGATAGACATTGGTGTCTTGGGATCACTACTCTTTAAACTAGCCAAATGTTCCCTTACTCTTATTCTCAATTGCCGAATAGTACTACCAATGTAAAGCTTACCACATGTACATATAATGGCATAAACGACAAAGCACGTTTTACAGTTAATAAACTGCTTGATCTTAATTGTCATGGCATTATCATCTGTAAAAGAGTCACAATTAGAATGCGCATATTTGCACTGGTTGCAATTACCACATTTAAAAAATCCCTTCTTCCCTTTAAGCCAAGTACCTTCAGTACTATTTGTCTGAACATCCAAGAAAGAGGGACTCAACTTCTGTTTGATGCTATGTGCTCTCGTAAAAATAAATTTCGGTTTCTCAGTCAAAAAAGGTAACAAATCCTTATCAAGTCTTAAAATATCCCAGTGTCTAGACACCATTTTGTACAGTAAAGATGAGTCTTGCGAAAATTGAGTTATTATAGAAATGCAATCATTCTCAGGTCTCTCTTTCACACGGTCACATAAAAGCTCCAATTGACTACATTCTTTGTACTTGTCTGCTGCTTTCTTAATACATTTCAGGTTATATCCTCTCTTTTGGAATCTTTGCGTGAGCAAATCAGACTCCCTCTGATAATCCAAATCTAAACTACAATTTCGCCTGGCCCGATAAAATTCCCCAGCCGGGATATTATCTATTGTAGATCTCTGATGACTACTTTTTGCATACAATATGGAGTTGACTTCTGTTGGTTTACGATATGTTTGTGTTTCAATTTGCCCATTGTTCACAAAAATATGCAAATCTAGAAAGTCAATGCTTTGTGAGCTCACTAGACCTGTAAATCTAATGCCAAATTTGTTATGGTTAGTATGTAGCACAAAAGTATCATATAAAGCAGGAGACCCTTTCCATACAATTAAAACATCATCGATATATCTTCTCCAAGCTATTAAATTCGTTTGGAAGATCTCCTGATTGTAAATGTGCGTTTCTTCAAATTGGGCCATAAACAAATTCGCCAGGGATGGCGCAAACTTAGCACCCATGGCAACTCCCTTGGCCTGTGCATAATACTGTCCATTAAAAATGAATACATTATTTTGCAAAGTAAATTTGAGAAAGCTTTTAAGCATTTGTATATGCTGCATGTAAGAAGCAGAAGAATTCCCAAAGGTGTAGTCAATTGTTTGAACTGCTAGGTCATGATCTATGCTGGTATAAAGCGCTGAAACATCAAGGGTAGCCAAAAGATAATCTGATTCCCACTTAAAGGATTTGAAAAATTTCAAAACGTGTGCACTATCTCTAACATAAGATTTCATTTTGAGAACATGGGGTTTTAAAGCTTCATCCAAATATTGGGACATACCCTCCGTGACCCACCCTATCCCACTCATGATAGGTCTGACTGGTGGTAAGGTTTCATAACCCTTGTGTATTTTAGGCAAAAAATACATAGTGGGCATGGTGGGTTCCGTATTAGTCAGAAAACTTTTTTCATCCTCTGTTAGAAAGCCTCTGTTATACCATAGCTGGATAAGTTCCAAATGTTCAGAAACAATTTTCTTCGTTGGATTAGATTTTAGAAGGGTATAGCATTGTGGAGTATTCAAATGAGAAATTGCCATAGTTATGTAATCCTGCGTATTCATTACCACAATGTTGCCCCCCTTATCTGCTTCTTTAATAGTTATGCACTTATCATTCATTAGAGCTTCTAAAGCTACCAATTCCTCTTGACTCAGATTATTTTTAGATCGCTTTATTTTATTCGATCTGCTATCCATATGCTTGTATATATCCTTAATGATTGCCTTATGGAAGGTTTCAATTACATTCTCTGTTCCTAAATTCGGTGTGAATTTGGACTTGGGCTTCAATTCTTTGAGATTGAGTTGTCTAGTATTAACACCAAGTGATAAGCAAATAGATTCAAAATCCACTGTGCTTTCTTGAGCTAATGTAGTCAAGGTGGTAATATTGTGAATATCTGAAATAGTATATGAACTAAGTGGGCTTAGAGTGGTCTTAGGCTGAAATAATTGTACCTGTGTCGCAAAGAATTTTTTTAGTTTTAATTTCCTTATAAATTTAAAAATATCTATCTGGAAATTCACAAAATCTGCTCTGACGCCTGGTGCAAAAGAAAACCCTTTATTCAACACAGCATGTTCAGCCTCCGAAAGACATTTATCTGATAAATTAATAACCAAATCACAATTCACTGGTTCATCTGACGTTTCTTGCTGCTCGATCTCGTCAGAATTCCTGGCCGACCCTGATCTTCGTCGGAGCTTCCACTCCCGCTTCCGCTTGCCCCCTCTCCTGCCCCTTGTGTGGCACCTGGTATTGGTGTAGTGCCTATTGGTGGTATTGCAAATCTGACTTGTTTGGAATTTATAAATCGTATGTTTCCCTTTTTGTGTCTGCGAATTTGTTCTAAAAAACTTTGACCTCCACTACGTGTGGATTCCATATCTTCTTGATTATTAGCTCCACCCTCTCTAACTTCTTCCTCTGAATCAGGATCTGAGCTGGCAGGCGTAGTGTTGGAAGACCTCGGTCTATTTTGTGGAATTATGTTATCATATTTAGCTTGAAAAGTGTATACACGTTCCTGTCTGTAATCCCTATCATCTCTGAAGTACTTCCTAAATTTCCTCAATTTAATATCATCCTGATATTCTCGCAAGATTTCATTCATTTTCTCATAGTTTTTAATTTTAGTAGTTTCTGCATTTGGCATCGTTTTTATTTCTTCCTTAAGTTTGTTAATTGATATTATGACTCTTTTATGCTCTCGTGTAGCATGGGTTATTAATAGTTCCAACATAGTTTTAGAACTCTGATTTAAATTTCTTTCCCAATCTTCTGCCAGATCAGCATCCTCATCATTGTCAAAATTAGGAAAAATCAGAACTCTCAAACCTCGAGGGATAATATTATTTTCTGAGTAATTCATCAAAGACGCATGTTCCCAATACTTATTAATTTCTCTTTTTGACAAACGTTCCAATCTGATAAATTTCTGTTTGAGAGTTTCTACTGTAGTGTAACTACTCTTAAAAGGGTTCGACATACTCCCCCTTGGTGCAAAAAGAGCTGCTCGGTCTTCATCCCTATTACACATATAATCTGCCATCATCAGTAGTGGATTTCAGCAAGCACACAGAGCGAATCGTAACAAAATACAAGAAATGTTGTGGGATCGCTAACAGATTGCGTGCGCTCTTTTCCACTCTCAAATTTCAAAAAAATATATATATAATGAAAATGCGGGGGGGTCGGCAGCAAGTGATATCACTCCCTCAAACTTGCCACAAAGTTTGTACAAAGTAGACAAAGAAATCAAGGCTCGGGAGGATATCTCGCGCTCACACCAATGGCTAATTGAAAGACCTATTATCACTAGTGCTATAATTCTTCTGAATAAGTGCAAAAGTTCCTCAAGTTACATAACACTTGTCAGTTCAGTATAATTTATTAATTTGACTTCCAAAGTAAAGAACAGCCGACACGTGTTTCGACCTTGGTCGTTATCAAGGCTGTACAAATCATTACATTCGTTCAATATATCAAAGAAAAGAAAAAGAGAAAATTCAAAAAACCATACCATATAGTGCCAACATGTCAGATCAGGATATGGGAAAATTCACGCCATAAGCAAGATATAAAATGAAAATTCAAAGAAAAATAAACAGAAAACAATAATTTAGTTTTTCCAAAAAATAAATAAATAAATAAATATATATGTTCAACATAATATCCAGTTATCAACTGATTATACAATAATATTCATCCCCAATGTGTTAATTACACAGATTACCAGTTATCACCCTGTGATGCCATTCCAACATGACCAGATAATATATGGATACTCCAAATGCAACATAGAACAATAGAGTTACAACTTACCCACTCTATGTCAATGGATTAAATCTTCTGTCCCTATATTGTAGACCCTTTAGATTAAGATTAAATAGTATAAATTACATAAGCGTTTTATCTCATGTTATAATATAAATTAAAAATAAAATAAAATGTTCACCAACCTGAAAGTCTATGTTCCTAACATACCATATGTTACAGTGGTCTTAAGATTCCAAATTTTTTTCCCAGATTGGCTTTCTCCTACAAGGAATATACATATTTTGGTAATTGTGCTTCATGGGGTTATCCATAGATCCCCCTGATTTCATATGTTGTCATTTCAATATATTGTCTTGTATTCAGTTCCCATATGCACATCATGAATTACTAAAAAGACCTCCCTCTATCATACCAAAAAGATAGTTCGTTGTATCTTGTTTAAGATACAATTATATGTTTTCCTATCACTTACCTATACATGGGCTGTATCCCAGAACCTCAATGTGCTAAAGGGGTCCCATGAGTTTGTCCTTTCATTTAAATGTATTGCCACTCGCGGGATCGCGGGCCGCAACGCGGTGACGTCACGCGCACGTACGCGTAATGACGTCACGCATGCGCAGTGACGTCACGCGCATAATCGCGCGATGACGTCACGCGCACGCCCGCGCGACGGCACCATGTACACGCGCAATAAGCGTGCTCTCAATTAAGGTTATCCAATAATTCAATATGGATAAAGCTACTTTAACTCGAATTTGACTTGCTGTATTGATTAACACTGATGGTACACTAAAACCACAATTGGTTCTACAGTTACATCCACTAAAACAAATGAATATCATTACAAGCCTTAAATTATTTAGTATATTCTACACTTGCACTAATAGGTGCACGGAATCCTGTGTTTAATGATCCAAGCATTTGTCACAATTTCCCAAATTGAAAAAAACCCACATTAAATTGCCAATAAATCATATTCATTGGCTAATATCTATAAATTAGAATTACCCAATACTTAAAGTTAGTAAAGCTACTTGAACTCGAATTTGGCTTACCGTGTTAATTAGTATGAAATAATATAATACAACCACACCTAGTACTACACTTACATCCTCATGATGTGCATATGTCCACCCAATACATAAATTTCATTGCGTCCCTTAAATTATTTAAATAATCTATATTTTTACCAATGAGTACATGGGATCCTATAATTTATAGTCCCATATTTACAGAATTCTGGTAAGGTTGGAACAACATCACAAGTAGTGATAATTACAATAGGTAACATTGCCAATTAGGCTGGTTACAAATCCTTTAAGTGGGATCAGATTATCTTTTGGCTACCCTTGATGTTTCAGCGCTTTATACCAGCATAGATCATGACCTAGCAGTTCAAACAATTGACTACACCTTTGGGAATTCTTCTGCTTCTTACATGCAGCATATACAAATGCTTAAAAGCTTTCTCAAATTTACTTTGCAAAATAATGTATTCATTTTTAATGGACAGTATTATGCACAGGCCAAGGGAGTTGCCATGGGTGCTAAGTTTGCGCCATCCCTGGCGAATTTGTTTATGGCCCAATTTGAAGAAACGCACATTTACAATCAGGAGATCTTCCAAACGAATTTAATAGCTTGGAGAAGATATATCGATGATGTTTTAATTGTATGGAAAGGGTCTCCTGCTTTATATGATACTTTTGTGCTACATACTAACCATAACAAATTTGGCATTAGATTTACAGGTCTAGTGAGCTCACAAAGCATTGACTTTCTAGATTTGCATATTTTTGTGAACAATGGGCAAATTGAAACACAAACATATCGTAAACCAACAGAAGTCAACTCCATATTGTATGCAAAAAGTAGTCATCAGAGATCTACAATAGATAATATCCCGGCTGGGGAATTTTATCGGGCCAGGCGAAATTGTAGTTTAGATTTGGATTATCAGAGGGAGTCTGATTTGCTCACGCAAAGATTCCAAAAGAGAGGATATAACCTGAAATGTATTAAGAAAGCAGCAGACAAGTACAAAGAATGTAGTCAATTGGAGCTTTTATGTGACCGTGTGAAAGAGAGACCTGAGAATGATTGCATTTCTATAATAACTCAATTTTCGCAAGACTCATCTTTACTGTACAAAATGGTGTCTAGACACTGGGATATTTTAAGACTTGATAAGGATTTGTTACCTTTTTTGACTGAGAAACCCAAATTTATTTTTACGAGAGCACATAGCATCAAACAGAAGTTGAGTCCCTCTTTCTTGGATGTTCAGACAAATAGTACTGAAGGTACTTGGCTTAAAGGGAAGAAGGGATTTTTTAAATGTGGTAATTGCAACCAGTGCAAATATGCGCATTCTAATTGTGACTCTTTTACAGATGATAATGCCATGACAATTAAGATCAAGCAGTTTATTAACTGTAAAACGTGCTTTGTCGTTTATGCCATTATATGTACATGTGGTAAGCTTTACATTGGTAGTACTATTCGGCAATTGAGAATAAGAGTAAGGGAACATTTGGCTAGTTTAAAGAGTAGTGATCCCAAGACACCAATGTCTATCCATTGGCAGCTGCAACATCAGTTGGATAGCCAGGAAGACATAAGATTCATTGGTCTTATGCAAGTGAAGATGGGTAAACGGGGTGGAAATCTTAGGCTCAAACTTAGGCAACAAGAGAGTAAACTAATCTGTTACTTTAGGAGCACTTTAGTTGGTCTCAATCAGGACCACGAAATGCATGTTTTTTTATAAAGTAACAATATGATTGACAATTTCTTTCCCTTTCCGATTTACAAATGAATGTAACCAGCCTAATTGGCAATGTTACCTATTGTAATTATCACTACTTGTGATGTTGTTCCAACCTTACCAGAATTCTGTAAATATGGGACTATAAATTATAGGATCCCATGTACTCATTGGTAAAAATATAGATTATTTAAATAATTTAAGGGACGCAATGAAATTTATGTATTGGGTGGACATATGCACATCATGAGGATGTAAGTGTAGTACTAGGTGTGGTTGTATTATATTATTTCATACTAATTAACACGGTAAGCCAAATTCGAGTTCAAGTAGCTTTACTAACTTTAAGTATTGGGTAATTCTAATTTATAGATATTAGCCAATGAATATGATTTATTGGCAATTTAATGTGGGTTTTTTTCAATTTGGGAAATTGTGACAAATGCTTGGATCATTAAACACAGGATTCCGTGCACCTATTAGTGCAAGTGTAGAATATACTAAATAATTTAAGGCTTGTAATGATATTCATTTGTTTTAGTGGATGTAACTGTAGAACCAATTGTGGTTTTAGTGTACCATCAGTGTTAATCAATACAGCAAGTCAAATTCGAGTTAAAGTAGCTTTATCCATATTGAATTATTGGATAACCTTAATTGAGAGCACGCTTATTGCGCGTGTACATGGTGCCGTCGCGCGGGCGTGCGCGTGACGTCATCGCGCGATTATGCGCGTGACGTCACTGCGCATGCGTGACGTCATTACGCGTACGTGCGCGTGACGTCACCGCGTTGCGGCCCGCGATCCCGCGAGTGGCAATACATTTAAATGAAAGGACAAACTCATGGGACCCCTTTAGCACATTGAGGTTCTGGGATACAGCCCATGTATAGGTAAGTGATAGGAAAACATATAATTGTATCTTAAACAAGATACAACGAACTATCTTTTTGGTATGATAGAGGGAGGTCTTTTTAGTAATTCATGATGTGCATATGGGAACTGAATACAAGACAATATATTGAAATGACAACATATGAAATCAGGGGGATCTATGGATAACCCCATGAAGCACAATTACCAAAATATGTATATTCCTTGTAGGAGAAAGCCAATCTGGGAAAAAAATTTGGAATCTTAAGACCACTGTAACATATGGTATGTTAGGAACATAGACTTTCAGGTTGGTGAACATTTTATTTTATTTTTAATTTATATTATAACATGAGATAAAACGCTTATGTAATTTATACTATTTAATCTTAATCTAAAGGGTCTACAATATAGGGACAGAAGATTTAATCCATTGACATAGAGTGGGTAAGTTGTAACTCTATTGTTCTATGTTGCATTTGGAGTATCCATATATTATCTGGTCATGTTGGAATGGCATCACAGGGTGATAACTGGTAATCTGTGTAATTAACACATTGGGGATGAATATTATTGTATAATCAGTTGATAACTGGATATTATGTTGAACATATATATTTATTTATTTATTTATTTTTTGGAAAAACTAAATTATTGTTTTCTGTTTATTTTTCTTTGAATTTTCATTTTATATCTTGCTTATGGCGTGAATTTTCCCATATCCTGATCTGACATGTTGGCACTATATGGTATGGTTTTTTGAATTTTCTCTTTTTCTTTTCTTTGATATATTGAACGAATGTAATGATTTGTACAGCCTTGATAACGACCAAGGTCGAAACACGTGTCGGCTGTTCTTTACTTTGGAAGTCAAATTAATAAATTATACTGAACTGACAAGTGTTATGTAACTTGAGGAACTTTTGCACTTATTCAGAAGAATTATAGCACTAGTGATAATAGGTCTTTCAATTAGCCATTGGTGTGAGCGCGAGATATCCTCCCGAGCCTTGATTTCTTTGTCAAGTTAATATTAGTCCAGGCTCACTTTAGCAAGGATCTAGGGTGTAACTAGCAGGTTAAACGAATTTCTGGCAAATGGAAGGCAAGCAGCAGCAGATTTTTACACGTGAAGAAATTTGCAAATCGCGGTAAAATGTCAAATCGCGGCTAAATTTGCGAATGCGCCGAGCGCGATTACAGAGGAACTACAAGGACTATCACTATCCTTTTGGGGTCCTAGGAAAGCCTAGGATCTCAGCTTCCAGATGAAAGTTACTGCAAGTCTCTAACACAAACGGTCACAGAGATATGAGCGATTAAATAAAGGTCGTTTTTCAGATTTGAAATTTTAAAGTTCAAAAAGACAAGTGCAGCTTGCAACTAGAAAATGACAGGTGACAGCTTTACAAATGACAGTTGACAGTTAGGAGGCAATTCTACTTAGATTAAAATAGCTTGAATTATATTATCCTAACTAAGAGATTGGCTCTGCACAGTCTTGCTAGGTACTCACACTATATTCTTGAATTAGAATGGGCCTCGCCAGGGATCTGGTCAGGTTTTAGACTGGACTCCGGTCTCTGCACTTCACAGTGATCTGGCTCAGCTCTGCTCTCTCTCTGGTTCTGGAAATTTGATAGATTTGAAGTCTCTATGTCTGCTCTCTGAAGGTTGAGGGAGGTAAAGTATGGATTTTCCCGGCAGAGCTTCCAGCTGCAAATGGATTTGAAGGTCCCTATCTGTCCTGTCTGTCTGCTTTTATGTGTTTTTTTTATGGGTGTGTGTGCAGCATCACTAGCCAGCCCCTCTCCACTTATCATTGGCCAAGCTTTCATTTCTCCCCTGATTGGGGAAGCTAGGTTGTGTCAGAGTGATGTCATTTTACAGCCTGCAGAAAGTCCACTCCTCCTGTCAACTTGCACACAAATCTAGATTTGAACCAAATACATATTTGCAGAGGTACATATTGTTTTAAAATTACACGCACCCCTCACATATCACAGGAGATATCCCCTGTTCCAACTCTGCTCTTCCTGGGGGCTTGCATTCAGAAATGGCAATATTTTGCACTTTTTAACTGGTTTGCAATACCGGACATTACCCCAAATTTACACACATGTGCGCAAGGAGTATGGACATTAGTTGATGAAGTGTCAGATTTTTCACATGCACACATTTTGAGTAATATCCTCTTTTCCGCTAAAACTCCCCTGAACATACCACCGGTTCTAAAAACCTCTTAAAATATGGGCAGAAAAATCACAAGAATTATGGTATCATTTATAAAATTTTCACATGTCCGCTCTATGAGTTATTCATCTTTTTAGAGTTATGTTCTGGCCCCAAAGGGGTGTGGTTTTCCTCCAGCACAAGGTTGAATTTCTGGTTTTTCCAGTTCTGCCAAGCCAGCTTGCTCTCACAGGCAGTGCCCCTCCCCTTTGCTTCAGGAGGAAGCTACTTTTACGACATCTGCAATAAACCATCTGCCTGAGTCAGGAGAGGGCTTTGTTCAGAGCTCCTGTATTCTGTGGGGGCTCCCCTTAATTCAATTATCAGAGAGATGGCATATCCTTAGTGTGGCCAGCAAAAGGCAGATAGGCCTGGGAACACAGCTGTGACTCAAGTTTCACTCCTGATGGGGGTAGTTGCCAGGCAGAATTCAGTTCCTTAAGCCAGGTTTCAGATAAAATGTCACTTTTTGTTACCCAGTTTAAGTCAATACAATTTTTTACATATGCAGCTAGAATGCTGATTCTAAGTTCAAAACTATGACATTTAAACAATTGCAACCTATGTGACACTCAGAAGTAGGTCACTCATTTTTCTTAAACATTGAGATTTTTAATGTCTTTCAGTCCAAATTTACTTAAACTGCTGAAATCCACAGCTCAGCCAGTCTTGTTATAAACCTTCAAGTCACTTCAGAATATGACTTTAGATTGTATCCACCTCTCAGTAAGTCTTTCTTTGGCCTGTCTTGGGTTCATTTATTCAGTTTTCTACAAAAAGTAAAATCTGGTGTTGTTTTAAAATGCCGGCTTTTGGATAGTGGTGAGTACTGGTACTGCACCCCTTTTTGGGATTTAAGAAAATGAATTTCCAACAGTTATGGGTTTGCTTTTGGCAATCAGCATTGCCACTCCCAATGGTTTCAGTCTACTGTGTGGGTAGTCCAATGGTGGTTTTAGGCAGTGTCCTTCTGTGCCCATAACATCGGCAAAAATGAGTGGCAGCATATTCTTCATGCATTTCCCTGGGCATTTTCTGGGAAGCTCTGGCCATCATGATGTTTTCCACGTCAGTACTGCACAGTTTTGAGGTAGGGCTCGGATGCATGGGTAAATACATCCCACAAGCCCCCCTTCTTGCGGTGGCCATCTGATCCTTCACTGGTGGGACTCGTAAGATCAGGGATGTTTCCTCATCTTCTTCCAATAGATGGCACAGTTCAGCATCTTTTCCTCCATCCGGTGGATCGATCGGTCCTCCTCGCCGGTCCTGATGGGAAGATTGGGCGGTACCCCGGGCCCGTTGCGTCTCTGCTCCCGGTCTCCGGATCGTCCTCCTTGTCCCGTCTCCAGGTTTTCTTTCTCCTAGGACGACAAAGGAAGAGCGGCAATACCTATTCATAGACATTTTTCCACCACTGTTGAGATAGTGGGGCAGCATATGCATTTCATCATAACGAAACATTACATTCTTATTTTGAAAAAAAACAGTATAACTAAGAGACAGTTTCATGCAAATCACAATATTTTAGAGACTAGATGTGGTATGTTTTATGGTTGGAACTGAATTAGTCTGAGACAGTACCCGCTAGGATTCCAGTGGATTCCTCCAGTTGTTGCAGAGTGTGCCTGGGATGGCAACATTTCAACTGGTTTATGTGGACCCACTTGTCTTCCCCCGCTGCCAAAGGACCTTTGGGGTTGTGGATTTTGTAGGCCACATGGGAGATCTTGTCGATGATCTCAAAGGGTCCCTTCCATGTAGGCAAAAATTTGCGCTGCTTGGCCTGGTTCCTTTGGAAGTTGTATAGATAGACCCGGTCCCCCACCTGATATTCCTTCCTGGAAGTTTTCAGGTCATAATGGGTCTTCATGCTATCAGCCGATCTTTCTAGATTCCGCTGAGCGTAAGCAAAAGCATGTTGGAGGTGTTTCCTTA
Organism: Ambystoma mexicanum; assembly: GCF_040938575.1. Lineage (NCBI taxonomy): Eukaryota > Metazoa > Chordata > Amphibia > Caudata > Ambystomatidae > Ambystoma > Ambystoma mexicanum. Next base: position 378,535,994 of record NC_090923.1, on the reverse strand, counting down.
AATTCTCCACATACTCATGAGTAGTGGAGGCATTTATCAGTGTCTGCTCTTGGGTCCTGTAGAGCAAATGCTGAGGAAGCACCATCTTGCACCCAGTCATCAACTCAAATGGTGACATTTTGGTTGCAGATGAAGGGGTAGATCTGATGGCCATTAGGACCAGAGGTAATCGGATATCCCAACTTGGCCCAGAATCTGCCACAAACTTCTTTAATATGCTCACAATGGTTCGGTTGTAGCGTTCCACTGCTCCAGAAGAAGCTGGTCTATAAGCAATATGCAACTTCCTTTTGACCCCCAGTATCTCCCACATCTTTGTCATTACTTCACTGGTGAAGTGGCTACCACTGTCTGACTCAATCCTTTGAGGTAGACCAAAACGGGAAAAGATGTGGTTAATCATCAGGGCAGCTGCAGTTTCTGCCTTGCAGTTTGGGGCTGGGAGACATTCCACCCACTTGGTAAACAAGCATGTCACAGTCAACATGTACTTATTCCCCCTAGCAGAGCGAATCACGGGGCCTACAAAGTCGATTTGTAAATCTGACCATGGCAGTGTCATCCCCCTCTTTTGGAGAGGCGCACGGTGCGTGAGGGATGATGGCTGAAATTGTGCACACACAAGACACCCCTTCAAGTATTGGTCGAGGCCCTGCCCTATGTGTGGCCAGTATGCAACCTCTCTAAAGATTTCCAATGTTGTGTGAAACCCCCTATGACCGGCGGTGGCTGCATCATGGGCGTGACTTAACATCAGGCTTCGGAATGAGGTAGGAACCACCCACTGATCGTGGCCAGCTTTGGATTTCCTTACCAGCAAACCGTCTTGGATCCGGAACATTTTTGGACATTTCATCAACACTCTTAGGTCCTCTTTCCCAATTTAATCGGTATCTGTCAGGGGAAAGTTCTCAGGGTCCTCAAGGTGTTGGTAAAACTTACCAATAATTGGATCCCCCTTCTGAGCGGTAATCAAATCAGCATCAGGGGTCTCCTTGCTCCATTGTGCAATTGAGAGGTCATTGTGAGCATTTGTCTGGGACCTAGTGATAGCAGTGACCTGGATTTCCCCCAACAGGGACTCAATCTCAATTAGATCCCCTTGGATGGCCCCGGTTTTGGCCAGCTGATCAGCTAAGTCATTTCCAGTTTTGTCTGGTCCCTCTACTTTGGAATGACCCTTGATCTTTTTCCAATAGATGGTCATCTCATTCGAGGTGACCAGATCATCAATGTTTTGGATCAACTTCCCATGTTTCAAGGGTTTGTTGTTAGCACATAACATGCCTCTGGTTTTCCAATTAACCAGGTGCTCCACGAACCCGTTCCGTACATAATCCGAATCTGTGATTATGACCAGTTCGTGGAGTTGATGCTGGACAGCAGTGAGGATGGCCTGATGCACAGCCATCAATTCTGCCACCTGACTACTTCGGGGACCAATTTTGTATCCAGCGGAGGGTTCTGGGGACTCATTCACCCATGCATTCCCTACGCCGGCCACCAGTTCTTTCTCCTGTTGTTGTCAACATGGTACGAGCATCCATCCACATAGACAGTGGGCATTCCCTCACACTTGTCCTCTTCAAATACTTTGTGTGGGGAATTAAGGTATGCCTCCATGTTGTCCTTGATTTTTAGACTTTCGTCCTCGAGATAGTTTTCTCCGGCACAATCATGCAAGTCAGCCAGACCTTGCGCGAGGGGACTCTTCTTGTTTTGGCCATATCTGACCTCCACAGGAAAGCCTTGCATTGACAGAATCCAGGAAGTAATTCGGGAATTACTCACATTTCCGGCCCGGATTCTATCACTTTGGAGATATTGCAGAGGCTGGTGTGGAGTCTCCACTATGATGTGTTCCCCCTGGATAAACGGGCGGTAATTCTTCAATGCCCACACCGTTGCCAGGAGTGCCTTCTCACAATCGTTGAATTGTTCCTCCACAGAGGATAAAGTTTTGCTCGCATAGGAGATTACTTTATTGACCTTGTCATGCTTTTGGTATAATACTGCCGTCAAGCACGTATTAGAGAACCCCGTCTCCAGGAAGAACTCCTTGTTTCTGACAGGGTAAGCTAGGCAAGGCGCTTGTGAGAGGCTTCTCTTGAGTTGTCTTACTGCCTCGGCTTGTTCTGGACCCCATTCCCACTTGACCCCCCCTTCAGGAGATGAATCAGGGGTCTGGTGATCTCTGCGTAGCCCTCAATGAACTTTCTGCTGTAATTAGTCAGTCCAAGGAGGCTCCTTAGTTCCCGCAGAGTTGTGGGGTCTTTCAATTTCTGAAGTGCTTCCACTTTCTTTCCCTGGGGACAGAGGCCCTGAGGAGTAATCTCATGCCCCAAGAAATTAACACGGGTTCTACACCACTGTGCTTTCTGAAAGGAAAGTTTTGCTCCGGCGGCCCTCAACTGTGTCAGAACATAACGGATCTCCGCTATGTGTTCCTCCACAGATGAACTTTTGATGAGGACATCATCTACATAAGCCAGGTTACCCCTCCCACCCAGATCGGGCATGGCCTTGTGTAGGAAAATGTTGAATTCATTGCCAGAGTTGAGGTATCCGAAGGGAGTCCAGGTCCATGTGTACTGCTGGCCCCCAAAGGTAAAAGCCAGTTTGTATTGGTCCTCCCTACTGACAGGCACGGTCCAGTATCCATTGGTCAGGTCTATTGCAGTGAATACCTGTGACCCCTGGATCTGGGCCAGCCCTTGGTCAATGTAGGGCAGAGGCCATCAGGAAGTATGGACCCGTTTGTTGAGCTCCCTAAGGTCAGCGCAGAGTCTCCACTGGCCGTTTGGCTTCAATATTCCCAGCACCGGATTATTGAAGGTGCTGTGGACTGGACGGATTATTCCCCTGGACTCAAGGTTCTTAATCATTTCAGTAAGGGACTCCATTGATGCGAGAGGCAAGCGATATTGCTTCACAAACACAGGAGTCATGCCAGGGTCCGTGGGGATTGTTGTTGTGTGGATGTCGGTGTGGCCACAGTCATACGAGTCTACCGCAAAGAGATCTTGGAAATCCAAGAAAACTTGTTTCAACTTTTGCTTTTGTTCCAGAGTCACACAGGCATCAGCTAGGTTGACTCTCTCTTCCACCATCTGCCTGAAGCCTGGAAAGACTTCTGGTTTGGCTAATTCAGCGGCCTCCTCCAGCTGGGTGGAGAAGTCCCTGGTCAGAGTGCTGATTTGGACTGGAGGCTTCAGGTGGGAAAGGCAGCCCTCATGGACCTGGAAAATCACCTCATCCCTCCTGAAGTCACAAGTCACATCTTCCTTACCATAGGGGCAGGAAGTGTACACCAGGAAGTTCCCCCCATGCCGGGTAAAAATCCTGTCTGGTGTTGTATTGTCATCCCTGTCACTGTCGAAACAGTCCTTGGGGATTGGTCCTAACAGTTCATTTCCAAGATCAATGGAGAAATGTCGGTCATCAACCGCCATTCCAATAATGGTGCCTGCGGCTAGAGTAATACTCTTTAAGTCGCTGTTATTCACCTCTATTGGAATGGTGTCATGTTCTATGTTGACTAATGGAGTTGGGTTTACCCCCAACCCTTGCTGTTGGAGAGAAGCATTTAGATGTATGTAAGCATCAGGGTTTTGCAAATATTGTCCTCTTTTAACTTTCACTTCCAGGGAGAATTGTCGGGTCCTTTCTAGGATGGTGACTTTCTCTTTAACCTGAATTTCAACTGCATAAGGTAGCAATTGAGCTGACCTAAATGCTTTTTCTGGATCATCAAAGCCCATGGGATTATCCGCTAATCGGGACCAAGCTTTGAAGTTTATTAGGTCCAAACTAATGGCAAAGCGATTGAGAATGTCACTGCCTAAGTAAAAGGCTGGGGTTGGTAGAGTCCAGGGACTGGGAGAGATGAAGGCCCCTGGTGTTAGGGCTCCTGAGGTTCTGGTCAGGAGTCTCTCTTTCCCAGCGGACCTCATCTCTATCCGCCCCTGCTCCCTGTTGCAATGCAAGAGCCTGCATTTGTGCTTTCAGTTCCTCAGTCAAGGCCTTACTAGACTCTATCAGTCTCTCCTGCATCGCTACCTGTTGTTGGAGCCTATCATTGTGTTGACAGAGGGCCTCATTTTCCCTCTGTGCTTCCTGGTTGGTCCTGGAGAACTGGGCCAGTCTTTGCTGCAGGAGGTTTACCTCCTGAGTCCCATCCCTACTGGCCTGCTCCTTTCTTGCCAGAGCATCTTCCACCCTTCTGGTGTGCTCTACCAAGTTCTGGTTTTCTTTTTGGAGGTCACCCAGCCCCTGGAGGGCCAGGTGATTTTCTTCAATTTCCTTTTTTAAGTGGCAGACTTCCTGGCCTAAAGTGTCTCTTTCCTGACTGAGAGCCTGCATCTGTGCTGCCAGGTTGTCCCTCTGTCGTTGAAAGGCACCAGCTTTTTGGCGCTCCTCATCAAACTCTGCCTGGGTATCCAGGTCTTTCAGAATCAGTTTATTGCTCTCCTCTTTCTCTCGAACCTAGCTGGCTTTGCAGGGTGACTACCTGCTCCGCGCATGCCCTGTTGAAATTGATCTGTTGCTCCAACTTTTTCTGGTTCTGCAGTAAGGAGTCCAAACTGTCTTGGTGCTCCTTCTGCAGGGCCAGAAATCTGGTATCCTGGTCTGTCTTTTCCTGTTGTAGGATGCCCATATCCTCTTTTATTTTAATGATATATTGCATACTATCATTTTCTGACTCCTGGCTCCTCTGCAGCCTCTGCCAGAAGAGGCCAGATCAGATCGGGCCTTCTCTACTGCCATCCGTTGCCTATTTGCCAGATCTTGGCTTTCAGTGCATTTATCCTGCATGTCTCCCATATAAAGGTACAGGTATGCTGCTATCCTGGCAATCTTGTTGTGCTCATCCTTGGCCTTAGAGGACATATATAGTTCACTCAGGGCCACATGTAAGGGACCCTGATCTCTATATATATCTGACCCTGTTTCAGTGACCTGTTGTGTGATTGCCTGCAACCACGCCTCCTGGCCCTGTTCGGTCCATTCACCTCTCACAAATAGCTTATGTAAGAGGTGCTCTCTGGCTATTTTCATGTCTACTAAGGTCGTCATTCTAGAGATTGGTCTCTGTCCTGACTTACAGAAATTAGTATTTTATTTTTGCAAAACAGACCTTTTTCTTAGAGCGTTCCTTTGAGGAGTGCTTTACAGCGTAACACAGCGTGTGCTCCGACCGGATATGTGTATCTGGTCAGCTGGCACGCTGTATTAATCTGCACAAGTGATAGATCTAATCCAAACGTCCGGCACGAGCCCCCAATTTGTAAGAGGATTCAATTCAGCACTACAGCCAAGTCAACGCCTAGTCTAGAATACTGAATAAAAACCCTTATTGATATATCTTTATGTCCAGTTCATGCGTTCTGGATGACTACCCCTATATAACACCCCTCTCTTGGAATCCTCCTGACCCCACTGAGCCAAGAAGTAGTTCTGTTTTGCAAATTTAAAAGATTTATTTGATAAATTAAACAATATATATATATATCACGCTTTATAATAAATTAATAATTGAATAGCATACTTAATCTGATATGATAAAGATTAACAACAGAGAATCTGGCACTAGCACACCTCTTTATAATCAATGATGAGTGATTATAGGATGGATAAGATAGCAACAATACTTTTATGGTTTCAAATGGATGCAATGTGGAATGAAATGCAGTAAAGAAAATAACTTGATAGAATTTCAGCAAAGACAATGTAATCACTTTCTTGTACAATTCACCCCCCCTTTTATGCAATGCAGGGAAATGGAAGGAAGGCACACAATTCTCAGAAATGCAATTCAAATGTAATTCAGTTCACCCAGCAACTTAGACTACAGAAGTTTAAAACACAGGCAAAATGCTTTTATATGTGCTGGCAATAAAGTGAAAAATATGCTAAAATGCTTTTAATTCCCTCTAGGAGGTTCAGGGTGAGTGAAATCAAGTTAATATTAGTCCAGGCTCACTTTAGCAATGTCCTAGGAATGATTAGCAGGTTAAACGAATTTTTGGCAACTGAAAGGCAAGCAGCAGCAGATTTTTACACGTGGAGAAATTTGCAAATCGCGGTAAATTCGCGAGTGCGTTTTCCACGATTGCGGCAAAACTATAGGGGGTAGGAATGCAGGTTTGAAGGAAAGCAACGATTGTCAGCTTTCAGAGGAAAGTTACTGCAAGTCTCTAGCACAAACGGTCACGGAGATATGAGCGATTAAATAAAGGTCGTTTTTCAGATTTGAAATTTTAAAGTTCAAAAAGACAAGTGCAGATTGCAACTAGAAAATGACAGGTGACAGCTTTACAAATGACAGGTGACAGTTAGGAGACAGTTCTACTTAGATTAAAATAGGATTGAATTATATTATTTTAACTAAGAGGTTGGGTCTGCACAGTTTTCTAGGTACTTAAAATATATTAGAAATATGCCTCGCCACGGATCTGGTCAGGTTTTGGACTGGACTCTGGTCTCTGCACTTCACAGTGATCTGGGTCAGCTCTCTCTGGTTCTGCTAACAGGTCAGCTCTACTCTGCTGGTCCGGTCTGGGTCTCTGAAGGTTGATGGAGGTAAAGTATGGATTTTCCCGGCAGAGCTTCCAGCTGCAAATGGATTTGAAGGTCCCTATCTGTCCTGTCTCTCTGCTTTTATGTGTTTTGAAAATGGGTGTGTGTGAGCAGCATCACTAGCCAGCCCCTCTCCACTTATCATTGGCCAAGCTTTCATTTCTCCCCTGATTGGGGGAGCTAAGTTGTGTCAGAGTGATGTCATTTTACAGCCTGCAGAAAGTCCACTCCTCCTGTCAATTTACACACAAATCTAGATTTGAACCAAATACATATTTGCAGAGGTACATATTGTTTTAAAATTACACGCACCCCTCACATATCACAGGAGATATCCCCTGTTCCAACTCTGCTCTTCCTGGGGGCTTGCATTCAGAAATGGCAATATTTTGCACTTTTTAACTGGTTTGCAATACCGGACATTACCCCAAATTTACTATGACATTTAAACAATTGCAACCTATGTGACACTCAGAAGTAGGTCACTCATTTCTCTTAAACATTGAGATTTTTAATGTCTTTCAGTCCAAATTTACTTAAACTGCTGAAATCCACAGCTCAGCCAGTCTTGTTCTAAACCTTCAAGTCACTTCAGAATCTAACTTTACATTGGATCCACCTCTTAAAATGTCTTTCTTTGGCATGTTTTGGGTTCATTTATTCAGTTTTGCAAAAAGTAAAATCTGGTGTTGTTTTAAAACGCCGGCTTTTAAAACAACAGTACTGGTACTGCACCCCTTTTTGGGATTTAAGAAGTTATGTTCTGGCCCCAAAGGGGTGTGGTTTTCCTCCAGCACAAGGTTGAATTTCTGTTTTTTCCAGTTCTGCCAAGCCAGCTTGCTCTCACAGGCACTGCCCCTTCCCTTTGCTTCAGGAGGAAGCTACTTTTACGACATCTGCAATAAACCATCTGCCTGAGTCAGGAGAGGGCTTTGTTCAGAGCTCCTGTATTCTGTGGGGGCTCCCCTTAATTCAATTATCAGAGAGATGGCATATCCTTAGTGTGGCCAGCAAAAGGCAGATAGGCCTGGGAACACAGCTGTGACTCAAGTTTCACTCCTGATGGGGGTAGTTGCCAGGCAGAATTCAGTTCCTTAAGCCAGGTTTCAGATAAAATGTCACTTTTTGTTACCCAGTTTAAGTCAATACAATTTTTTACATATGCAGCTAGAATGCTGATTCTAAGTTCAAAACTATGACATTTAAACAATTGCAACCTATGTGACACTCAGAAGTAGGTCACTCATTTCTCTTAAACATTGAGATTTTTAATGTCTTTCAGTCCAAATTTACTTAAACTGCTGAAATCCACAGCTCAGCCAGTCTTGTTATAAACCTTCAAGTCACTTCAGAATATGACTTTAGATTGTATCCACCTCTCAGTAAGTCTTTCTTTGGCCTGTCTTGGGTTCATTTATTCAGTTTTCTACAAAAAGTAAAATCTGGTGTTGTTTTAAAACACCGGCTTTTGGATAGTGGTGAGTACTGGTACTGCACCCCTTTTTGGGATTTAAGAAAATGAATTCCCAACAGTTATGGGTTTGCTTTTGGCAATCAGCATTGCCACTCCCAATGGTTTCAGACTACTGTGTGGGTAGTCCAATGGTGGTTTTAGGCAGTGTCCTTCTGTGCCCATAACATCGGCAAAAATGAGTGGCAGCCTATTCTTCATGCATTTCCCTGGGCATTTTCTGGGAAGCTCTGGCCATCATGATGTTTTCCATGTCAGTACTGCACAGTTTTGAGGTAGGGCTCGGATGCATGGGTAAATACATCCCACAGCTGGAATGCGGCAACTTAATGATGGAGACAGCACCGGATCATAGAGATGCTGTGAGGAACGGTGAGTATGGCGCTGCGCTGCTGCTGGCTATGCGCCGTGTTTAAAATAAAGTATTTTTCTCGTCAAAGGTGCGATGAATCCAGATTCAGGTAAGAAACCCAATAACGTTCTTGTTCTAACCTTTCTTCTTCTTTCCCTTCTTTCAAAGCGCTCTGGACTCGAGGCGGGCGTGGCACGAGGCTGGATGCTGACTGCAGGCACGGTGAGCGTTACGCTGCTGGATGCAGAATAACGCTAAGCGTGTGCTGCCCTTCGGGTGTGGTTTAAATAGCCTCCAAAGTAGTCCCAGGTAAGTATTCCTCCACAACCACCTCTGAGTCACAAAATAGTCCCTAGATAAAGTAGTCCCTTCCAAGCCTCACATGGGCTTGGATCTCTTGCAGCATGGTCTGTATCAGGTAAGTTTTAAGATATGAGCCTGGCGCCTATGGCACCAGGACTGTTCCCCTATATGAGCCTGGCACCATAGACGCCTGGACTGTACCCATATAGCCCCTAACAAGGGTTGCTGGGCTTTCTCTGGGTAACATGATGCCTGCTTCTGGGGTTGCTGGACTTGGTCTGGATGCCCCAGGGTAGGCATCATGACAGCTACATCCACACGAGACTGTTCAGGTAGCACGAAACCAATAACAGTCCAAATAATAGAGGTTGTACAAAACACCTCTGCATATCATTATTTGACACATATAACTAGTGGCTGATCGACTTTCACAAACAATCTAGACACTTAGTGTTGAGGTTCAGCTTTGTGTTTGTATTTATTTTAAAGAGTGGGGGAACAATGTACAAAAACAAGCATCAGGAGGTGAGGTCGCCATGCAGTGTGATTTATAAAGAACGGCAATGATTGGTACAGTGAAGATGTGCTATGTAGACTAGGGAAAAGACGGACACAGGAACGTGTACATCACAGGCATGATGCAATAGTATGTCTCAATATACAATGTGCTTTTGACAGTAGTCGTGAAGGCTTGTGCAGGGTCTAAATATTAAGAGAAAAGGACTTTCAGTTTTGGGGTGTACAAAGGGTAGAGGAGTGAAGTGGGGCCAGTGCAAGTTAGATGGTGCAGAGTTTGACAAGTACTTCAGAGTAAATATGATTAGAAGGAGAGAAATGAGAGATACAGCTGGTCAGATAGGTTGAGGGTTCGAAGCCCATGAATGGATTTGAATTCAAAGGGAAGGAATTAGACAGGGACAATTGTTGCATAGAGTGCCATTCTGTGAATATTCTGTGGGAAAAGTTGGGTGAGGGTCAAGGGAAGTTAAAGAGAGTACAGGCTGCAAAGTTCAGTACTTTATTGATTGGTCAAAGGATTAAAGTTGGAGTCCCTAGCAGGTGACTGGAGTAATTGCCTGACCAGCAGAGGTCAAAAGGAAAATCAAGGTTTTGGTAGACCGAAAGCTAAGGTGGGGACACATTTTGTAGCAGTTCAAGGGCATAATCCTGGCTGTCTGTGGTATCAATACTGGAGATAAACAGTTGGAGTTGAAGTTTGCTGTCGAAGACTAGCCCAACAGGATGAACTTAGAAGATCGGGAATGAAGGATGGGCAATAAAGCAGTTGGGGGGAAATAATCAGACTAATCCAGTTTAGTGTAATTAAGTCATGGATGGCAGCAAATAAGTGGGATATATCAAAGGAACACTCCGGATAAATGAGGTGATGGAGACAATGATTTGTGTGTCATCAGGGAAGAAATATGTTGGGCTAAGATAGAGGAGATACATTTGCCAAGTGAGATGGTGTAGACAGTGAGGACAGGACCAAAGATAAACTTCGAAGGGACCTCACATTGGAGGTTGGTCGAAGAAGAGGTGAGAGTATTCCATAAGATGGAAAGGTGTAATTATAGAGGTGGGAGATGATCCAGGGTAGTGTTTTAAAAGTCAACGTTTGGGAGACAGAGGAGAAGTGAAGGATGATCTTCCATGTCAAAGGTAGCAAAGAGATCAAGGAAAATAAGGATAGCTGACTTATTGGAATGGTGTGCAGTGGCAAGTAATTTGGGGATAGAACTTTCTGGCTGGGGCATGTGTACTATGGAACCTAGATTGAGTCTGTATGTCACTAGGTTGGCAATTATTTGGTTTAGAGTACAGTAAGAAGACTGATAGACCAATAGTTCATGGACTTACTGGAATCAGCGTACATTTAAGTATAGACATAAGGCTGGTTTTCCTGCAGCAAGCTTTGAAGATTCCATAATTAAGTTATGGGTTGAACAGTGCACAAAGGAAGGAGGAAGTAATGGAACCCAGGCCTTGGATTGTCTGTGGTGCAAACGGATCAGAAGGGCCAAGGAAAGGTTGGAGAGAATGGGTAGCATTTCAGCTGCAGTGATTGGAGGACATGATTTCAAAGAGTAGGAGGGAAGGTCTGAGGGATTGGGGGGGGGTGTCTATTGATTTAGACATTTTAGAGGCCACTAAGAGGCAAAGTTGTCAACAGCCAGGTGGAGAAAAGGAAACAAGTTTGGGATGAGGGATGTGGTGCAGTATTTCCCTGAGGTGGTGGAGAGCTTGCAAGCACATAATTATACATACTATGGTATATTATATAAAGGTAGAGTTGGAAGATTTAGCACAGTCCATGGCAGAGCCGAATAACAAGAAAAACAACCAGAAGAGCAATGAAGAAAAGATAAAACATAGGACTCTTTACACAATGCGCATTAGAAGATTATGTTAGCTTTCATGAAGAGGGTTCAAATTGTGGCTCTTATTCTGATGAGGGAAGTTGGACCCATGTGAATGGATGTAAAAAAAAGGAAATCAGAGCCTCATTTTTTAAAAAGATCTGATTAAGCAGATGCCCAACCATAAAAATGAGAGATTCTGTTTATGAATATTTAGAACTGTAAAAACAGATCATGTCACCATTTGGATTGAAAAATGTCCAACATAATGCAGAATATATCAAATGTACAATTCTTTTAGAATTTTGTAGCTTCTTTGATTGACTGGAAAACCAAAACTAATTGAGATGATCTACTTACAAAACAAAGAATTTAAATAATTTTTAACACATAGCAAAGACAGCAAATAGCCTAATGTATGCCGAGGGTCAATCTCCAACAGATTTTGCTCAAGGGCTCAAGCCCGCTCAGATTTATCCACATGCTGATACCATCAATCAGGACATTCCATCTATTTTGTTCCATTCCCTTCAAAAATATATGGTTGCCCAGTTAGTCTGTGATTTGGATGATACTAGATCATTGTAATGGTTTATTATCCAGGTCACATACATGTACGAAGCATAAAATACCACAGCACCAAAAAAAGTGAAAGGAACCCCACTGATATACCTGTACCAGCCATCATCTAAATAGCTGTGGTGAAGGGAACTCCTTAAAAACAAGGGAGACAAAGAAGAATACCTCTGCTGTTAAGAATCCTAACAGTCAGAGTTGAAATACAGTTCAAATACAACAGAAGAGTCCTCCAGCAGGAAAGCAAAACACTGATGTAATGCAAAGTGGCACTTGCATTAAGCCTGGGCCATTCGGTTCTAAGCCTAGAAATGGCTAAAAATTAATTAATTCCACCAGAGGAGAGGGGAAAATCCGAACCTAGGATTAGGTTCCAGGACAAAACAACCATGAACTGGTCTCAGAAAATAAACCAATATGCTACTTCTACACACAACAACCAAAACAACCTCCAACCTACTCAAGCTAGACGCTGGATTAACATATCCCTTGTCCCAGGGTGGCTGGAGAGCAAGTTATTCATATAACAGCAACTATCACAACTACCCTGCCTACACAATTAGACGAGATAGTTACAGTAGGAAAGAGGTACAGACGTATAAGCAAAAACATCCTGCAATAGAGAGGGAAGGGAAATGATCACCCACCTGAAGCAACAGGTGAAACAATTGAAGGAGAGAATTTGTCAAATGATGAGGGCCTAACAGGCAAACCCTAGAACTAATGCTCCTTCAAGTACTGTCCAAAGTGAATTGATGGTTCAAAGTGGAAAATGAAAGGATACAAATAGTCTAAAAAAAACAGGAATACGAGTAAAAGAGAGGGTAGGGTGGAAAGGCCATGTCATGCCCTACAGGAAGTATTTTTGAAGCCCCATGGTAACACTCTGAGATTGCTGAAAAATAGGTAGAAACAAGCAGCAACAACACTTTATTCCACAAATCAGAACAACGTGGGAGAAAGAAGGTGATGTTTAGTGAAGCAAAAAATGTGACAATCACATTTGTGGGAGAGGAAATATTGATTGAGACAGGACTCAGTGTTTTCTCTTTCAGAAGTGGATTGACACATCCAAAAGAAAAATGGAGCAAGCCTATACAGAATGCCACACACACCTTTAAAGAAAAGAACAAGACTAGACAAAAAACAACAAAACAGAAGATCCAAAATAAATAAACCAAAATATATTGAAAGACCGACAATAGGGGCCTGTCTACTTTTCCAGATAATTCTCTAGACTGCACTCTAAGTGGGTGTCAGGAATCCCCTGCTGGAGATCGTAAGGTGGACGGGGACCCTGGGAGCACAACTGCAGCAGATACGAAAACCAGGGTTTTAATGGCCAGTGGAGGTCAATCAGGATGAGGCTGCAACCCACCAAAGCCCAAAACATGATGGAGCAGAGGGGTGGGCGGGAACACCTAGCACCTGCGGCTCTGCCATCAGACCTGGAAGGCATCTCCCAGCGCCCCTGATCCCACCCTGCCCATGAAGCAGACTGGGGGCACTTCAAATTTAGGGGGGATGTGAACAAATCCAGGTCCGCAAACCCCCAGTGCTGGAACAGTGGCAAGAAGGAGTCAGTGTGCAACTCCCAATCGTAGGTGTTGAACCCCAGGCGGCTTAGCTGACCTGGTTCTACATTGCTGACCCCCAGGAGGTGGACTGCTGAAATCCATACTCCCTCTGTCAGGGCCCATTCCCAGATCGATACTGCCTCCATGCAGAGGAAGGGGGAACGGGTGCCACCCGGCTTGTTCAGGTAAAACTTTGTAGTAGAATTGTCCGTCCTGACCAGACCCAACTTGTCTATGATGAGGGGCAAAAACGACTTGAGGGCCAGGCCCACTACCCTGAGCTCGGCAGATTGATATACAGGAGGGCTTCCATCCTGGGCATGCCCCATGAATCATGTAGCCCTCCAGAGTAGCCCCCCAGCCCAAAAGAGAGATTGGCTCCGGTCGGATGAAGGGGGCTCCCACTGAAACATTGCCATCCATCAGCCGCCAGTGAAAATCAGGCAGTAGGAGCAGTGGTATTGGGTCCCTGTCCATCTGAAACCTCGTCTCCTGATCTCAATTGGCTGCCAGGTGAAGCTGGAGGCACCTAATTGTGAGTCAACCATGCTGTACAATGAGCATGCAGGAGGCCATTAGCCCCAAAATGTGCTGGAACCACCATGCCGAGCTGGTCGTGATGACCAGAAAGTGCCCCACCGCCTTGCGGAGGGACAGATGCCTATCGGGCATAGGGAACTCCCCCTGAACACTAGTGTTCCAATGCACCCCTAGAAAGATCCCCTACAGAGATGGGCACAACTGTGACTTCTTCTGATTGAGGGAGACCCCATCTGATGAAGTATATCTGCCAAACTCTGGCAGAAGTGCACCACACCTTCGGGTGACCCCGCCCTCACCAGCCAGTTGTCCAAATAAGGGTACAGATGATGGCTCTCCAAGCAGAGAAGGTCACCACTGCATTCATCAACTTCTTGAAGATACGAGGAGCTGAGTTCAGGCCGAATGGGCAGCACCTTGTACTGAAAGTGGTATGATGTAATCATGAACTGCAGAAACGTCCAATGCCGTTGATAGGTGGGAACATGCAAGTATGCGTTATTGTGGTCCAGGGAACACATCCAGTTCCCTGCACACAGAGACTTGGCTATGTGTGCGGGAGTAATCATCTCGAAGTATTTGATTTGTAAAGACAGATTTAGAAATGAAAGGTCCAGGACAACGCTCAGACCAGCCTGGTTGTTCTTGGGAACCAAAAATTCCTGGAATAGTACCCAGAGCACCTGTCTATAAGAGGAACTGGTTCTATCACCTGCATCTCCAAGAGAACAAAAGGACCTCCCATAAAAGAGCCGGGGTCCTGATCTGATGAAGAGTATGAGAGGATAGTAGAGGCAAAGGAAGATGAAGACTGAAGCCTGTGGACACTACGGATAGGATCCATGGATTGCTGAAAAGGTGCATCCACATGTCCTGTAAGAAAGCCGAATAACCCCCCACAGGCGAGCTTTGTTCCCCGACCTTGATGTCACTGCTTCTTGGTGTCAGAGGCGGGGGCAGAGGAGGGGGAGCAGAAAAACCCACACAACGTCCTCTGCTGCTTCTTCCTTTTGTCGCTGGGTGACCTGTCAGGCCTCTGTGTGCCGCAGTCCCGGAACCCTTTTAAGCCGGAGAACGTTAGGGGCTTGAACTCGGTCCTGCCCTGGGACTGAGGGAAGGAGTTCTGACCTGGTTTTGTCAGGATGGCCAAAGATTTGGAGGATTGAGTGGAGATTTTCTTCTTAGTCAACTCGTCATCGGTTGACGAATGAAAAAGATCCTGGCCCTCAAAGGGCAGATCCAGGATTCGCTCCTGCACATCAGAAGAAAACTTAGTGGCACGAATCCATACTGTCCTTCTCATCTCGACCCCAAGGCGCAGCCCTCTGCTGGCTGTTTCTATGTGGGAGACCGAAGACTCCATGAGATCCTGTACAATGGCCTGGGCATCTGCCAGCCTGGCCTTGAAAGACGCTTTCTCGTCCGAATGAGAGGTTGTGCAGAAAGTCCCTGAGCTCCCGCCACAGGTTCTGGTTAGCCGCGACCAAGACGGCGTCTGCATTAGCTTGCCACAGATGCAGTCCTGCGATGGAATACTAGTGCTTTCCCAATGACTCGAGGACTTTTCCTCCTTGGAGAGGCAACTGGAGGTGGCTCTCGTGGAGGAAGACAACGAAAACGATGGTTGAGTATACAAGGAGGCCACAGCCACCACTGAGGAATGTGGCTGCAGGTGGGATGCAAGAAGGAGTGGCTCCCTGTTTGTCAGCCTGAATCTGCTGTCCAACATCTTGTCCATCTAGGAGTTGTCGCAGGGTTTCTCCCAGACCTTTTGAGCCACTTCAGAACATCCTTCTGGAGAGGGACGCCAGACTGGATACTGGTGCACTTCCCAAAGACCTTTGCTAGTACGCCCGACTCCTGGGGGGCTTCCTTGGTCAGAGGGACCCCCATGAACTCCACCAGGCCTTGAAGGTTCATCATGAAAGACCTTAACGGATGCTTAGGATTCATCTTCCTGAGCGTCATCATCCTCATCGTCATAAGTGTCCCCCCCCCCTTTTTCACACACTGAGGGGAATCTGGGCCCTAGGACACAGGTGCCAGTGGGGTCCCTGTAATGCCTTTAAAATGTATTAGCTCTGATTCCAATATGGAGTCAAGATGAGAGACATACTGGTAACACCAGTGAACAGAAGATTTCAGGCTTAAATAGAAGCCCGTTTCTGAGCACAATGTCTGTTTTCTGGAGCCATGGAAAGACAGCTTGTTTATGTATTCAGACAAAGCTTGTTTTGCATTCTTTTAGCAGCCGAGAGCAATGTACTGGTGCATAGGAACAAATGTCGGGGAAAGATGACATTGTAAATTGTGATATTCCAACTCCTAATCTTCTCCAAAAAACAGGGAAATAGACGAGGCTACTTTTGGCACAATGTTATGAAAGATTGTGGTTAATACATGTTAAATGGGTGAGTAAATGGCGATATCAGGGATAGAATTACAGCACATTTACGCAATATACTGGGGAAAAAGTACACTCTGCCACCTCTCTCTCTACCTGTGGCGTTCCTCAGGACTCTATCCTCTCACCCTTGTTTTTCAATCTCTACTTGGCCCCTTTGGCCCACGTGACCTCTACCTTCTCCTCTAACTTTCAGTGGTATGCAGGTGACACTCAGCTTTCCTACAGGCTCCCCTCGGACTCCTCTCCTCTCTAGCTCATTTCTGACTGTCTATCCGTGATTCAGTATTGGTGTGCATCCAACGGTCTCTGCCTTACTGCCAGTAATACGAAGATCCTTCTCATTGGGAACCCTGCCCCTTCTTTAGCTCTTGCACTCTAGCAGCGTGCCCCTGGGTCCTCTTACTTCGCCTTGCTGCAAGGCAAAAAACCTTGGTGTAATATTCGACTCTACTCTCTCTTTCTCTCCTCAAAACGTGGATGTCGCCAAGAAGTCCCACTACCAGCAGCACCTCCTCAAAGGGACTCTTCCCTTTCTCACTTTCCCCCAGAAGCTCACTGCCTCCAGAGCACTGGTTTTCTCTAGGCTGGACTACTTCAACAGCCTCTTTCTTTCTTTCTGCCTTCCTCTACTCTCTGCCCTCTGCAATTAATTTGAGAACAGGACTGCAAGACTTGTCCTTGGCCTCAAGCCCAGGGACCATATCTCTCCAGCCCTGAAATGTCTCCACTGGATCCCGGTGACTACAAGGATCAAGTTCAAGACCCTTTGCATGGTCCACAAGGTTCTCTGGGGCCGGGGCCTGCATTACATCCAATGGTCTCTTCCAAAATACCTTCCGTCTCGAGTCCTTTGCTCAGCTGCCTCCAACTCTCTAAGAGTTAGAAGCTTCTCCAGGCAGAGAGTGGGGGAAGATCTCTACCCTCTGCAAGTGCCTCCCTCTGGACTCCCTGCCCCTCTCAAACTTGAGCCGGACCACCTGAAGTTCCGGGAGCAGCTCAAAACATTCCTCTTCTCTTCTGCATTTTGTCCCTCCCCTGCTGACCTACCTGACCTACCTGTCTGCTGTACCGAATGGTTGCTTGGCTATTCTCAGAGTCTCACTGAATACCAGGCTCTTTCTTGATCAGTCACTCTTGCACTGCCTCCGGGAATACCATGCACTTAGGGGCTGTAACTGTTACCCTACAGTCCTTTGTTCTCCATGCACTACCCACAGCCGTGATGCCCTGGCTACACTTACTCAGAGCATTTCTGCCCTGTTTTTGCCCTCCCCTCTCCCTTGTACTTCCCCCCTCCCTTACCCCTTGCACTTCTCGTTCTCACACTTACACGATCTGTATGACACAAGGCCTAGTAGGATCGCTTGTCTTGTCCTCCCTCTGTCTTCCTCCTGTGGCTTGTCGCGCCTAGACACAGTTGTGTACAGGCGCGCTATCCATGACTTATCATATCATATCATATATTAAACTACCTTTTAATCACTAAGGATGTACTTATGAAAGTGGTAAAACTAAATACTGTGAGAAATACCCTTAGTGATCATTCGATTTAACATTAGTATGGGCAATTGATGTTGGGGTGCCATGTAAGGTACTTAAAGTTGAAGTTAAAGTGAAGACATTGAAGTCAAAGAACACAGTCTACGGGTAGCTTGGTAAGAACAAAATCTGGAAAAAATCAAATTGTAGGAATGAGGAATGATAATTTCATTAATTGCTTACTTGGAACGGAGGATAATATAAGATCAGAAACCTTTTCTAAATATGTGAAAGAATGGTGTTGGAAATGTGCAGAGGCTAAGGGACTGTCAGAAATTGGGGCAGGTAGTAGACAATTACACTCTTTTGATGCCTAAAATGCCCATAGCATAAACACATATGAAAAGATCTTCATGAACTATGTAAAAGAGGTATATCCATGAATGGCTGGTTTGTAAGGAAACATACAAAAATAAACAGGGGTAAAGAAACTGGTTGACATATCATAACATTAATAATTTTGGTGCCTCATGGTTAAATATGCTGGAGATAATTTGTGGAAAAACAACATTTCTGGACACTTCTGAGGGTTCATCTTAATATGAACTTCAACAGCCAAGCAAATGTGATTGTGGAAATAGTGCGGACTTCATATTAACATAGAGTTCAACCCTATTAAGTTAGAAACTATTGATTCTGTAAAGGGTACGCCTGATGTATGGGAAGGCACCTTTGCTTATGAGGAGATTAGCCCTCATTATGGGTCCACCGGAAACCGGACAAGCAATGATTTACCGCCTCCTGATTTACCGGAATCAACGGGGGATTAGGACCCTGGTGTTCCGGGAAGTCAGACGCCGGTAAATTTTAATCTCCATTCCGATTTGGGAATGGGGATCATGGAAGCACCGGCATAACAGTGCCGGTGCTTACATGAAAGTCTCCAGGTGGGTACTGTTCCGCTCGCCAGGTCTGAAGCTGGCGGGCGGTATCGCACCTGCCCGCAGACTCATAGTTTGCCGCTCCGGAAACAACGGTGCCGGTAAGTTTATCGGCACGGTTGTTTCTGGATCGGCAAACCTGTAATAAAGGCCCTTGTGTCTAATATTAGCTCTTTAAAAGCTCTCAAGCTCCTAGGCCTGATGAGTTAGCAGATCTGGTGTTGGAAAATAACCAACTGGCCTTAGTCCAGGTGCTAGATATACTTTTTGAAGAAGTTACAAAAAGCTGCTTCGTGCCACAACTTGTGTGCACACTTGGGGTATTTAAATCAATTAATACATGCAATACGAAAGATACTAGTCATATCACTTCAAAGGGGTGCTAGATGTTTATTAGCGAGTCCAGTAATAGACAGGTTGCATTTATTTGTAGTATCTTAGTAACTTCCCTTGCTGTGAGGTGGAGATTAATGGCTTTTAAATAAATGTATTCTTTTGCAATAAAAACAAAATCTTATGATGTAAAACAGTTAATTTCTTATTTTAGATTTTTGAGTGGGGTTATACAGCAGATATCATTACACTGGTGGTATTCTTATTTGCTAAAGGACTAGGATTGGATTTGTTGTGTGTACTCAATTTCAGGCTGGGTTTTTAAATTGCCTTGGGAGGGAGTGTCATCCAATCAAATACATTGCTTCTCGAAGAGGGTGAGGATCAGATGGAGTTTAGTGCTGGGGTGAAGATAAGCATGTCCTCCACTACAGAGTTTGCATGGTGTAGGGGAGAGGGCTTGGGTGGCAGGTCTGACTTTTGTAACAGTGGGAAATATGGAGTGCAGTTTGAATTCTCATTTGGTCATTTGGGTGATGGAGGAACGAGAGTGGAAGGGCTTTGAACATGGATATTTGCCATAACGATTATTCAGAGGTGGAGGAGACAGGTTGGGGCAGAAAATATGAGGGACAAAGAGAGAAATACTAAGCCAACAGAGTTTCCACCTCTGTGTGGTTTGTTTGAGGAGTGCACTTAGACAGTGTTCATAGATGGTGAAGTCAAGTTGAAATTAATGGGGATTGAAGCTATGCCAGAGTTTGAGATGGGAAATCTTTGTGGATCTTTAAGACTTTGCTGACCTAATGATGGGAGTGAACCAAACAGAATGATACATATTAAGGACATCAAGAGCTGCTGTGCCGTGAGGGAAATGCATGTTTCTGTGATCAGGTGTTGAGAGCTGAAGTGCTCCATGAGGAAAGACGTATTTTTTGCATTAGGTTGGGCATTCAGAACCTGACTGTGAGGATCAAGGTGGTACTGTAGGTAGAGGGGGAAAGAGGGGATAATGTCAGGTGGAACAGAGGGAATGGAGCAAGCAGTGTGCTATTTAGAGGCAGTCATATGGATCACAATTGTGGGGGGAGTAGAGTTCAGTAGAGTTCAGAAGCAGAGAGCATGAGTATCATCAGTCAACAGGCTGTAACTAGAGAGAACGTGATAGGTGGATGAAGAAGTGTAGGAACAGGGTAAAGGGGAAACGTGGAAAAACTGTAAGCAGTTTAGTATGGCAGTGAGGAGAGATCCAAGAATAAGTGATCTAGGTGCATATGTACAGACAATAGGTGATGAAGAGTAGAGACCAGCCAATGAAATGACAGGCTGGTAGAAAGAGGAACATTATGTTGCAGGCTGGGGGAATCCAGAAGAAAAAATACAGGCCAGTATCAACCATACAATTAAGCAACACACATATAAGGACCACACACATATATCAAAGGCTGGTAGTGCTAGCAGGATTAAATTATAGACCTGACACAACCACAGAAGATTAGAATTGAGGCAAGAAGTAGCAAATAAAGATAAGATGAGAGATGTGTAGCAACTACACAATTAAATTACAGGTCAGTTATACACTAACTCCCAGTTTTCAAGAAGGCTCTCATGACCCCCTTCTTCACTTAACCAGCTTCTGGATTTGACAGACATTTAATGTAAATCTCCTCACTGGTACATCTTTAAGCAATTTCTAGAGTTGTTTTTATTGTTTTATGTGTCTTTGTGCTTCATTTGTTTGTTGTTTGTCTTTTCTTGCCCTTTGTGCACCTCTTTGACCATGGGCTGCAGGCATGTTATAAATATTAAATAACGGAATAAATAAATAAGAACATAGTAATTTTAGGACAGTTTAGAGCCCTATACTGCATGAGCCTGAATTTGGAAAGGCAGGGTGTCTAGGCTAGGGTGATGGAGGTCATCTTGTTTATGGGCTGAGGTGGGCAAGCTGGAATGGCCACAAGACGGGACACTTTTACTCACTGCCCTTTAATGGCTGGCCAATAAGATAGAAGCTTTAGAGAGATAATTATGTAAGAGGGCGCAGTGTCATGTGATTGAGTGAAAGGAGAATATTATTTGGGCGTCATCACCAAATAGGTGGTAATTTAACCCCAAATTGCTGCCAAGTGGCATGGTGTAGAGAGTGGGAAGGAGAGGATAAAGGACAGGCCCGAACTGGAAGGGAAATGGCAGAGGAGGTGTCAGTGTTCCATAAGATGGAAAGGTATTGTCATAGAGGTAGGAGGTGAGACAGACTAGTGCTGTACAAGGCAAAGTAAGAGAGACCGAAAGTGAAGGAAAGGATGATCC
This sequence comes from Ambystoma mexicanum, assembly GCF_040938575.1. NCBI lineage: Eukaryota > Metazoa > Chordata > Amphibia > Caudata > Ambystomatidae > Ambystoma > Ambystoma mexicanum. The sequence goes on along the minus strand of NC_090923.1, from coordinate 378,514,763 downwards.
ACCATGTCAAAGGGAGTCAGGAGTTCCAGGAGCATAAGGATAGCCAAGAGCCTCGAATGGTGAGAAAATTAGTAAATGCATTTCCAGTAGATTTGTACCATGGAATCAATATTAAAGGAGGTTGGAGAGTAGGCAGGTCTTCAGGTAGGCAATGATACAGTTTGGAGTATTAAGGGCAAAAAACACTGCCCAATAGGTCAAAGGATTGCTGGGGTCAGCTTACATTTTATTTTTGGTCATGGAGGGATGGTAGCCCCCCACCCTGTAAGCAAACCTCCAGAATAAGTGTATAAGTTGAAAAGAAGAGAAAGGAAGGAGTAGGTCATATATGCCCGTTCCTTGGTTGTCTGAGGAGGAAACACATTGGAAGATGGGTGGCCAAGTATGAGATAAGTGGCATTTCTGGTAAGTAATGGTTTTAGAAGGTATATAGTTGGGTGGTGGGTCATGAGGAGAAGTAGAGGGGGTTGGAGGGTGGTGATGGTGCCTCTTATCATATACATTTTAGAAGGAAAAGGTAAAGTTGTCAATGGCTAGTCCAGAGAAAATGGAACGAGTGCGGGATAATGCTGTGGGATAAAGAATTGCCTGCAAGGTGGAGGACATCATCCATATCAGGTTGGAATAGTAGAAAGATACAGCAGAGTGCAGGGCAGGCAAAAAGGCATAGACAGATTCCTTCTAAGCGGCCAAATGAGAAGGATAGCAATGTATAAGCCTGGAGTGACGATGCAGGGACCTAGTTGTTCTTAATGTCAGATCAGAGGGGAGATGTGTGGCTGAGGGTGAGGATCAGAGGCAGTGAAAGAGTGAGCTGGATAGTTATTCTCAAAGAAAGAGGTAATTAATGAGTTAATGTATAGCATTTGTTCCAATGTTCCAAAATAGGGTTTGCATGGTGCAGATGGGGCCATTTTAGGTACTGCCCTTTAGCTGGCTGCCAACGGGATAGAAGCCTTAGAGGGTGATTACATTAGGGTTATGGTTGCATGCATTTAAACTAAGTATCATTGGCTGTTTTAGTTATGCACAGAGTGCTCAGTTTCTGAGGGTGTGGTATCATGTGTTCCACTGGAGGTGCTTAAGGGTACTTTGCATCCTTCAGGCTACTGCTGGAGATTTTGCAGATAAGGAACAAGTTACTTACCTGTAACTGTTGTTCTCCAGCATGGGTCTGGCATGGATTCACATGCTCATGAATATTCCCCGTCGTCAGGCTGGGAATCCTCGGTAAAGAAAAAATCAGTAACCGTTTCGTTTCTGATCTGTCTTTCGTAGTAGTAACCAATCACTGATCTCTGCATCATACTGACCACAGCCAATGACTGCCCTCTACCCAAGCCCCGCCTCTGGCAGCCATCTTCAGATTTGGTAGCACGTGAAGTGGCAGTATGACCAAGTGAAGAGCCGCAGAGGGGTAGGCAGGAGGGTTCGCATGTGAATCCATGCCAGACCCATGCTGGAGAACAACAGTTACAGGTAAGTAACTTGTTCCTTCTCCAGCATGGGGTCTGGCATGGATTCACATGCTCATGAATATAAGAATAAATAGCAGTACACACATGCACAACCACAGGAGGTGGCAAAAGGCTCAACATTAAGCAATACAAAAAACTCAACATTAAGCATCTCTTGCCTCCTCACCAGGCTCACCTTAAGCGAACAGGTTGCGCAGCAATGCTTGGCCGACCCTGGACTCCTCCCTGGAATCCCGATCGACGCAGTAGAATCTCGTGAAGGTGTGCGTCGACCTCCACGTAGCAGCCCTGCAGATGTTCAGCAGGGGCACACCAGATAAGATCGCCGTAGTAGCAGCGATCGCTCTGGTCGAATGGGCTCTCGGACGGCCTGGCAGCGGTCGGTTAGCCAACCGGTGACAGTGCATGATGCAGCCGGAGAGCCATCTGGAAATAGAAGACTTCGAGAGAGCCTTCCCTTGATTCACAGGTCCAAAGTTCACGAACAGCTGTGATGTCCTCCGGAAACTCTTTGTGCGGTCCACGTAGAACTTCAGCGCTCTAGCCACATCCAGCAGTGCAAAGTCCTCTCGGCCGGCGACGAAGGAGACGGGAAGAAGACAGGTAACACCAAGGGCTCGTTAAGATGGAAGTCCGACGGCACCTTGGGCATAAAGGAGGGGTGCGTCCTAAGCACCACCCTCGAGGCATGGAAAGTCAAGTACGGTGCTTTGCAGGATAGGGCCTGGATCTCTCCCACTCGTCGTGCGGAGGTAATGGCCACCAGGAACGCAGTCTTCCACGACACAAACTTCATCGGTGCGGAGTGTATCGGCTCGAATGGGGGCCCCATGAGCCTGGTCAGCACCACGTTAAGTTCCCACGCCGGGGCCGGGGCCTTCACCGGCGGGAACGACCGGAACAGTCCTTTCATAAACTCTTTTACCAGTCGATGGGACCACAGGGACGTCCGTCCTGTGGTTCTGGTATATCTGGAGATCGCCGCCAGATGAATCTTAATAGAGGCATGGGCCAGCCCATCCTTCGCCAGCGATAGCAGGTACGGCAGCACTTGAGGGGCCGTAATACGTAGGGGGTTGATCTTCTGTGCTCGGCACCAGAAAGAGAACCTCTTCCACTTATGACCGTAGCATTTGAGAGTCGAGGACGCCCTGGCCTTTGCAAGAACCTCTCTGCAATCGGCCGGTATATCGTAGCCTCCAAACTCTAGCGCTGCAGGAGCCAAGCCTGCAGATTCAGCGACGCCGGGTCGTGGTGGAAGATGGCGCCTCCTTCTCTGGAGAGAAGGTCCGCGTCCGCCGACAGCTTGATGGGAGGGGACGTTGACAAGTCCAGAAGGTCCGGGAACCAGATCTGCCTCGGCCACGCCGGTGCGACGAGGATCATCCTGCACCGGGACCTCTTGAGTTGGCTGATGAGTCGAAGCAGCAACGGCAACGGAGGGAACGCATACAGGTATAGGCCGTCCCAGGGGAACGAGAACGCATCGCCCATGCTTCTCGGCTGGGGAAACCTGCTGGCGAACCTCTTGCACTTCGAGTTCGTCGCTGTTGCGAACATGTCGATTTGGGGTTTGCCCCATCGTCGGAAGAGTTGATCCACCTGATCCTGGTGCAGTTCCCACTCGTGACACGCGCGCAGCTCCCTGCTGAGCGAGTCGGCGATGGTGTTGCTTTCTCCTGCCTGGCGTTGGCTGGGCCCTGAGGCACAGGGGAGCAGTTTCGGGGACCCGGTACTTCTTCTCGTACCGGTCCGTTTGGCTGGTGCCGTGGAGGGGTTCTTGAGAACCGACAGGCCCTCCTCCCAGATGTCATTGATTAGGGGCACCGCGATGACCATCTTCCTCTTGGCCTCCCGGCGCTGATAGAGGAAACCTTCCTTTCTCTGCTCCTCCGGGCAGAGCTGGAACAATTCGGACGCCCTGGCGATCATGGCGTGGAATGAGTCAATCTCGTCGGGCGGCGAGGCCCGTGCGACGGGAGACGGGAGACCCGTTCCGTCATCGTCGCCATCGCCCTCAGAACCCGTCGTCAAGCCCAACGCACCCTCATCTCCCGACTCGTGGGAGGATGAGGAGGGAACTGTAGGCCTCACAGGGGCGAGCGGAGCAGAGGGTTGGGTCCTCCGTCGTTCGTTCTGAGGACTTCCCGACGGGCCAGGTTGCGGGTCCTCCGGCCTGGGCCGTGGGAATCTCGTCCTTATCTCAGAGAATAAGGACTGGATGGCAGACAAGATGGCCGCCGAGCCATCCTGAGGCCTAGGATCCGGCTGCGCCGGAACGGAAGGCCGCTCTTCCTCACCATCGTTGTCTTCCTCGGTTATCTCCCGAGGAACTTCCTGACGGGATTGAACCTTCTGGAATTGGACTTCGAGGTTCCTCACGGCCTCGGTCAGTTCCTCCTCCGAGGCTGACTCCGAGCTCCAGGAGGACACCGTGCCCCCCCTCGCTTCTTCCATCATGGCGGCCACGACGATGGGCTGAAAAGAGGATTCCCTCCTTGGCGGCAGGGAAACTCTAGTCCCGGAGGCGGTCTCCGCTGGCGGTGTCTCTGCCGGCTTGGCCAGAGTCGCCGCGATAGCCTCGATAGAGGCCTTCGCCTGCTGGGTAGGTGCCTTCACCACCTTAGGTGCGTCCCAGGCCCTCTCCTTCGGGGGAGGGGCGACGCCCCGCTCCCCCCCTTCCGAGATCGGACGGGGCTTCTCCCGAAGCTTACCCGGGGTCTCGGACTTTCTCTTCCCCGAACCGGAGCGTTGGCTCGTGGTTGACTGTCCCGGGGTAGGTGCGGCCTGCCTGGTGACCGAAGAGCCCGACCTTTCGGCACTCCCGGAGCCAGCGGACTCGCGGTGCTTGGCCTGGTGTTGGGCCCCCGTCGCCGGGGCGCCCGCACAGGACTTAGAAGCCCGCTCGGACCCTTTCTTCTTCTTCTCACCCGTCAAGCCCTTCTCCAATCAGCTCGTGAGACGGGATTGACGGTCCCTCATGGTCCGCTCCGACAAGTTCTTGCAGAACTGGCAGTCCTTCTCTACATGTTCGTCTTCCTTAAACACATTCTGTAGCCCGCATCCAGGGCAGCTGCGAAACAGCTTGGGTCCGGGCGACAAACTCGCATCCTGGGCCATCTCGAAGTAGGCCACAAATCTTCTGGAATCCTCCAAGAAGTTGATTCGACGAAATCTTCACCCTTGAGGGGCGTAGGAAAATCCTGCAATGGGTAGCCGTTAATGGGAGTAGAAACGGTGGAGCTTGAGGCTCGATTAACCGGAAAAATGTGAAAATTCACCTGAAAAAGCGCGAAACACGCAGTAAAAGCTCGAGAGCTAAGCACGAGGACTCCCAACACTTGAACGTGCGGTAAAAATCTGAAGATGGCTGCCAGAGGCGGGGCTTGAGTAGAGGGCAGTCATTGGCTGTGGTCAGTATGACGCAGAGATCAGTGATTGGTTACTACTACGAAAGACAGCTCAGAAACGAAACTGATACTGATTTTTTCTTTACCGAGGATTCCCAGCCTGACGACGGGGAATATTCATGAGCATGTGAATCCATGCCAGACCCCATGCAGGAGAACTTAAGCAACCCACGCTAAGCAGATCTTGTTTACTCTACATGCAGTTTCAACCCACTCCAGCGATGATTAACAGTTCACAAATCTGATATATAGTTGTGACAGACATTGACTGTACCTCATATGGAAATATGAAAGTACAACCTTTCTGCTGTTAGTAGGGTACCATTGCATACTCCCAACCTAACAGAGACATATGTGTGTATTTCACTGATCCCATTGAACAAATGATGCTCAGATAATTTGGTAAATAACCATTCCAGTGTTGAGAGTCTATTACACAGTACATTTTATTAGGGGATTCTTTACCACCAGGTTCAAAGTTGTGTTACATAAGCCATTCTTCCAGGATAGGTGGGTGTTATGAAATGCAAAATGGATACAATGGTATGAGCTTCTTAGCCAACTTTCGCTTATCAATATGATCACCACAATAACATTGCAATGTAGACCAGCAGCTGTAAACCTGTGAATGCAATGATTACTGTGAGAAGAGCTGCAGGTGTGTGGTTCAAACAAAGTCCTTCATCCCTTTTAGAGCGAAGTCTCTGGCATGTGGGACTCCTCAATGAAACATACTTCCACCTCCAGTGGAACACATGATACCACACTTATTTTAAAATCCAGGGGATTGTATCACTGCCTCTCATCCTGGCTTCTATAGGAACCGTGTACAAGATGTTCTAGTTGTATTTACAATTATTGTAGCCCGAACATTCTCACACTACACACTTTTTACGTGGTTTATCTTTAAAAATAAATATCTTCTACTGATTTTTAGAATGATTGTATGTTCTAAGTGGCTTTTTCAAAAGTAATCATGCTTTGTTGTTTTATTTACGCCGGGCATTCGTTATGCAACAGCTTATTACAACTGCAGCTGGAAACTGTAGGCAAGTGTTACATCTGATCAGTAAATCTGTGTATGTTACATCTGATTATGTTACACCTGATTCATAAAAAAGGACTCAGTGATGCCCAGCAGTGTTGGACAAATATGTAATAAGTTCATTCTGACGTTAGGTTACCATGTCAAGCAGGGCAAAAAGGTATAATTTCCAAAGAAAATCTATACACTTTTTTCTCCCATTGCAAACCCTTATCCCACCATAGCGCACAGATGCACACATATTTTAGCATCTCATCCAATGCTTATACCAGGAATGTCTACTAAGACATGTCTGTTATCTGTGACAATAGATAATGTTCGATTTATTTGGTAGTCTACCTCATTCCTCTTCCAAACCCCCTTGACACAATTCTAGAAATTACTGCTGTTCGGTCTGTGGTGCCAGCACTCACTTATATCTAAAGCGTAAACAAATTCCTCACAAATATTGAGATTTGACCTCTAAATTGTTATCCAGTTGTGATGTGAAACGTATATCATTCACATTTTTATTTGGCAACATATATTAGTCTTGATCGACATTTTAGGCGTTGCCTCTTGTCAAGATAAACTGATCATTTTCATAGTACACAAAAATAAATGTTAAACTATGTAACCAAAATGCATATGTATTATATCATGGATGTATATACTAGATGTTATACATTGTATGAAAGCATTCCTGCAATGTCAGTCTTTTACATTTGTGCTCTGCATCCTTTCCTATAAATAAACTGCTCATTGTATTTTACACCCTTGACACACCCAAATCCACCTAATATCCCACTTTTGCAGGTAATGTGTTACACATGTGTAAGTTATGCAACAATCATTTCTGACACCAAAAGGTAGGTGATGCCCCAAAACATATTCTTTCATCAGCTTTGATTTTACTCCAGAGCGTTACACAGCAGAATTTGACCAGAAGACATAGAGCAGTTAATTGTTTGCTGTGAGTTGCTTTTTCATTGTCCCTTGCCCCTTCTAAGGATGTGTCAATGCTATTACACATTGTTTCCTTTCTGCTGTAGTGCATCTTTCAATCGTTATATTTCTGATTACTTATGTGTCTCGTTATCTGTAGAAATCAATGGTACAGATGACGGATAGACCTGTGTCATTTTAGAAAGATACCTTGTTTTATGGATCTTCACATCTTTGTTGAGCTTTAGATCTGGAGCAAATTGAAAATCCAATTCACTGGAGTAAAACATGTTGTCAACCCTGCATCATACAGCATTGTCCAATGGGATTGAGCCATTATAAAACACTTCTGTGAATCAGGCTCTCTTTTGGCTGATAGCAGAAATTTACAATGTCCCCTTGCAGAGGAAACCCTGCATACATTAGTAACATTATGACAACTATTATTAAAAATCCAAAATGATTTATATATTTTATTGAACGTATTTACCTTTTTACACATGACTCAATCATATCACTAGCCATAAGCTTGAGTCTCTGCTCAAGATGTTTGCCAAACTCTTCCTCTGGCCAATGGAGGTCTCGAATGAAGGTCTGCAGTGCATCGAGTTTCCAAAAAAGGTCCTCTGAGGTGGCGGACCCATTGCTGGCAGGAGAAAATTGAAAGAAATGTCACAGCAACACCAAACCGCCGTCACCATGATGTGGAGAGTATTGTACAAGTTAAGGGTACATAGTGGAATAATAATGCAGAACAATGCAAGGGGTCTCCACCATCAGCATTCGAGTTTTACCATACATTTGCCTATCCTAATGTACTGTTATAAAAAATACTTCCAGAGCTGATGGCAAGGTAAAGTATAAATCCCAGAGTTGATCTTGAAAATGGTGTATGGTAAAAATCAGCCTTAGTTAATAACCAAATGCACATATGTGATTATTCAAATTAAGGCTACCGATCGTGGGAGGAATGCCTTGATATAATAACTACACACACATGTGTAGCTATTAGGATTCAGGGATCATGCATTTCTTTTAAAACATAGAGTCTTGCATTTTTGGAGACTACCACATAAAGGATAGTGCTAACAAGTGGTGAGCGAGGTCATGCTTTCTCTCTTGAACAGCTGGAAAGAAATTAGTAGAAGTCAATTGCGCTGCACTGAAACACTGCATCATAATTTTGTGAACAAATGTATCACTTTTACAAAACCAGCTCACCGTAAAGACATCCACTGACTTTTGGCAATGTCTTTGGACAGCAGCAAAACGCTATTCTTGTCAAAGTATGCATTTGTAGCCTGACCTCTATATAGATATTCGCGGTTGGGTGCCGCGCTTTTTGTTTTTGGGAGTTGGCGCAGCTATTTAAAAAAAAAAAAAAAACTCTCTTTCTATGGAACAAATACAGGCCTTGGGTTTTTTTTTTATACGCAGAGAGATTTCTGATTCTCTAACTCTTTTACAGTGACTAGTCTCCTTTTTTGAGCTATGGCCGTATGAGCTTCAAGAGGTTCAACTCCCTCCTCGCATACCACGAATGCTAACACAATAATTAATAAGATGTAGAACACACCATGCACTACCAATTGTGCTGACATCCTCTATAGAAACAGACGAGAGTGGGTGTTTCTATTGTGACAGATGCCAGCTGCATTGAGTTAATGCGTCGGAGAAAAAAAGATAGCTAATGCACACAAGGCTACCGCAGGGTGGAAACCATACGCCCAACATGCTAAAGAAATCCTGGGCTCCTGCGCTAACAAAGGTAACAGTCTAGGAACGAGTCCACTTGCTATTAGGTTATGTCTGGCAAAAAACAAAAAGTAGCGCTAACACATGGCCCTAAGAATGGCAGGTGGCAAGAGGAAATTAGTACTGTGAAAAGATATAGAATCAGGCATTTTAGTTTGATTTAGAAAACGATTCTGTGAGTCTGTGCATACTGCCAAGATTCACTAAGCAAGCCTTAATTCAGGTAATTGTATTCCACCCTGAGAATGTAAGCACTGTCTTCCGCTAAACCCAAGATTTCGTTTTGGAACTGCACGGCTTGATGTTTGAAACGACTGAGTACACATGAACGTAATAATTGGTATTTATTGCAACAACATTTTGACACCCATCTGGCTTAAGATATTTCTACAATGTCTTTCCAGATTGTCTGCTTCTAACAAGCTCAATGCGAGCAGCATCTCATTGTGCTTAGCAGTTTTAGGAAGTGATGTTTATGTTACTGCAGTTGCATCTGTTACGGATCACTTTATGTGAAGGCAATCACCACCCATGTCAAATAATCCTTGTCTGCACCATGCCATGTCTTGATTCATATCTTTTCAGAAACAATGCCACAGAGCATGCAGGCGGGTTGCAGGGAGGGAGAATATAAGCTTTCAAGTTCTTGCTTAGCTATTGCTTAATCTAGCTTCCAATACAGTCAGCTTAGCATGAATATGATTGGTATTCTGTGAACAATTCATTTGCAAGCAAAAAGCCGCAATTGGGTCTAAATATATGATCATTCTGGTACAATATATACTTCTGTTTTTGTCTATTTCTGAAATTTGGCAATTATGTTTTTGCAAAGAAGATTTAACTGTTAAGGACCCTGGTTTACAAAATAATAATAATAGAAATAATAATTTGAGAGTAATAATAATGTGTGTGATGGTGCCTATTGTGAGGAAGTACTGGAAAACAAAAGTACACAGCCACAATTTGTCTTTTTAAAATGCACCTGTCCCAAACATGTATTTTTCTTTGATTGACATATTATCTGAGGTGGAATTTTATATTGTTTTGTTACTTTAGTGCAATTAATTATGACATGGGATTTTACCAATATAATCAAAGAAGAGTAAAGCTTCTCGATCCCGTATAAATCACTGTTTTGGAAAGAAAAAAGGCAATGCTTACATTTGATTGTAGCTTGAATAGTCCAGCAAATGTCTGAAAACAACTTGGGTTTCTACAAGAGATGATGATTTCTATCAATTGCTATTGCAATCGACAATTATAAGGTAGACACGCTTTGCAACAGCTGTTACATTTTTAAAACGGAGCAAACACAATTCCTACTTAAGCATTCTCTCCTTGCTATGTTATATTTTTCAAGAATGTATACATTTTTTATATTCTCATGTCAGGGCTCAACGTGTTCTATTATTTTTTTATTTTTTTTATTAAATTGTTAAAGCGTATCTAAGAAATTAGCCCATTTACTATGCCATGCAAAGAGTGACGGACATTTAATGCATGATTATTACAACTACTATTTCTGATGGGGAAAGTCACTCTTTTTCACAAAATGTGTTCTGCTGCATTGCAGCACGTTTGGTGGGAATTCTGTTGTCACATATGACATTTGCTGGTGTGCGGTGAATTGTCATCCTCAATATTAAAGTCACTGTTCAAAAATAAAAGGGAAAATGCGAGGATATACTTGAGGAATAAATATCCAAGTTTCTAGCTCAACATATTGTGATTCTACCACTACAAATGTGATCAATAATAAAGTGCGGTGCCAATACATGTTCCTTTTACTGATGTGCACAAGGGTCTGGAATAGTTGTCTTTTTTAGGAGTGCACATGTTTTAGGGGGAGATTGATGTGTGTTCAACATAATTATTATAAATATATGGTACCTGATGAAAGTATAGACCTACAATGCTTTCTAAGGAAGAAAATATATAAGGGTCATATTATCAGTCTACTTCTCTGCTTTATAAATGAATATACATGTGAAGTAATAGTTAATACATATCCATGCCAAGATCACTGCACTTTTGAATTAGAGCTAATGTGAAGTGAATACACACTCAGAATCATATATAGCAGCCATCCATGACGGTGCAGAAAAGCTAGGCATTTGAGGGAGGTTAACTGGTAGGTTAACTGGAAGGTTAACTGGTAGGTTAACTGGTACTTTGGGGAGATTCACATTTGGAAGATTCACATTGGGCAGATTACTTGTTAAACTCCTGTGGAAAAAACAGACAGAAAGAAAAAAAATACCATAACAGTGACAATGCAGATGTAGCAGAAGCACGTGACACTCATAAACAAATCGGCAAAGTTCACAGCAGGACAACAGTCAAAAAACAAAAGCAAAACAGTTTAGAAAGAAGCATGAGCATGGAAGGTAAAGGTGTATTTGTGCATTCTGCAATAAAAAGCAATATACTAAACATAAAAGATTGCAAATTAACAAACTACTCAAACACTCACACTATAGTATAGCAATCTAGAAATCACGAATCATGCACAGCATATAGAAAGTATATATTTTAACACACTCTAAGTAAGAGCTCACATATACAGTCTGAAATTATGCAATAGTTTTGATCAGATGGATGGAGTCTTGAGAAGTTGGACAAGTAAAGGTATATTCTATTGTACATGCACAAAGACAGTTTGCTAAAAGTGTCCTGATGCCACCTACTTTTTTGTAAACATGCACGTTACCAATGAGGTTACAATTTTAGAGTAATACATGTGCCAATGGGTTTTTAATAAATACATGTGCATTGCTTATCACTATTTAAACCATTACAGAATGGCTAAATCAATTAAGAGTGCTCTAATTGTCCAATGTGTTCAATGTTTCATATTATGCCTATTATTGGTATTAGTAGGGGAACTGCTTTGAATTTTTTAAAAAAAGCAAGCCCTTTACTCCACATATCTCAAGGATTGTTTTCACATATTCTCAGGTCTCTCACAGCAGAACTAAAAACCTTTTATGTGCAACTCCCCGTTAGGCTTGACTTCATGTCAACAGGTCTCAACAGGTCCACTCTCCATATCAACTAATTTCACATATGAGGCAGTATACCACATAATGATAAAGGGAACATGTTGGAGAGGTTTGCGAAGAACAATGGAGCTTCACAATCCCTTCCTAACGTCACATCCCTCTAACATATGGGCCATCCTGACATTACCCATGTGAGAAGCAATGTCGACCACCACCAATTTCATATGTTTTGTTTCTTATGCTAAGTGCATCAGAACATATACAAAAATGACTTGGGGATGTTGGGCAGGCGGGTGACAGGTATTTCTTTGAACAATGAATCACCCTTCAGTAGACTTTCATAAATGCCTGTTTGCTCAGGTCTACCTTTCACTAAACCTAAATATATAATAATTCATCTAGTGGGACAACAAGGTGGGTGTTGGAACTTCACTTGACATGTTTACCTCTTTACCTTTGTTCATCTCTTTATCTCCACCCTTTCCTTATCCATTTATAGCACTTTCAAATATTGTTCTAACACATTTCACTATCTTTATCCTCCGCAGGCAAACATTCTCTTTGCTGGTACAGTGTGCACAATTAAGCATCTCAGTATAGTTCCAGACTACAGGAAATAAATTCCTCCATGTTGCCATCTATTTCATTTAGTTAGTTAGATCTGTACTATTGGTGGTAGACTGTTGCATGGACAAACATATATATGTCTAAGGGCCAGATTTATTAAAGCGTTTTACAATGGTGCAATCTTACTGAAAAACATTTTGTAAATCAGGCCCTAATAGTATAACCATCATATTCTTTGCAATGAATGCATGTGCCCAGGGTACAGGGCTCTTGGAAAAACAATGATCAGAAACGAGTGGTTGCCTACCGCTCTTAGAACTTTACATGTTCAATATTGCATATTAGTACCCGGCAAGGGGGTGTGGCGGCCTCTCAGCCAATTAATATGCTCCAAACTGTGTCCTTACCACACAGGGAAAGACTCCACTCTGAGCCTCCTCAAAGCGAGAGGCCGCCATTTTCCCTCACTAGGAAAAAAGGTAAGTGCGCTCTGCATGTCCCCTGCCCCTTCCCCCCACCCCCAAACCCTTTTACACATATCCACTCCCCTCCCTACCCCAACCCCACTAACCTGCGCTGCTCTGTCCTTTGCTGGTGCCAGAAACAGTACTGTTCCCGGGCGCATCTTCGCCGCGTGATTAGCCACTGTGGAAAGGGAGAAGGGACTACATGAAGCCCCTTCTCCCCGATCCCTGGTGGCCATTTTCTTTGCTTTTCTTTTTATCGAGTTGATAATGGTTTACATGCTGTTTCTCAATTCGAGAAAAAAAACTATTAGTATCCTGGTAAACTGGTAACCTGGTACTAATAGCAATAGAAATCTTGAAGGGGAGCATTAATGGTCAGGTACTGCCACCGGGGCCACATTAAAGCCCTTGCTTCGCTCAGGCTTGTAAATATCGCCCTAGGGGCATTTCCCAAACGTAACATTTGCACTAACATTCAGGGTGTTTTACAATTAATTAATGTAATACACAACACAACACTATTAAATAAAATGAGTAACCTTGTCAAATTGCAAGCTACTAGCAAGGCATAGAGCCTCATTTAGAAAGTGTTATGAAATGGGATTTGTGGGTACTCGTGAGTTAACATTTTATGGCCTGTTAAATTAGGTATCTATGAACATTTAAGAACATTAGAAATTAAATAATTGTGGCATTCTGAACTAAATTATTATAGCCCTGGTCTTCATCCAAGGCGGTGGAGTGCAAAAAGAAAACATTCTATTTTTGTAACTGCTTCAACGTCATGGCATTTGAAATTATTTGGCAGATACAAACATGGTTGTTAATTAACGATATTTTGTAATGCATACACCGTCAGCGAGACAATTATGGGTTTGTCTGCATTGTATAATGGTTTTCTTAAGTTTAGGATTCTGTGCAGAATGGATACCCTAAACTAACACACACTAACTATTACAGGGTTGATTCAAAGATAAAGCAGCTCATACACTCGAGGGAAATCCCCCTCCCCAGGGCACACAGACACAAGAGGCTCAAAATGCCAGGGAATACTAAGGCGCAAAATGGGTGGGGTGATTGGCAGTGGGGACTGGGAACTAAGGGTATGGGGTGCCAGATGTGAATCAATCTATAGCACCGTTTGCCACAAGGGTTACAGAGTGATTTTGTGGTTTACACAATAGTTAGGTAACTTTGGGAGTAAGAGCATATAATAGGAGTTATAACCTTAATTCCAATCAATATGATTGGATAATGCAAACCAAACATTGCACTCTCGGTACTAGAACATGTAAATACCCTGACAACATAATATAATAATTAAGCAATATACCCCGAGCGGCGGGGCTTTGCCGACTTGGGTAATGCCCCGGGGCACATAGTTATAACGAAGGCCCCGGGCATTACCAGAGTCGGTAATGCCCCTGCCGCGAGGGACATATTGCTTAATTATTAAATTATGTTGTCAGGAGTACATTTTCCCTTTCCAGGGTGGCCATCGGGAGCGGACGTGCTGGGAACAGAAGTGTTCCCAGCGCGTCCGTTCCCGAAAGAAGACAGAGAAGAAGGTAAGTGGGGTTGGGAGGGTGGAAGGGAAGGAGGAAAAACATTTTTTTAAAAGTAAATGGCCCCGCTCCGAGTCTCCACATGGCTGGAGGCTGCCATCGTCCCCCACCAGGGACAAAGGAACAAGAGGTAAGTGGGGTGGGGAGGGCAGGGAGGAAGGAGGAAAGGGGGAAAAAAAGTCTTAACTGAGTCCCCGGCGGGGAGCGAAGGCAGCCTCTCAGTCGTGGGGAGGCTCAGAGCAGGGCTGGCCCTGCTTCGAGCCTCCTCATTGGATGAGGGGCTGCCACACCCCCCGCCATGGACAATGGCAATGGAATCCCGACCAAGGGATTCCCGGCCGGGTAATGCCTCGGCGAGGGCCAATCAGAATGCTTGTTTCATTCTGATTGCGCCCTCGCCGGGTACTAATGACAATTACAGATGATGGGATTCATCGTTTTATGACAAATATTTCCAGCACTCTCCAGGTTAATGGCCCCAGAGGGGACATATCGAAGATGGAGCGTTATGGTACATCAAGCAGCTGTCTAGTGTTTCATGCCACAGAAGTCCCGTTGGACTACGCATACTTACTGTCCAGTATATCCAGGAGGCGGACCCTGAACACGTCGCATTGCTACTCTCTTAGGAGTTTTGCCACGCTCCGTGAGTTCGCTTAGTTGCTTAGCTTCAAGGATATATCTATCTTATATGCATTTCTTCTATCCATATCCTCGTCTACTGCTAAACCTGTCATTTCCTTCTGGTTCAGACCGCTCGTTATTGCCATTGCGGGAGGCTTACTTGTTTCCATTTTTGGACGCTGTTCTCCTCTCATTCCGTGAGCCGTTTACAGATGCCGCGGTAAGGCTTAGACTCCTCCTTCCATTACCTCATAGTGTCAGACCTGCACTCTGTTCCGGGTAAGCCATAAATCTGTTTCTCTTCTTAGGAACGGATCAAAGCCTATACTTCCGTGTTTGTATTCTGATCACAACGTTCTAGAAAATACGAATGCTTCAGATCCTGGAACACGTCCTTACCTTTGGTTTACAAAAATAGAACGTCAGGCTGCACACTCCCTGCTCATTATTTCTTTACTTTCTCTATTGCATCTACTACATACAGTTCCTCCCACCTTCCCCATTCAACTTCTGTGTTTTCCTGCTCAGTAGCTGCGGGACAGTGCTATGAAGGGGTAGGGGAGGTGAAAGTAATACGGTAGCAGTGAGCTGAGGGAAACAAACAACTTTTATAACTTCCCCTCCTTTTCACATAGTTAACACCAGGATCAGGAACTTGTGATCAGCCAGAAGGACAGAAGGAACAACCACCTGACCTTCAATTCTCCGGTCCTTATCAAGGGAAGACTGCATCAAGGATTCCACAAACCCCAGCAGCTCTTCTCGGGGTTTTTTCCCTTCGGGGTTTCCCTCGGGTTCTCACTGTGCCCGAGCCTAGTGCTGGGGCTCGGAGGGAAATTCAGGTAGATTACATCATCCTCTACGACGGATAGGAAGATATTGATTCCTGCGGAAGTCATCCATCTGGATACGGGTAGGTGATTTCTGTACACTTCTTAGACTCTGGATGAAAAGATTGATTCCTAACATAACAGGTTTAAACAGAAAACCCAACTCTTAACAGCATTTCTAACGGTTATCAAGGTGGTAGAGATGAAGATCGTTTTGGGCAGTACATACCAAAGGGTAAAGGACTGGACACTGTGTAGTCTTCGCGTGACTTGCACAGAAAACTAAAAGGTCAGTTCAGTTATATGTTTGGTACAAAAATAAATAACGTACAAAACAAAACAAACAAATACCTGGGTATACCAATGTTTGACCTTGGGAACAGAGTGCTCTTCAGGAACATAACATCTCAGCTTTTTAGAGCGGTATCGGGGTGCAAAATTCCATTGATGCACATAAAGTTTAAGAAGTAGAGCTTGAACGCCACCATTTCACTAACAGGAACACAGTAGAGCAAGTGTCTGAGATAGGGCTTAGGATTTTGTTTGGGGAGCCTGAACCATTCATTAAACTAATATAAGGATCGCAACAGCTAGTATATCGATGTCGAATTTTTAACCTTTTAGGCAAACATGAGGTATATAGTATGCAAGGCTCTGCAACCCTCCTGAAATACTGAAATGATACTCAACGTCAGTGACCACTTTTCAGTGCTGCTGATAACAATCATCCCACTGTGAATATTCTGATTGATTCATCAGTGGCATATGTCACAGTAGCTAACAAGCTTCGGCTTTACCATCTTCACCATCATATTAGAATTACTGGTACTACCCTGTTGGGGAGCTCCTGGTCCCTCATGGATCAAGATCTTAGTCTCCAGTTTTCCTTAAAGTTACTCCACCTGAGTCTTGGGGACCTACAGGGCTCAGCACTCTCTCCCGGTTTGTTTGAGGTACACTTGCAGCCTTTAGCCAACCTGATGGAATGCTTTGCAATTCTAGTATAGCTCTACGCATAGAAAACTCAAATCATTGTTTGCCAGAAAAACATCAAGGCACCCGTTAATAAAGCAGCAGCACAGCTAAAGTTGATCCAATCTTAATTGGCACTAATTAGAAACCACATTTTTTGGCATGCCTACCATTTAATCGCTTCCATGTGTTAATATCCCTGCAAAAATATTGCCATACAAAAATATTGCCATATTTTTGTGGCAATATTAAGGCATGGAACCTGCAGGGGACACCCCCGCAACCCCTGCATTATTTTTAATGGAGTGGGGGACAACCCCGCAACCCCTGCTCCCAAAAACCCCCAAAAAGTATCCCCCAAAAATATTGCCTATGGCCGTTCCAGACGACCATATATACGGCGATATTTTTGGTGGGGATAATATGTAGTGATACCATTTAATTGGCCCAGAATCCATTAGTACTCTGCCCCAGTGGTGCTAGCAACACATGTAGGTGTCATAAGGCTTTCAAGATTTGCAGTGACTGCAACCTTTGAATCAGCTGTACCCGGAGGCCTGTATATATCCATGTATATGAACAATGTATATTAGCTCAAAAAAGGCACGGGTGTTACACTTGCCTTGTGATTAAATTATGATTGCTCATCTAAAGGTGGGTGTTACACCACAGTGTAACTGTGTCATCGTTGATACCAAGCTCTCTTTCCCCCAATGAGGTCAACAGAATACCATAAAATGTCCATTTGCACCTCTACATACTAAGATCATCCCATTCCACTAATTCTATGACAAGGTGGAGACAATCAGGAATTTAGTATTTAGCCGGGTTGACTATTGTCACATCTACAATTGTTACAGAGCTGGGACGCATAGCTGATAGTCGATCACATAAAACAGAACCACAAGACCATATTTCTTAAATCCATACACTGACTACCAATTGAACAAACAGTAGCTTTTGCCCATAGCAAACGGGTCAATATATGGGTCCTTGCCCCCGTGTCTATCATATCCATTGTACAGGTATATTCCATTAGCCATTCAAATCATCTATATCAGGCCAGCTCTGAAGTGGAAATCGAATAAAAGCATCTTCTAGACGAAGAGTTTTGGCACACCCTGGCCTAAGGAAAACTCTTCATAAGTAACTGAGAAGCCAAGAAGACATTTCAGGAAAGTGCTTGTACCATATCTCTACTACAAGGCTTTCCAACCTAGGATACTCTTCATAGTGCTTTCTGGCTGTGCTTCCATCATCACACCAGCACTTCTCCTTCTATCCTGAAAATGCGTTCCCCACCTCCCTTGCAACCATGTCGCACGCATAACAGCTTATCGATCAACAAAACCCTCATACTTTCAACATAGTTTGACAAAACAATGCAAAGCTCCCAGGAATGCAAAGTCTGTTTTGATGTGAAGGTAGCCTTTCAGTTCCTCCTAATCTACTTCTGTTCTACTCAGTCCCCTGCTTACCTCTTCATCTCCATCACCACTACTATCCTCGCCATTTTTATTCTAAAATGGAATATATCTGTGTGTGGCAAGTTAGAAACATCAACACAAATACATACAAATAAGGCTTTCAAGATTTGCAGTGACTGCAACCTTTGAATCAGCTGTACCCGGAGGCCTGTATATATCCATGTATATGAACAATGTATATTAGCTCAAAAAAGGCACGGGTGTTACACTTGCCTTGTGATTAAATTATGATTGCTCATCTAAAGGTGGGTGTTACACCACAGTGTAACTGTGTGTTCTGAAAAATGCTCCACTTCTGCAAGTAATCACACCACTTCCGGGACGGTAAGGTGATCACGTTTTACAGGAAAACAAAATCCCTAAAAATGTATACCAATTAACATTGAAACCAAATCAGTAGCTTTATTGATACTGGTGTTTGATGCGAAACAGCAAAAGCTCTAAGAAAGCATCCTCCATTTATGGCTTAGTAACTTAACAATAACAATAAACCACAGAACTATGACATCCCTGACCTTAGTTCATGATTTATATTTTCTGTTTGCACATTTGGCCACGTCTACACTATGAAAATATGCCTGGGAAATAGAATATTTAGAAATATGCAAGAAAGATCAATTAACATGTACTGTGTTGATTAACAATAGCCAACATTTACAGAATACAAGCTATAGGAACATGTAACGTAAACGTTTCTGTAATTTCTAAATGATCCAATCTCAAACCCATTCGAAAAACATGGCCAAGCACAATTAAGGCTTCCTACAGATGGGAGGCACATGTATGTGCTTAAAGGGGATTTTATTAAAGCATAGTTAAGTTTGATCATGGTACATTTTAGAATACTTTATTTGAACAAATAACATTATGGAATGAGGGATTCCTATTTAGCACACTCCATTCCAAAGTTAAAACCCCATTCCAATATTAATCACACCAATACCCAACAGTGACAGATTAACTTATTATCACAAACACAGCTTAACCTCTCTCTTTAACCAAGAGGAGAAAAGAAAATGTCTTTCTCAGATGCCAGGCATCTAGGAAAACTGCCAGCATGAAAAATGTGTTTCACAAGGCCCTAATTCTGATACAGACATGCATCCCCCAGAGATATGATATGATATGACCTTTATAACGCGCCTATACACAAGTGGTTCAAGGCGCGACGAGGCAAGGGAGGGGAAACAGAAGAAGGACAAAAACAACAATCTTACAAGACCTAGTGACTTTCAGATCACGCAAGTGCAGGGAAGAGGGGACAGGAAGAAGTGCCAGGGTTTGGGGGGAGGATGGGCAAGTGCCAGACACAGGATCACAAACAAGCAGTGCAGCCAATAGGTGGCAAGTGCGAGTGTTAAAAGTGCAGACAATAGGTGTCAATAAGTGCAGGTACCGGGACTGTAGGGCTGCAGATACAGACCACAAGTGCAGTGGATGCCAGGAGGCAGTACGGGAGTGCAACTGGGTGGGGAGGGACCTGGGCTTGAATTCAGAGGGTAGCCAGTGACCAGAGCAGTATCAGACAAGAGATCGGCAGGGGAGAGGAAGAGAGTAGGCAGAAGCAAAGAGGAAAGCATTGAGGTGATTCCGGAACCGGAGATGGTTCTGCTCGAGTTTCAGAGAGGCAGGTAGGCTGTTCCAGAGGGAGGCACCAGCCGAAGAAAGAGATCTGCCCCCAACCTGTTGCCTGGAGAAGCGGCTGACCCTCAAGAAGTTGGAGGTGGAGGAGCGAAGAGCTTGAATTGGAAGATATTTCCAAAGAGAGAGTTGGAGGTATTGCAGTCCCAGACCCCAGAAGGCCTTGTGGACAATGCAGAGGGTCTTGAACTTGATCACTGCTGCCACTCGGAGCCAATAGAGACATTTCAGGGCTAGAGAGATAAGATCGCTGGGCTTGAGGCCAGGTCTTGCAGTCCTGTTCTGGTGTAGAGGACAGAGAGTAGAGGCAGGCAGATTTAGAAAGTGGCTGTTGCAGTAGTCCAGCCTAGAGAGAACCAGAGCGCTGGAGACAGTAAGCTTCTGGGAGAAGGTGAGGAAACGAACAATACCTCTAAGGAGGTGCAGCTGGTAGTTTGACTTCTTAGAGACATCAGAGATGTGAGGGGAGAAGGTGAGGGTGGAGTAGATGACCCAGAGGTTATTAGCCTTACAGGTGGGAGCAGGAAGAGGCCCGAGGGGCGGCCAGAGAGTAACAGGAAAGGACAGTGCAGGTGTGCTGATGATGAGGATCTCCATCTTATTGGCATTAAGGCAGAGATCATTAGCGGCACACCACTCCTGGATTGCAGACAGAAAATCAAGGATGAGAGAGGGTGAGGAGGCAGCTGAGGGGAGCCTGAAAGCGAGCTGGGTGCTATCCACATAGCACTGAAAGTTGGAGCAGAAAGCAGCAAAGCGGTGGGCGAGAGGTGCCAGGTATTGGTTGTACAGAGAGAAACAAGATCAATCTTTTATTAATTTACAAAAAAATAACAGGCTGTCATTGGAGTTCCCATAACTGAATCAGGGAGACTAATTTACCACATGCCAAAAGTAGAAAGCAGTTAGGGGTTATGTGCCTTGCATGTTACACACACACACACACACACACACACACACACACACACACACACACACACCATCTCTTGTTCTCTCTCTCTCAATTAATGATTAGCACACTTATATGCTGGTACATAGTCACAGTTTAATTAAACATTCTCACATAGACATATAAAGACACACACTCAATAACTAAAGCAGGGTAAGTAGTTGAGTGACTTCACAGATTCAAAGATGATAGAGTGAGTGTGGATAGTAGGCAATGTATGTGAGGTGGGTGAGGTGATACACACTCTCTCACACATACAGCCTTATTCACAAAGCATTTTGTTAAACGGGATAATCCCACTGTAAAGCTGTTTGTGAATCAGGCTCATACTGCTCATATCCAAATACACATAGGCAGATTCAGTGACCCTCAAAAACACTCCTACTTAAACCTACTTACAGGTGAGGGAACCAGTGACCTCATTAGCTTGCATTCACTCATTTTCACTAAAAGTAAGTTGAGGGATAAGTCACTGGATGAAGTGAGCACAAGTACGGCATAAAGCATGCCCTTATTAGCACAAACTCACAATGAATGGCTGAATCCCAGCAAATAGGAAGTGACACATCTCAGTCGAAATCCAAAACATGCAAAGGTCCAAACAATGATAATATACCCGGCAGCATACACTCATGTAATATGCTGCAATCGAGGACCTGTTACAACATTACGGGCAAACCCAATATGTGTGCAAGGCAAGGAAATACAACAAATCAAGTTTCTGATTTATCAGTAGATGCAGCGTTACAGTATCACAATACAGTTATATTCTCCACATTGTTATATTCCAATATAAGCCTAATTGTATATTGCTGATCCTTAAATTTGTAACATTTTAAGAACATTTGTAGTTTCTAACACCATTTAACCCCATTTTTAAACTCTACACTTTTACTTTATTTTCATCCTCCTGCACTTTATTGCACACGGTGTTAACAAACCACATGTGAAATGACAGAAAAAAAAAACTAGTTGACAATTTTTGGGCGTCGGAGATATATCAATGTTTAGTAGCAAATGAATATGATGATCTGATTCCCAGTTTTCTAAAGTATGCAGTATTTATATTCCAGCTCTGTCACTAATTCTTTCATTTTGACTTTACGTTTATTTTTAACCATTGATATAAAATGTACCAGTCTAATTCATAGATTACTTTAATAATGAAGACCACTTCTAAACAAAAGTGAAAGTACCTGTAGAAGTGTATTATTTTCTTCATTAAGAATTAAACTTCTCTTAGAAACTGGCAGGGCATGATAACCTGTAACTAAAGTCTCATCATTAAAAGCCCCTACCTCACAAGTCTCTGGGGCCACTTTATACTCTAACTGTAAAACATGGATTTAGCTTGATATGCAAACCCTAATTAATATCATCCATGCAATTCCTGGTGCATACGTTGATCTTAAGGGTAGTGCCGCTATGGCAACTTTGGCATAATACATAAACGAGGAATGGAAGTTCATTAATACAATGTTCATTAACTGTAGGGAGAGATCAGGACACACATGGGGAGAAGGATACACACAAAATGAATGGAGAAGTGATGTTTCAAGATGACTGTGAAATTGTGGGAGTTGGGAGACATCATGACTATTGGATCCTGCCTCCAGTGAAACTGTAAGCTAAGGTTTCTGTGGATTTGCAATCTTGAGACCGTAAAATATCACATACTTTGGTGTGGCTCGAAAAGTATGATGCAATGAAGAACAGAATAGAAAGCCCTCTACACACAGAACTGACAATTTGCCACGAGGAAATGATTAACGAATGAGAGGGCCACGTGAGCAAATGACAGGAAAGAATTGTAATGCATCCTAAAAAGTATGGGCAAATACCACTTGACTGTTGAAGACAGAAATGATTGGGTGAATAACTTCAGTACAATCTTCAATGGCACTCCATGTGATATTCAAGGAGATTAACACAAAGAGCAAGAAGGATTAGCATGCAAAGGACCGAAGATGCCACAAAAATCAATGACAGTGTTCTTAATAAAGCTGTCAAAAGTAGTGTTTCAAACATGAATTTGGACTGAACAGAAATATTCAAACAGAATGGGCACATGGTGGAACTGGTAAGGTAAGATCATACAACTGCAGATGTTAAAATGTTCTTATTAGGATATGAGTGTGACTGAACTACCTATATAGTTGGAAGCTTCCTAAGACCTGCTTGCAAGTTAAGGGATTTACCAATCCATTATATGGCATACATAGAACAGCCCAAGGAATTGAATTCTCCTCCCGATTCACCACCAATGCAGGTTCCAAACAACCCACACATTTCAATATAAAAGCAACTTACTATTTCCATGTCTGTGCAATCAAGTTACAAATTACCAAAGCATTCTAAATTGTTCAAAGAAAAGGAAAAAGTGTTATGTAAACTATGGAGAGATAAGGTAGATATTGTTTTTCTCCAAGAAACGCACTTGTTGCCATGATCTGAGGATTTATTGACTAACTCTAAATATACGGAGGTGCTGTTGAATTGTCACACATCAAAGTCAACAGGTGTGGGGATTCTGTTTAGAAGGAGCTTGAATATGTGTGTGGATATAGTGGTATGGACACGGAGGGTCGCATTATACTGGTTGATTAAAAATATGAGGGAAAATTGCTCTCTGTTGTTTCTGTATATGGTCCGTGTGTTAATAGTGGTACATGTTTTGTGTCTTTAGAAGCAATGTTACGTGATATGAGAGGAGAATCTATTATTTTAGGCAGGGATTTTAA
The DNA here is from genome assembly GCF_040938575.1 of Ambystoma mexicanum. Taxonomy (NCBI): domain Eukaryota; kingdom Metazoa; phylum Chordata; class Amphibia; order Caudata; family Ambystomatidae; genus Ambystoma; species Ambystoma mexicanum. The sequence goes on along the minus strand of NC_090923.1, from coordinate 378,491,306 downwards.
TTGTATTTTGGATTGTAAAGCAGATAGGTCTTCTGTGTGTAATTTTTCGGGGCAAAAATCGAGCAGGGAATTTAATGACTTCTTAGATGTTTATGGCCTTGTAGATACTTGGAGGAATCTGCATCCAAGGGATGTAGATTTTTCTTTTTATTCCCCGGCACATGATTCATATTCAAGACTGGATTATATTTTAGTTTCTGATGTATTGGTAGAATCTGTGGTTGCAGCAAGTATGGGGGAATGTAATTTATCTGATCACCGATTGTGGGATTGTGGGAATTAAATTGAACTTTAATGGTGGAAGACAAGGGAAATGTAGGTGGAGACTCAAACCCTTCATTCTGAAGGAAGAGAACGCTTCCAAAGCGTTGAGTGATTCCATGAAAAATTATGGGCCTCATTACACGGTAGGCGGCAACCATGGCGCCGGTATTTTTCCGTGTCCGCCTTGGTGGATGGCGGAATTACCGCCATACTCCAAGGTGAGCGGGGGCGGTAATTCCCCAGTCACCAAGGCACTTCCCCATTTCCAAAACCAGCTGTTAAGGTCGGGTCCCGCAAAGGGAACTCGTAGTAAGGCGGTAAGGGTTTACCGGTACCGGTGCCCTTACTGGTACCGGTAAACCCTTACTGCCTAACGTGTAATGAGGCCCTATGTCATTGATAATAAAGGTTTGTCAGATAGTCTGGTGGTTTGGGATTCCTTTAAAGCTTTCATTAGAGAGGAACTGATGAACTGGACTGCTAGGGCAAGGAAAAAAGGGGAAACAAAATTGATAGAGCTTGAGATTAAATTGGGATAGTTGCAAAAGAAATATGCTTTGTCAAAGAATAATAAAGATAGAGCAGAATTAAATATGGTAATGGAAGCCCTGCAATTTGAGATTGAATCTCAAATGGAGAAAGGTTTGTTTTATATGAGACAAAAGTATAGGGAAGGAGGAGAGGAGGAGATCGAGGAGGTAAACTGTTGGCAAACAAATTGAAAGGTCTTTCGGCAAGATCTCATGTACGTAAAATAGATAAAGGTACTGAGGGTGTAGCGGTAACGAGGAAAGAGATAGGTGAATGCTTTCGCTCATTTCATACAGAATTATACACTGATGATTTTACACCGAAATTACAGGATCTGGAAGAGTTTTTTGGAAAGGTTAATATTCCATCCTTGCCTGAGGAGGGTAGGAACTTCCTCGATGCACCAGTTGTTGTTTATTAGCAATAAGTGGATTCAAATATGAAAATTCCCCAGGTATGGATGGTTTACCATCCATACCTGAATGTTATTAATGTTTTGATGTAAAGCTGGCGCCGGAATTGTGTGAATTATACAATCGATTCTTAATGGAAGGTACTTTATGTCCGTTAATGAGGGAGGCTGTATTAACTGTTATTCCAAAACCAGGGAAGGATGCAGCTCATTGCTGCAATTATCGCCCTGTATTGTTGCTGAATGTAGACATGAAGATTTTTACTAAGATTTTGGCAAATAGGCTAGATAAGCATTTAGGAGGGCTGATTGACAGATCCCAGGCGGGTTTTTTAAGACATAGATACGGGTATGATAATATTAGGACTCTTTTGGACATTATGTGTTTGCCAGAGTCTAAGGTTAGTGAAACCCTGTTCATTTTTTTAGATGCCGAGAAGGCTTTCGATAGAGTAAATTGGACATTTCTGAACTACACTTTGTTGAAGATGGGATTTGGGCCGCTATTTATCAATGCTATAGGGGCTCTACAATCAGATATATCAGCCAGCATCTGGGTGAATGGGGGGTTTTCAGATTCTTTTCAGTTATTTAGGGGTACAAGACAGGGCTATCCTCTATCTCCTTTCCTTTTTAATTTGGCTCTGGAACCCCTGTTGGCCTATATCAGACAGAATATTAATGTAAGAGGATTATGTATAGGAGGTGGTGAAATTAAGGTCTTGGCATATGCGGATCATGTGGTGGTAGTCTTGAATAATACGGGGGAAGGTGGACTTGTTTTGAAGAATATGATTGAGGAAGTAGGGAGTTTGTCGGGTTATAAAATCAATTGGGGGAAATCTGTTGTTTTTCCAGTGAGAGTTACTGCTAATTGTGATCGATTGTTAGGTTGGGATTGTAAATGGGAAAATGACTGTGTGAAGTATTTGGGGATTTATTTGGTACGGGATATTAATAAACTTGTTGAATATAATGTGAATACAATAATAGAGATTCTCCAAAAAGACATTAGGAAATGGTGTTGTGCTATCTTAAGTATCTGGGCAAAGGTTAGTGCAATTAGATAGCTGACTACTAGAAACCTAGGAATCCATCTGTGACTAAGCTCTTAGCCTGTAGAACAAAACACGTCAAAAGATGCCTTTTTTAAGCATGCTTTAAAGAAGGACTTTAAAAGTTGTGCATCATATATTATAAGTTAGTATGTCCCCGTTTTGACAGCATATTTGTAAAAATGTTTGAACTGTAATAGAAAAGAACTCCTTTAAACATATTATATACATTATGTCACCACATCCTAATTTTTGATGAACGAAGGACGATCATTATTTTTATACTAATTTACTAAAAGCATTGCGCCATACAAGTTTAAAAAACCTCTTGTTTGCTTAGAATATTGTTATACTAGCCTACATATCAGTTTAGAAAAGAAAAGTGAGAGAAAGTTGTGTAAGTCTATGTGCCATTAATACAAATATGAAAATAAATGATTAATATCAACAATCACATACAAAATATTGTGTAATACACAGTGTGCATATCTTATTGCAATGTATAACTGACAACGGCTAACCTGCTTGTCTCAAACTTATGTCTATTTCAAATTTAAAAACTCTTTCAAGGCAGGTAATACTCCATTCTTGTATCATGAAGAACAGCACACTTGAACCTTATGATAAAAAAATGTACTTTGGATTACAAAAACAACACAGAATACTCTGTCACATGTTAACTCACAAACCATTATCTAGCAATTTTATTGCATGTTAAAGAACATTTTAAAAAATCTAACAACAATGAAAATATACTCTGTAGTAAAGAGTCATTGTACAAGACCGGTTTTAAATTACATTTTATGATCTGTTATCATCGATATGACACAGCTCTAATGTTCAATGATTATCTTTACCAATATCTTTTCAAGCTCCATACACCCTTGTCATATTACACCATAACTTCTCACCCATTAGAGCTCAGCCTACCAAATAGAATCCAGTTATAAACCTCAAAGACATCGTAATCTCAGATTAATACACAGTTGACCAAACAACAGCTTGTACAATGTATCGCCATTTGGTAATGTTATATAGCTGCTCATCAATATTATCCTCTTCTGTGTGTTGAGTTTATATTCCTATCTCTTGTCTGTACAGATTAACGCTCAGTGTGGGTCATGTCCGAGTGAGTGGTGTCATGAGTGGAATGTGTTGTGTGAAAGCTAGAATGTTCTAACCCAGGGGTTCTACAAAGAGTTGGTTGGAAGGGTGTGACCTGGGTGGTCGGTGGGTCCTCCTCTTATTGAATGGACTTGCAGGATGCATTTTAAGGATTAACTAATGGATAACTTACCTGTGACTCAGGTATCTTTAAATGTAACACTAGTCACAAGTTGACCCAAGGAGGAGGCTAGCAAGCAAACCCAGGAGAGTGGTAGCACAGCACGAACAGCTATATGAGTACTCACTGCCCCCCAACCACCAAACAGGGAGGCCTATATGAGAAATGATAGCTGGGGATGCAGTGTCACAGAAGTGATAAACTTGTAAGGTGATAGTTCAAAGCTCCTGAGCTCATTAACACTTTGAAGGTGTAGCTCTGAGGTGATACAAGGGAGGCCTACTATGCAGTAGTAAGGAAAGTGATAGTAAAGTAAAAAGTAATTGGGCACCCAAGGTGACAACTATTGATTTGAGGTTTGAAAAGGCTGTTGGAAGATAGAGGTGTGTAGAGGCTGGTGTGATGCTGGACAAATTAGGAGGAAGCGTGGGCTCTGGATTTGTGCTGTGGCTGGGCCTTTGGATGACCTGCAAAAGGCACACAGGTCTATACAGTGCTGTGGTGACGGAGTCAGTGAGCAAATCATGCAGCAGGGGTAAGCAACAGTGTCTGGGAACTGCACTGGTGTGCAGACTGAGAGCACCAGTGGTGATGGCTATGAGGGACGAGTGGTGTGCCAGTGTGTGAGGGGAGGAGCAGCGGAGCTCTGATCTGGTTATCTGGTGGATAAATGATGCCGTTGCCAGCATCATAATTGATTCATAGAAGAGCCCAGGGCATAACTTGGATGTTCTGATCTCGTCAGACTTTCCCATTCTATCCCTCTCACCACTCCTCTCTCTTGGCGTGATCACTTTCTCCTTTCCTCCCAGCTCACACTCTCCACCCCTCAGGCCAAGCCAACTGCAGCGCTGCCACCTAGCTTCTCGGTTATCTGACCCATGAAGTGTGTGTCAGTGGAGGCTTTCGCGGCCACTTTCTCCCCCCCTCCTCACCCTTTGGCTGACTCACACCCTAACACCGACCTCTCCATGTTCCACTCTGCTATATCGGATACTCTCAATTTCTTGCCCCTGTCATGAGGATCCGCTTGAAGCCCAAAGCCAAGTGCAACTCTTGGTATGACACAGACCTTGTCACCCTTAAACGCAAGTGCAGGGTGGCTGGGAGGAAATGGCGTGCTTCTGATACATCCTCTGGCAAACTGGCCTGCCGCCTGCTCCAAAGGCAATACCGGCTCTCTGTCCGCACCAAGAAGAGAGCCCACATCCAAGCCTGCATCTCTGCAGCATCTATCAACTCGGCTGAACTCTTTAAAATCTGCAAAGAGCTGGCCAATCCTGCTACCTCTGCTGTCCCTTCCCAGGCCCTCTGCACGGCCCTGGCTTCTCATTTAATCTCTAAATCTCAGGACATCGGTCCACTCTCTCTTCCTCTCCCCCTCCTCTCTCTACCTCTGGCCCCTCTTTGGCCACCTCTCCTCCCTCCTTCTCTGCCTTTCCCCTGTTCTTCCCTGATGAGGTTTCTAGACAAGTCTGCCGATCTATGAAAGTCTCGTCAAAACATGTTAACCCCTGTTCCTCCAAGCCATCAATTACCACATTGACACCTTGGCTCCTGCACTGGCTGAATTCTGCAACCACTCCTTCATGACTGGAGTCATCCTTCTCCCCCCTGAAGCACTCCGTTGTTCACCCTCTTCTTAAGAAACCCTCTGCGGACCCCACCTGCCCGGCTAACTATCACCCAATCGCCATCACTCCCTTCCTGGGCAAACTCCTGGAGAAACTGGCCATCTTCCATCTTAAACTCCACAACGAATTTGTTGGTTGTCTTCATGACCATCAGTCAGGCCGCTAGAAGCACGGAAACTGCTCTCCTGAACATCCGTGAAGACCTGCTTTCCAACCTTGATTCCAACACCCCGTGTGTCCTCGTCTTGCTTGATCTCTCTTCTGCCTTTGACACTGTCAACCACACCATCCTGCTCAACCGTCTCCATGATAACCTGGGTATCACAGGACAGGCTCTGACGTGGCTGACTTCTTTCCTCTCCGACCGACCCTCCCAGGTCCAACTTGGGTCCTTCCTCTCCGATATCTTTTCCTCTACCTGTGGTGTCCCCCAGGGATCTAACCTCTCTCCTTGGCTGTTCAACCAATACCTGGCACTCCTTGCCCACCGCATCGCCGCTCTCTGCCCCAATTTTCAGTGCTATGCAGATGATTCCCAGCTCATTTTCAGTCTACCCTCGGCCTCCTCCTCTCTCTCCCTCATCGCTGACTGTCTGTCTGCTATCCAGGAGTGGTGTGCCACCAATGACCTCTGCCTTAATTCCAGTAAGACCAAGATTCTACTCATAGGCACACCCCCTCCTTCCTTCCCTGCAGCTCTGTGGCCGGCCTCTCATGGCCCTCTTCCTGCTCCCACCTACAAGGCTAAAAACCTTGGGGTCATCGTCGACTCCACACTCTCCTTCTCTCCTCACATCTCTGACATCTCTAAGAAGTCACACTATCAGCTGCACCTCCTCAGAGGTATTCTTCCTCTCCTCTCCTTCCCCAGAAGCTCACAGTCTCCAGAACCCTGGTTCTCTCTAATCAGGACTATTGCAACAGCCTCTATCTAATCCTGCCTGCCTCTACTCTCCGCCCTCTGCAATTTATCCAAAACAGGACTGCGAGACTTGTCCTTGCCCTCAAGCCCAGGGATCGTATCTCTCCAGAACTGAAATCTCTGCACTGGCTCCCAGTGGCTGCAAGGATTAAGTTCAAAACCCTCTGCATTATCCACAAGGCCTTCTGGAGCATGGGGCCGCTTTACCTTCAACTCTCTCTTCCTAAATACCTTCCTTCTCGGGCTCTCCGCTCATCTGCCTCCAACTCCCTCAGGGCCAGCCACTTCTCCAAACAATGGGCCTCATTACGACCCAGGCGGAGGACCATGGTGCTATTAGCACCATGGTCCATGCCGGTGTCCGCCATGGCAGAATGGGGAATTACCACCCCATTCCAAGGTTGGTGGGGCGGTAATTCCTCATGCCGCCATGGCGCTTCCCCATTCCCATTTTTGCTCCATAGGGCTCAATGGGAATGGGGAAGGCGCTAAGTACGGTGCCGCAAATTGCGGCTCCGTACTTAGCACCAAGGTCCCTTTGCGGGTCCCTACTTTAACGGCTGGTAAAGCCAGCCGTTAAGGTCCGGTCCCGCAAAGGGACCTCGTAATTAGGCACTAATAGGTTAACGACGCCGCAGCCTTTTACGGCGCCATTAACCATTAGCGCCTGGGTCGTAATGAGGCCCAATGAGTTGGTGGTTGATCTCTCTCTTCAGCAGGGGCCTCCCTCTGGAACATCCTTCCTGCCTCCCTGAAACTTGAGGAGAACCATCTCCGGTTCCGGAAACACCTCAAAACCTTCCTCTTTGCTTCTGCCTTCTCTGCCTCTCTCCCCTGTTGAAACCCCCGGCCGAATCAGCAGTGGTTACCTGACCAGCCTTCTGACCTGGGGCCAGGTCCCACCCTTTGCACTCCTGTCCTGCCTCCCTGGAAACCCCTGCACTTAGGGACTGTTTTTTCTGCATCCCTAGAGTGCCCCCCACCAGCGCACTTGTCTGCTCTACCTTGCACTTGCCACCATCCGGTCACTTTTACCTATCATATTTATTCTTCTATACCATGTACTGCACTTCCGCCTCTCCCTCCCCCAGGCACTTTTCCCTCTCTCCCTACACTTGCACTTGCGCGATCTGAATGACACTTAGCCTAGTAGGATCGTTTGTCTGTCTTTCCACTATTTTCCCCTGCCCTGCATTGTCGCCCCTTGAAACACTTGTGTATAGGTGCGTTATAAATACCATATCATAACATATCATATCATACGGAGACGCAGCAGCTATGTGATACCGTGGTACCTTTGGTGATGACTATATTTCTATAATGCTATTGAAAAAAAGGCAATCATCAGAACAAGAATTATTTGAATGAAGAACTCTGGATTTACATAAAATACCCTTCTTCGTTTTATTGCTTTCCACACCAGTATGTGTATGTGGGCAAACATTGCTTTTAACTAGTATCCTCAGTTCTGTAAAATGTATACAGAAACATCCAGCTATCTACTTCATTGTGGGTTTGCTGTGATAATATATTGGAGGCAGGAACATTGTATTGTGAAAATGATATTGTTATGTGTGGTAACTCATTTCAAAGGTAACGGCTTCAAGATAGGATATTTAACTCTATGTGAACTGGTCTTTTAAATAAAATGTTGGCATTCATTTACATCTCTTTTCTATTATAATCATGCTATTTTACATCCATAGATATGCCTTCTATGTGCACTTTCCTGACGTTTAATGCAAAAACCAGAATTGAGAAGATATGTAATCCCAATTGTAATATTCAGATGACAAGCATAATGAAACATTACAAGCAGTGATGCTTAACCATTAATCAGTTTTTCTTACAGTATAATGCTAAAGTTAAAAGTGACTCAGCATGCTTAGGAGCTTTATGTCTAACATCTTGAGTTGAGAGTGTGTAAGACTGTGAGGTGATATTACTATGGCCGACATCCATTGCCAGCCATGCGGCATGGCATAAGAACTGTGGCAAGAAAAATGTAGTTCACGTTTTGCCAAATGCAAATGGAATCTCAGAACATGTAGTCTATCAGATGCATGACATTTTACAAATGGTTGTAGAGACAATGGAATAATATTTTGAAATGACTTTCATGAAGGGCACATTTAAACAAATCTATTAATGAGTAAAATAATTAATGAGGACCAAGCTGGATCTACCTTTAAAGGGAATAGAGAACCGATGTTTTGCTAATTTCTTTATAATATCTGTTAGAATATCCGTTAAAATATAACCAAAATAACAATGCTCATCGATGAAATCTAATTTTACATGGGACAAGTAAATTCAGCTGCATTATTTCTTGTATCCTGGATTTTATATTAGGTCATGCAGGATAAGATTATCTCAGATTAAATGTTGTGCTTTGGTCATTTGACTTAAACAGTAGGTTTTCTTGCTTGCAAGGGGAAAGAAAACATTATACAACTGGCACAAACTCTTCTTCCATAATTTTTGTATTAATTGTTTTCACAGTACTAGTCTAATATACCACATTGGAAATCTATAAACTAATATAAGCACCACATTCTATTAAAACATGTTATTCTGCAACAGATCACTACTTACGTAAGTGGTCCCAGCACCTTTAAACCAAAGGCTTTCTTAAGCCTGATATCTGCTTAAGGAACATATGTCCATACCTCAGTACGTCGCTAAACTAGCTACTAAGTAGGTAGTATCCCAATACAATTTTCATCACTGTGATCCACTGTCTCCCTAATTCAGTCACTCCTGGACATTCAGCCTGGGTGTCTGCAGTCCAGGGCCAAAAGCAGCAAAAGGCAACTCTCTGTTTTCGGGTCTCGTAGGGCTGGAAAGAGCATTTGGCCAGTACCCCTGCTCAAGCCAAGACTTGACTTACTTTGCTCAACCTTCACCAGACACCTGACTCCACGCATAGGGATCCTTCGACCCATTGACTATATGTTCACTACAGAGCTTCTGTTACCTCCCAGGACCAATGGACATTCCTGTTTTGTGTATGTTAACAGTTGTTTGGCTACCTATAGCCGCATTCTATCCCAACTCAGAACTTCGACCTACATCTACTCAGATAGCCATCCAGCCCTATAATCATGAACCTTGACCTAGCTCTATTTCTCCTTTTAATCACTTGTCTCCTTCTTCTCTTGTTTCATAGCCTTCAACCTTAACACAGTCTAACTTCGTCCTCAGTCTCCAACCTCCACATCTCCCTCCTTTCCCCTCTGCAACCGCACCCTTCAAACAAGTCTCTCCCATTCTCCCAGAATCTCCAACCTTATTTTCTATTCCTCTCACCTACTGCACACCTGCCCCTCTCCCCCACAACCTATCACTGTTTCACATGGCCTCTGGAATGCACAATCACTCTGCAACAAGTTTTACTATGTCGCTGATCACTTTGACTCTTATCACCCTCAACTTTCACTTCTTGCTATCACAGAAACCTGGATCTTCCCTCAGGGCTCTGCTATTATAGCAGTTTTCCACACTGATTGTGCTACCTTCTTGGACTCTGTCTGACCTGTTGGGAAGGGTGGCAGTGTGGAGTAGTTTATCAATAAGTCCCTCAACATTGCCCCTTTAACACAGTCTAACATCACATTTTCCTCTTTTGAATGTGCAACTCCTCTGAATATTCAGGCTCTCTAACAACCCCATGTCTTCTCAACACCTTCTCAGATCTGGCCGTTCTCCTTGAGGCACTTTCCACCAACATCCCAACTGTCATGATGGGGGACTGTAACCTTACCAGGTCCTCTGCAGCCCACTGCCTTAAACATACTCCCTCCTATCTGACCACTCAATCTACTCCCTCCATGACCAGCCTACCCACTGAGGTGGTAACTATCTTGACCTTATATTTCTCTCTAATTCACTCTCTATGGACTTCTCTCCTTCTGATCACTTTATTATTCACTTAAACATCTTGGTCCCTCCACCTCTCGACTATTCAATTACTTAGAGGGAATTTAGGCAAGCCTTTCTTGCCTCTTACCTTTATGATGTGAGGACCTCACTCCTGTCTCTCTCTCTCTCCTATATATGCCTTTTTCATTGACCATGTTTTTCGGACTTTCATTGTGCATGTATGACTCCATTTGACCAACTGTTTTCTGCTTGCACATTCACACTTTCCTATCCTTGTCCTCAGTGTTGGATCACCTCTGAAATGTAGACCCTCAAAACAAACATGCACAATGACCTACGATGCTGGTGCAAATTCCTTGAGCGGGTGGTATTGGTCTGGATCATCAAGTACCTTGAGGATAATAGCCTTGCAGGTCCACTTAAACCTGGCTTGGGTAGTAAACACTCGACTGAGACTGCACTCAAGCATATCTCCAACTTTCTCTCAAATGCTCACCACTCCAAACTCTTCTATACTATTGGCCCTCTCTGCCACTTTCAACACTATCATCCGTTTCTTTGTAATCCACGTCTCCATGACCTTGGGTTTTACAAATCTGCTCACACCTGGATCGCCTCCTACCTCAAAGGTAGATCCTTTAAAATCTCCTGGAAGTCGCACACATCTGTCCACACCCCTTTTCCTGTCAGCATCCCCCATCGATGAGTCCCTGGACCTCTGCTCTTCACCCTTGATACCCCTGTCCTATGCGGACTTATCTTGTCCTTTGGCTTTCACTGTGACCTTTTTGCTGACACTCAAATGTTCTTTTCCTTTCCTTCCATCGCCCCAGTACTCTCGGAATGAATTATAATCTGTTTAACTGAAATTCATCACTGGATGACTCTCCACTGCCTCATGCTGAACTGCTCAAAAAGAGAAGCTATCTTTCTCTTGGCTTGCTGTGCCATCCCTCCCCTCCCCTATTCTATCGCCTTCACACCTGACTTTCTTACTTCCTTATCCAAGGCGTGCAATCATGGGCTCCTCTTTGATAGCAATCTCCGACTCAACTACAGCACTTTATAACTACCAATGCCTCCACTGCTAGTATTAACCTCATCGCCATTTGGAAGATGTGTCCTTTCCTAACTAACCACTCTACATATATTAGAATCTCCACCCTCATGCTCCACAAACCTGACTACTGCTCAAGCCTACACCTTGGTCTTTCACTCTACTCCTTCCTCACTCTAGACAAAGTCCTCAACTTTGCTACCCACACTTGCTACAACCTAACCAGATCCTCCCTCACCTCTACTTACGGATAACATGCTGGTTGTCTTTCCATGCCCAACCTCTCCCTTTTCAAGTTCCTTTTAGTCAACAAAGCTATCAATGATCTCGCTCCTCAATACCTGTCTGATTGTATCTCTGTTAACTCACTATCTTGTTCCCTCCAAAAGTCCTATGCGGTCAATTGCACTATCCCAGGCCTCGCCCGTGCCTTCTCCTGCTTTGACTCTTTCTCCCCACTCACCGCACTCCACTGAAATCTGCTGCGAATCACAATCAAGGCCACCCCATCTCTTGAAAATTCTGTTTAAACTTCACTTACCTGCTAAAGAGGGAGCTCAATCTGCCCTCTTCCCATTCTCCCAAACCGATCCCACCATACCCCCCAGTGACGCTTAATAATGTAATTTTGTATTTTTATACTGTGCTCCTCTTTAGTTTCAAGCACTTTAAATGTTACCTTTGTAAATCACCTAGTTTATTACAAACATGTTTTCTGTTTGTCCTTAGTATATGGCACACTTTTTTACACCCTCAAACTGGCTCCTCGCTACTTGTTCTCTACTTGTTCTCATCTTTGTGCTATTGTACAGGCACCCTTCGTGGGAATGCCTCCATCATTTGTAAATGTGCTACTGTGTGTAATTTCTGATTGAAATTGAACTCCCTGTTCTTCAAGTAAATACAAATACAAAAACAGAGGCCTCTCAAATGTCCCCTGACCTTACTGCACTGATGCATGTTATTATAAGGCAGATACGGAATATGGAGACAATATACAGTGCTCAGTTAACCACCTTCTGACATTGTAGGATGTGATTGTACTGGTCACACGCTCTTCCCCCTGAAGCTCCACGCAGTCTTGTGTTGCAAAGATGTAGGTGAGTGATCTCAGATAGTCCTGCATGATGCTTGAGTGCTTTGGCCTACCATTGCTCAACTCTGGCCACCAATGACAGCAATCAAAAGTGGATTACTATCACTAATACATCTAGTCCAGTGGAGGGCCTGCAGCAGCACAGTAGACAAGGGGAAAGGTCCTCACGACTGCTGACAATTGAAACAGTAGAAGAAGAAGGCTCCAGCTGCACACTAGTCCATGAAGCATTATAATATTTTGTCAGATTTGGAGAGAATGAACGTGGTGGGCCATAGATACCACGAAATATACCATACTCACTGAAATAACATAATTTGGATCCTGTGTTAGCCTAGGATAATATAAAAAGCATTGTTAGAAAATGTGAACCAATTGATTTCTTAAATCGGCTAAAACCATATTTTTTTTCAATCTTTAATTATCTTCCAACCACTTTCCCAGGCAGAGATGAAATAAGATGTTTGCAAAAATAACACTATTTAACCAGCTGTTTCCAGAATTCCTTATCTTCCTATGTATGTTTTCCTGATCTGAAGCTTTTAACTGTGAGGCCTTCACTTCAGAGGTTGGCCCTGTGACTTGCATTCTGAATGGCACACTATGATGGGGAAGTGGAGAGAAAGAAGCACTGTTAGGCTGCTTTCAGGAAGGCATGAAGGGATTGGGTGGTGTCAGCCATGTGGGCGCACTGCTCTGGAAGGCCATTGGTCAGAGCCACAGCTATTTATATGTCCATCTCAAATGAGTCTGTTGCCGGTTATGTCCATCAATGTGTAAGCTACTGTAACAAGGCCAGTGCACTTGCCTTGTCAAGAGGGGGTAAGCCCCTCTTTTATGAGGCCTGGGAAGATGGGATCGGTCCAGAGCCAGTTCTTCCTGGAACCGGAAGGACCCAGCAGAGAGGAACCCTACCCCTGCCCCCCTTGGTGCCAACATGTATTGTTGCAGACCTCTGTCATATCCAGAACTCCTTCATGCATCAGGTACTTCCCAGTGTCTCTCTGTTGGTTTCAGATCACATGTAGCAGAAGTAAAGCTTCCGGAGAAACCCAAGACATCAACTTGCTGCTATGGAAATCACCCGCAAAGAGAGAGCAAACCCGGCCAACAGAAAGAAAGACGGAAGAACACTTGGTAGAGTACCTCAGAGACATCAGCTCATACCAGCGAATAAACCGAGAAGTTGCATTGTTACCCGCCAGCACCTGAAACACAGGGTAGTGGGTCAGGGTCTGAGGGTAATTGTTGAGCCCCCACAAGAGCACAGAGGTCCTCTAGACTACTGGGGATGTGAGGAAAAGGTATCCCCCAAAGGATTTACCACATAATTCCTTGGAAATGGGCCCTGGAACACAAACGCAAACATTGGACTTCCTAGACCATAATCTTTGTTATGTGGAAAGCCAGATAGGAAAACAGGGTCGGGATTAGCTCCCTTCTCATGACTTTTCATTTCACATACATACCCAGGGTGGGGAAGACAGGGCCAGATTGTCCAGGGTGACATATCCTATTCCAATAGGGGGAGGATGTTTTAATCAGGGGACAGGGAGCAGGAAGTGTAGGGTTTGTGGGTGAGGTCAGAGGTGTAAATGGATAACAACCTAGAGACCAGCAGAGGGAAGGTGGTAGTGTTGGCTTATGGAGATTTGTGGAGCATGTGAGGTATTTGTTTAGGATTGAAAGTGTTTCTGAGATTTGAGAGTGCATTTATGTGTAATTGGTGTTTAGACAAGGAAGTGTAAAGAGTGAGGGCGGAGGGATACGTGCTAGGTTTAGAGGAGGGGGGTAGTGTGGAGGAGGGAGTAGTGGTGTGGAGGAGGGTGTAGTAGTGTGGAGAAGGGAGTAGTAGTGTGGAAAAGGGAGTAGTGGTGTGGAAGTTGGAGCAGTGGCGTGGAAAAGGGAGAAGCAGAGTTCTGGTTGGAGGTGAAACATTAAAGGGGGAGGCAATACCTAGGAGGAGGTAGTACAGCAAACGAACACACGAGTGGTGGGAGGAGTGAGACCAAGTAGACAAAGAGGAATGATTAGAGTAGGGAGAGATGACAGTGGATATGGTAGGAGAATCTCGAATCATACAGATTGTGTGTAAGGCAGCATTGCAACTCTTTGTAGATCAGAGTGAGAAAGTTAAGACACCCAGCATTTAGATTACCATCTCTATCATAAGCCAATTTTTAGACAGTAGGGGTTAAAATCCAGTAACACTAAATTGGGGTTTAAGGATGCCTGGGGTAGGGAGGAGGTTCATTACAAGACAAGAGAGAGGGACAGCCCTATGGCTATTAAAACCTCAATAAAAACTCTGGACTACCTCAGAGAGTTGGAGTGATTTTTGTCACATCTGTGACATAGATAGAAGGTACAGTAAGTCACATGTCAGACACATTATTAAAGGCGCTTTCCATTGGAAAGGCATCTCTGCATTAAACTTGTTCACTCGAGCTTCTTAAAGAAGGATGACCTATACTATAAGGGAGGTTGATTGGCACTTTCTGTCATTGAATTTAGGGGCTAAAGGGAGCTATAAGAAATGTCAGTGTAAGTTAAAAACCTGTTAATTCAAAATAGATTTAAATAGGACATTTTAAACCAGAATCCTGTACTGGCTCGAATTTTAAAGCTGCCAACTGGGGAATCCAACATTTTATGAAACCAAATAACATAGCATTACATACCATAGCATGATATATTATTGGACACCTTTCTGAAAAATGGAAATATATCAAGAAAAACAGTTGGACAGCCGTTAAAGCTCAGAGTTGAAACAAGAGGTGTAATTAGAACTACCTAATTGATGTTAAATCTAATAGGCTGGGCCAATGGGCATGGAATTGATAGAAAATGGTGAGTGTGGCTAAGAGTCAGCTGTCTGTTAAAGCACCATTAGTCTCTGTATTAAGTCAGAATCAGGAGATGGACGAAATGGCATTTTGGGTAACCTATTTCTTTATAGGAACACAAAGCCCTATACTAGCCCTATGTTTGTCAGCCCTACTCTTAAGGCAAAGAAGGAGTCTAAAAAGTGCACCTCTGGATGCCTTACAAAATAATCCAAGTCCACCATGCAGAAAACATATTCTAATCGTATTCCTGTCCTTACCACTATAAACTAAAAAGAACCTAACCCTATGAATGATATCATGTGTCTTCTACCTAAATGATAGAATGTTGGATGGTTTCTGACCCCACCGTAATATCTTTGTATTGGAAAGGGCTTCATGCCCGATGATCGGTTGCAGAAAAGGCACCAGGAAATATGTCTTTCAACTCTCTTCCTCCCTGGTCAGGGACTTTGGTTTATTCTCAGGTTATTCTCCATGCTTGGGTCCCTCCCTGGTTCGTAAGTCCACAGCAAGTATTCCCCTTGGTATTACTCTCATGGGAAACTCATGGTGTTTTCTCCACCCAATTACCTCCTTGGCTTGACCCCTCCCTGGGTTCTCGGGTTTCACACCCCGTCTTGAGGTTCAGTTTCTCTAAGACCGCCTTAATGTCTGGTTTCTTTCAACCACCCTTTGAGACACTTTGTTCTCAACCCACCTTGGCGCCTGGTTGCACGCACCCCGCCTGGGGGTCTGTTTGTTCTTATCCCGCCTTGGGGTCTGGTTGCATGCACCAAACTTTGGTGTCAGTGCTTACCCTGCCTTGGGGTCTGGTTGCTCTCACCTGACCTTGGGGTCTGGTGGTTTTCAGTCTGCCTCAGGGCCTGTGTGCTCTCACCTGCCTTGGGGTCTGGTTGGCCTTTCTGCCCTCTGCCTTGATTCCAGGAGTGTCCTCATGCCATCTGTCTCCACCTGGTGCTCTGCCATGTAGGCGTTCAGGTAGATTGATGCAGCTTATCTGTTCTAGCTTTTCTGGCAGTTTTGCGTGTGTCTGGGCTGGCGCTCCCATCACGCTGCTATCTTGCTGGGTTTCAGCGCTGGTTCATTGTGGCTCTGTTCAGTTGCTGCTCAGTGATTACTCGCTGCTGGGGACTTAATGGGACTGGGCTTCTTTGGTCTATGTCCCGGTAGGGGAGCCGGGCATTTTCACAGGATTGTCCGCGCTTCCGTCCACCACACCTTCCGTATGCTCAGCTCTGTGCCCTACCACCCTGCAGGAGATCTCTCTTCCTGTGCTGCTCGTCTGAAGCTCCGCGGGGTACTCTTCCTTGTTGGTCCACTGCTGATTGGTCTCTTATCTTCCATGTAATTCTTAGGATAAGGGAGGACAATACATATCTCTATTAAGGGTCTGCCTGTCCTCTAAGAGGAGGAGGTCAACCCCACTGGGATCCCGCTCTCACTGTCCCCTAGGGGACAGATTGAATCATTATATCTCACAGTATTCTAATATGTGAACTTCTGCAAGATGCTAGAATAGGTTTAAATGGCCTTAATGCAGAAATTGATAGAAGAAGTCAACTGTCCTCCTCTGTCTGGCTAGAGGCTAGCTCTTGCGTCATAAGCTCTGCTTTTGTTTGGCCCAGAGACGTTTTTAAGGGAGGGTAAAAGGGGCACTTGCCTAGGGACTCCACCTTGTAGGGGGCCCCACATGGCTGCATGATCTGAAGAAGTAAGAATACATTGTTCACCAGTCTTAAATAGCACACGTCGGGATATTCTATGGGGTTCTTCTGAGGCTCTAAACCCACTGTCTTTCTGTTTTGACAAGTACATTCTGCCATGATCAATTCATCATGTATTGCTTTCTATGTTCACTGTGGTATGTATAGTTTGTGTGTTCCTTACGGCACAACTCTGTAGCATTATTTCCTTCCTTTGGGAATTATGTTGACCATGTGCAATTGGCAACAGTGAAATGCATATTGATATATTGAGTGCCACAATGGTTCAGAAGTTAGCTCAGTGTTTGAAGCACCCATTGCAGAGATATGTGTTCATATGCAAAATTAGAATAGCACATTCCAGCAAGGCTGGCTGAGCCTTTTCTATGTTTGAAGTGTATAAACCTGTCTGCACATGTACTTGGTTTTGCAGAACAACATCTGGTATTATCAGTAATGTACCTGCACCAGATAGGGGTTGCTATAAAAACTAACATATCATCCGTATGGTGAAGGTCTAGAAATTGGTTTGTTCAGATGGGGTGTTGTAAAACCTAGACAATCGCCTGAAACAATGTCATAAAGTGTTAGTCCAAGAAGTGAATAAGTATCCAAATCAAAGACTAGAGAACAAAAGCGTTCATGCTTGTATCCTGGATTTGCCAGCAGACGATGGTGATCCTGGTCAAATCTTCTAATATATCTTACATTACTGTTCTGTCTTCTGTGAGGTTTGCCTTCTTGCATGCTGCTGGTATGGCTTAGCCCATTACTTGATCTTTCTTCTTATGTAGGACATTTGGGTCGAAGGGCTGGTATCAGGGAAGCATATTGTACGGTCTGCTTGTTTGACACAAAAAAACGCTTTTGCTTTTGGTAAAAGTCAAAGGTTTTTATGCACATTTATAAATGTAAATGTCACAAGCCATTGTTTTGGAAGTATTTAAAGCTTTAAAATACAAAAGACAAACCCAGATTAAATTTGCTAAATGACATTGATTGGTATGCTGATACTTATAGACTTCCCTTAATGATGGAGAGAATGAAGCTAGAATCATTCCCATTTTGCATAACACTCTTCTATAATATTTTGTTTAAAAATGCTCATGTTTGGTAATGTGTTGGACTTGAAATGCTACTTGTTTATCATTCTGATTAGAAGGGAGTAAACGTGCCTATTATGCTTAGAGACAGTGGGCCTCATTAAACGGAAGGCGGTAATGGTTAACGGCCACCGTTAATGGTAACGGTGACCGTTAACCATTACCGCCTTACTACTAGGTCCCTTAGCGGGTTGGTGCTTTAACGCCTGATTTTTGCAGGCGTTAAAAACCAACCCGCTAAGGGACCTCGGAGCTAATTACGGCACCGCAAAATTGCGGTGCCGTAATTAGCGCCTTCCCCATTCCCATAGAGCCCTATGGGGCAGAAATGGGAATGGGGAAGGGCAATGGCGGAAGGGGGATTTACCGCCCCACCAACCTTGGAATGGGGCGGTAAATCCCCTTTCCGCCAAGGCGGTGCCGGTAATTTACCGGCATGGTCCAGGGTGCTAATAGCACCCTGGATCACCGCCTTCCGTGTAATGAGGCCCAGTATCCCAATCTATAGCTTGTGAGCGCGACGGGTTAGGGCGCGACCAGTATTCTTGATCCCTTAATTCCTTTGGTTCGGTGGAGCGGGGCCCTAAAGATGTCCATGCACAGGGCCCCAAAAGTGCTTAAGATGGCCCTGGTTTGGCCTTGTTTCTTTCTCTGCACTGCTACCTCACTGCCTTCCTTAACCAAACCCCTGACATTACCACTCGACGTATACGTAGGGTGAGGGTAGCAATGCTTCAGCCCATTCCAGTACAGGAGATTGTGGTAACACCCCTTCCTCTGCACCGCCCCACTTCACAACCCTGAGAAAACAAGATATTCCCAACTACCATCATGCATGCATGTCCTGGCCTAGGGAACCCCTAGGGTTCTCAAAGCCTTAACGAGGGTGTCAAGGCGATGGCTACAGCTTGCTTTGAGCTTGTGTGCACTACCACTTGGGTAGCCTGCCTGGTCGGGCATGGAGTCTACCGGCCGAAAGCTCTTTGACAAAAAAAAACCTGCCATTATCTTGCCCTTAACACCCCATCGTTATATTAATTGCCCTATGCGTAATGGCTGAGTGTGGGATCCGATGACTTAGGAACGTGTCTAAATTGACAGTAAACCACACTTACAACATTCACATGATAATTACCAAACACGCATGTCGGCACTGGTTC
The DNA here is from genome assembly GCF_040938575.1 of Ambystoma mexicanum. NCBI lineage: Eukaryota > Metazoa > Chordata > Amphibia > Caudata > Ambystomatidae > Ambystoma > Ambystoma mexicanum. Next base: position 378,472,353 of record NC_090923.1, on the reverse strand, counting down.
TCAGAGAGGAATATCGTCTTTAGTTAGCTTTTGCAGATAGTGGCAGTATTGGGAGTTGCACAGCATATATCCAAAGCATGCATGTGATATGTTCTGATATAAACTTTGAATGATAATAACATGCACTAGGCTGCATGGGGGCGGCCCCTTATAGATATTTTAAATCCCCTTTGTACCCCATTAAACAGCTGCATATGGCCCAAATGTGGAACACGGTGGCATATCGTAAGTAACACAAAGAAAGCAGCAGGGGGTAACACAGGCACAGACTATGTCACCAGAAGTGCTAGGAACAGATTGGATGCATGGCACAGTGTGAAAAACCTTGCTCAACACAGTCTGCTCTTTCACATGCTCCTGATGGTGGCACTTCTCATGTTATAGAGATAACTGCTTCCGTATATACTGCTGACAGCAGCTGTGCATACATTCGGACCACATGCCAAAAGACATATTCATTTCCTTCTGATCGAAAAAGTCGAGATGTGTTTTTATGATGGTGACTGCAACAAGGACTGGACGTGTCTGATGTAGGGAATATGGCGCCGGAAGAACCCACAACACGCGGTGACTGTTTGCAACACTACCTACTTCCCACCAATTTCAGAATAAGTACAAAAGAAAACAAGTCCTGAACTGCAAGTGCTTTGTCACAGTACAAGTCAGAGCGAATAGCTTCTGAAAAGCACGCGCAAGTTAAGGTGTTACCAATGAACGCACAATAACGACTCGATAAACTGCTCTCTGGTGGCTGATGGATAATTCGCATGTTGGAATGCACACACAATTGATGAGCAGCCAACATTCTATGATAGTAAAGTTCAAATCACTTGCAAACGGGTTAGTTGTACATTACCCACGTATTCAATAATAACAACTCAAAAGTAACAATGACACAAGTGACAACATCAAGAATATTAGGAGCAGCTGATTTGCTCTACTGTTCGGCTACCGATTTTTTTGTTTTTTTTGTACTGTTTCATTGCATTGTAAGCAATCCCTGCTACCATTTCCCAAAGGGAGCTGCAGTTAATGCCTCTACTTTGCAGGAATATAATGTCCTGCCAGGAATCAAACTTGCGAGATTGGAGTTGAACTACATCTCACAGCAGTACACACTTAACCCACTGAGCTACCTATAGTATAACAAATACACTGAGAAAGGTTTACGCCCATGATAGGTAATGTGGAAAATAATAACATGGAATACGAATGTATTGTATTTCTTGGCAATAACATGTAGTAATGATATAGACAGAGTAATAGACTAGGTGCTAGTTGTAATAGCCAGGGACACAATGGGGGTCATTACGAGTTTGGAGGTAACCATGGCGCTATTAGCCCCATGGCTGCCTCCAAACCCATACCGACGGCGCCCTGGTGAATGGAGGTATTACCGCCCCATTCCAAGGTTGGCGGGGGCGGTAATTCACACATCACACAATTCACAAAGGTGACGTTAACATTTCTTGGAGATTGTGTAACAGTGACAATGACGTGAGGGCTAGACCATAATATATGTTCATGTTCAATGCTAGGTACCCTTGTTAAGAGGAGAATTGGCTAGCCTTTTGGTGGTGGACTGTACTTGTGGGCATGAATAGACTGCTCTTCAAATGCCTAACACACAGTGGTTTACAACTTGATTGGAGACCCTTCTGAGTAGGCACATTGCCTCAGAACAGCTGGGTTTCTCATCAGTCGAGGTGCTCTCCGTGTGGATGCTGGAAGCACATTTCCTCATGACATGCCTTGAAGGTTAAATGTAAAAATACAAAAATCCCTGTAAAAGGGACATACATGCTTTGAACACATTACTACACATAGCTGCTGTCCTGAGCTGAAGTGAATGCATAGAAGTCTCAGAAACCACCCTTCTGTGTATTGTGCATTCTCTTTCAACCTCCCACAAACCGGTGGATGGGACTGCATTTGAATGCACATGCAAACTGAGACTAAACCATGCACCTTGACATGCCTGGAAATGACGAGCTCCAGAACCTAGTTTTCTCAAGTGTGTAGATGGCCACATGCGAATCTATGTACACATGTTGATGCATGTGTTGAAGAGGACGAATACTTTTCATGTAACTTTAGGAGGTGCACAAGTGAAGACCTTTAGTTGAGAAGAAATGTTTTGTAAGCTGCACCTTCAAAGTTGAATGTTTTTCATTTTCCAATCAATTGCATGGGCGTACATTCATCAATATGCCGATGCTAGTGGAAGTGGCATCATACAGCCAATGATGAAGTGGCATCATATGACCTTTACAAAATGGTGCAAGTACCTGGCCATCTAATAGAAGTTCCTGGCAAATGCCTAAAACTTCTTCACAAGCTACAACTGTTGGCTTTGACAATGCTTGTTTTTAAGCATAGTGCTTCTACATCAAGTGGCTGAAGGCAGACCTGGTTAAGAGATTTTTCTTACACGAGTATTGAGTTTACAGCTCCAATTACGTCATTAACTTTCAGAAGACTGGCAGGCACTTCGAGCAAAAAGTTTGATGGTAAGGCTTGACTAAAGTGACCTCAAAGAGTTCCCATGAAGAGGTGATTTGGAAGAGGAGGTGCAGGAACTGGGTGGGAATGCCCATTGGCATTAGCATGGCCATGGGAAGTCAGTGGGTGGGCATATAACCAAACAACCTCAGTTGCCAATTCTCCCTGTCTGTACTCTAATGCAAAAGCTTCAGTTTATAGGTGGCACAGGAACCACCTAATCGCCCAAACTAAAACTGATTAAATCGAACTCATCTCCAAGTTTAAAAACAATCCTAAAGTTACTTCCACAACACCCTCTCAAATGTTTTGCAGATGTAAAGGCTTCCACTGAACAATGCTGCCTGTACCCACTATAACTTTGAAAGACAGTCTACCAACACTTGCTTGAACACTGATGGAAACATGTAACACATCACTGGAAAAGCCCTAGACAAGACCACACCATTATGACAGCCTTCCATCAATTGTTCATCACCCTTTCATTAATCGAATAATTTAAAAATGATTGTAACATGGAAGAAAGACATATCAGGGGTATGCCTTGACATTTGGAATACTTTACCCATTATGCTGAGAACATAAATAAAGTACCTGACATTCAGGAAAAACCTTGGGACCTGGCTTTCCAAGCAAGCTTTCTCAGCCATTCGTTATAACATCACACAGAAAGACCCTTTTCCAAGATAAAGAGCTACATTTAAGACCCACGTGCCATGGGTATAGAAATACTGTGGGGAAGGACCGACCAGCTGGGCTTCCCTACATAGTCTACATGGATATACAACCAACAAACACTTAGTTTCCTGAGCAATGGACTGGGGGTGATCGATCTCTCAAGCTGAACAAGACCAATCATGCAGCTGGCCAGTACATAGGGGCCTCAGCACATGGGTTTCAGTACACCAGATGCTTCTAGATTGTTCTCCCCACACCCTTTTAACTATAATGCTGTTAATAAGAAACCTGCCGAGAGGGCATACACCTAAATACTCAATCACTGTAGGTGCCACCCAGAACCAAAGGGTCCATCTGATCCTCTTATAACTTACTCTCCCCTCCCATCTAACATTGCAGACATAACACAACCTCTTCACATGGCAGCAAGGTAAAGGAGCACCATCACCACGCACCACATTAGCTTCGTCATCCCCCTTTCCTGTGGGCAACCAGGTTCCCGAGGTGCTGATCAACCTTGGCTCTCCCTTCTGGTTTGAAAACACAGGAAGGTTCCCTCGAACCACTACCATAGTAGAAACTTACCGACATTCAGGACTTGAAAACATCCATCCTGCAGCCATTAACACCACAGGATTCACACTTGTCCTTCATCTGTCCCACTAACACCTTCACCCTCCCTTTTTCCATGCACAGCTACACTCAGCTAGGTCACTAAAATGGCACAAGTGCACTATACAATATTACACTCAATGCCCTCACCGGGTTTTTTGCTTAGGCCAAATTAGGGCCTTTCCCTCCTATATTATTATTATTATGGTATTCATTGAGCACAGACCTAGCCTCGAAAAGCAATAGAGGACTTTACGGGTCTCGGGAGGATAGCTCAGGGGCAACGCGCTCGCCTTGGATCAAGACGATGCGGAGCAACACAGGTTTGATCCCTGGGTCAGCGCTTAGAAACCTCTGTTTATTAAGTGCGTCATAAATAACCAATTACAATTCATTACAAATTACAGAGGTATACAGAGCGCTTTACAGAGGTGTAAAACATTACATATGCATTACAGAGTGCTTTTCAGTGGTAACAACAGAACAGGTCTACATCTGGAGTAGGATACAAAGGGACAAAGGGACAGCTGTACTGGTTGGGTGGAAGGAGAGGGGCAGGCGGCGTCTAATGAGTCAGGTGGCGCGAGGGGTGACATGATGGCCTAGGTGTTGAGGAGGAGACTATTGAAGAGGTGGGTCTTGATTTCTTTTCTGAATTGTAGGAGCATTGGGGCGAGTCTGATGCCAGCAAGTAGGAGGTTCCGTAGTCTTGGGGCATAGGCAGAGAATGCTTGTTTTCTGGTCCTTTCATTTTTTCAGTGGTGGATTTCAAGTCTGCACGTGTCCTCACTTCTGGTGGTGTGCTGTCCACCAGAGATGCAGAGTTTCTCCGCAAGGTAGCTGGGTGATTTGAGGGGGACTGCCTTATATATGAAGGTGATTTGTGCGTGCAGTGGGAGCCAGTGAAGGCCGATGCGGGCCGGGGTGATATGGTCGTATTTACGTAGACCCTTGATGAGGCATTCAACAGCATGTGGGACAATTCCCAGAGGCACAAGGGAGGATGACGGGAGGCTTTCGAGGAGTGCATTGCCCGCATCCAGGTGGGATAGGACCAGTGCTGGAATAGTGGATCTAAAGCTGTCTGTAGGGAGGAAGGACTTGAATGTTCACAGGAGTGAGAGGTGATACCAAGCTGTCTGAGCTCTCTTAGCTCTTGAAGGAGAGATGTTTGTCGATGTGGAATCCGAGTTACTTGGGGCAGGAGGTTAGTTTGTGTCTGAAGCCCTCAGAGTTCATGGTTGATAGCCAGGTCTGCATCTCTGGGTGTACGTTGTTCTTGGTGAGGAGTACAGATTCGGTCTTGGAGGGGTTGAGCTTCCAGTATGAACTGGACATCCAAGCCTGGATCAGCGAGAGGCAGTTTTGAGTGTACGGCTGTCCTTGATGGAGTCGATCTTGTGGTTTAGCCGTGTGTCATTGGTGTATTGGTGGCTGTGGATGTTGTGTGTGGCTAGGATGCTCCCAGTGGCTCCATGTATAGATTAGAGATCACTGGGAAGAGGATGGATCCCTGCGGGTAGCATTGGCGATCTAGGGGAGTCCATCTGAACAAACTGCTTGCAGTTGGCGAGGAAGTGCCTGACCCAGCGTAAGACAACGTTATTGAACCCCATGTTCTGATGTAGGGTGTCCGTAAGTGCCTGGTGGTCTACTGTGTCAAAAGCGGCCGAGAGGTCGAGTACAACCAGGAGGCAGACGTCAGGGACGTTGAGGGTATCGTCTACCACCTGTATGGTTGCTGTCTCCATGCTGCATCTGGGTCTGAATCCAGATTGGTAGGTTTGGAGGAGATTGTTGGTATCGATGTGTTGATGCAGTTGTGCGGCTACTGCTTTCTTGATGATCTTACCTAGGAAGGGAAGATGGGTGATGGGGCAATAGTTACCTAGGTTGTCGGGCTCCAGGGTGTTTTCTTTCAGTCAGGGAGGATCTGTCCTGTTTCTAGGGTAGATGGGAAGGTTCCTTGAGTCAGGGAGTTGTTGATGATCTCCAGGTAGGGAAGGAGAGCTTCTGCAGGGAAGGTCTTGAGGATGGATGAAGGGAGTATGCCATCTGTATAAAATGTGGATTTGAGGGTGGACAGGGTTTCCAACAGGGCTTCTGTCGACAGTGTCTTAAATGTTGTCCAGGGTGTGGAGATTTCCCAAGGTGGTATGTGGGCCTGTGAGTGCAGCGCTGGTGTCTATGTGCTGCCAAATCTTGCTGATTTTGTCAATGAAGAAGGTGTTATTGGCCGTGGATTTTTGGATGGAGTGTGGTATGACAGGGTTGGGTAGCGGGTTGACACACTGCATGACCACTTTGAAGAGAGCCCTAATTTTGTTGTCAGCTTCTGCTATGGTATTCTGATAGTAGGAGACCATGGCTGTGAGCGCCAGGTTGGATTCAGTACTGGAGTGGAATCAGGTTTTCTCTTGTTTCCTGATGACTCTTTTGCTGAGGTTGAGTTCTTGCGTGTTCCAGGGTGCTGACGGTTTCGGTCTGCAGGTGCGTTGTTTGAGAGTCCATTAAAGGTGTAGGTTGGCAAGGTCTTCGGTGAGGGCTTCCACTGGGAAGTTCTTGAAGGACCTGAAGGTTTGTCTGCTGTTTTTCTGCTGGGAGTGCTTGACTGGGGTTGTGTGCAGGATGTTGAAAGGCATGTCTAGTTGGTTAGACCAGTCAAGCGGGAGAGGAGAACTGTAGTAGAGGGAAGACAGTGCAGTGATGATCAGGTCGAGGATGTTACCCTTCTTGTATGTTGGGTCTTTCGTGTGTTGTGTGAGGCTGAGGGTGTGTGTCAAGAAGGTTGAGGAGAGCTTCCTTCATTGGTTTGGTGGCCGTGTTGCATGGAAGGTTGAAGTCTCCTAAGAAGATGTTGTTGGAGTGCGTGAGGGATGTGGTGGTAAACAGGTCGGTGAAGTCTTCAATGAAGGCGCCGTTGGGTTTGGGTGGTCTGTAGATGAGATGGAAGGTGACTGTGTCCATCAGGGAGAGCGGGAGGTAGCAGGAGAGGACATTGAAGGAGTCAATGTTGTCGACGTCAAGTCTGATACAGGGCCATAACGTCTTATGTATGTCTGCAAGGCCTCCACTGGTCTTGTTCTGCCCGTCTCTCTATATAGTAAATGACTCATGATGGAAGTTTGATAGAATTAATTATCTATATATTCAATGTCTTAACAATATGGTATCACACTTATGATATGTTTTATAAACTATTCACAGTTACATTTATCTGTTTATGTCAGGAAGAACTCAGCTGTACTGTTAATGGTTAATTCACTTCCCCGTGCCTCCCCATTGTCCTGCTGCATATCTCCCATTTCCTATGTCCTTTTCCTCCTCCTGTAATCCCTGATCCCCCTACCTGCCTGTCATGAAGCGGGCTCCTGCAATTTGGCACAATATAGTTCTCAGAAAATATATGGGGTAACTGAGCATACTATAAACCAGCCAATGAGTGTAAACCAGGTATAATGGAAACAGGCAATTATATGCGAAGTGTGCATAATATAAATTACCATTGTTGTACTAAGGAGGAATATTGGATGCCAACCACAAGGAGTGAACTGAACAACCACCACCAGTATTCTAAAATCTCACCTCAGCCTGCCCGCATTCTGTCATCCCTAATCACAACAGGATGGCTCATGTTTACACATTAAGCTACTGCCATTGAATGTCAATTCTTGCCAACAACCATTTCTGGGATTTTCTCCTTCTGAGTAGTCACTGACAGAAAATGTCATGTTCATGTATGTCCTGCAAGGAGGTCATCGACATTCCTTGCTCCCTACTAAAGCAATCAGAAAAAGATGGCACACTCAGTTACAGTCAATGGTTTGTAATTTCTTGAATCCAACCAACTCTGGGATATTGTTGTCCCTATTCATCATTGATGACAAGTTTGCCACTCAGTTACAGTCACTCACTGGTGATATCCTCCCCGCCACGAAGAATCCAAAAATGATATATACAGGTTCTATTTTATACCTCTTCCATAACTAAATCCTGCTTACATTTTTACATCTAACTCAGTGGGCCTCATTACAAGTCAGCCGGTCCAGAAAAAATATTGGTGGTAAATCCTCTGCCACCGTTGTTTCCGGACAGGCTGATTCCGAGTCCAGTAAGCGGGATGTGTCACTTCCGCCACGTCAGACCTGGCAGGAGTAACACCACCCGCCTGCAGGCAGACATGGAAACATGTCATCTCTGTCATTGACGGTACCAGTGTTTCCATGGTCCCCATCCCCATGGAGTCCTATGGGACTCCATGGGAATGGGGATTTACAGAATTCAACCTCCAGAATTACCGGGTCACCAGGGTTGTAATGCCCCGGTGATTCCGGCAATCACGGAGGCGGAATGGAATTACTGGCCCAGTGCAGCCTGCCGGTTTTTCCGGCATGGCTACCGCCGGACTTGTAATGAGGCCTAATATCTCCTATTTTAATGTTCTACCTATCCCTGAAATATCCATGCAACCAGGACTGACCGCAACCGTTAAATGCTTTAAACAACCTGCAAGATGGAAATTGCATGAGTGTCCTGACAAATCGACCGAAGCAATGGAAAGTCCAGTGATTCTGACCTTATCCAAAATAGCTTATAGATCCTTGCTGAAAATGTCACTGATATGCAGGTATTGTCCAATATGTTTGCTAATTCTTTGAGTTGTCTGTTCATTATGCTTAAAGCCAGACAGATTGCCAAACATGCAAGCTATCAAAAAATTTGATATTTAACCAATCTAAAAAAAATGCTGAGTCTACATTCACAGCATGTTGTTGCCATCTATTGCAATATGACAGAAGCTGCAGAGACATGGACTTTTAATAATCTAGAGAAGTCCGATCTATGAAAGCCTCGTCAAAGCAGGTTCTCACCTGCTCATCCAGAATCATCAAGGACCACATTGACACCCTTGCTCCAGCCTTGGCCGATTTCTGAAATCCTTTCTTTGCCTCTGGAACCTTCCCCTCCACCCTTAAGCACTCCTTTGTGCACCGCTTCTAAAGAAGCCCTCTGATGATCCTTCCTCTACGGCGAACTATCACCCAATCTTAATCACTCCTTTCCTGGGCAAACTCTTGGAAAAGCTGGCCATCTCCCAGTTTAATCTGCACACTGAATCTGTTGGTTGTCTCCACAACCACCTGTCTAGCTTCAGAGCTGCCAGAAGCACCGAAACTGCTATCCTGAATACCCATGAAGACCTGCTCTCTAACCTTGACTCTAAACTTCTTTCTGTCCTAATTCTCGATCTTTCATCGGTATTTGATACGGTCAACCATGCCATCTTGCTCAATCACCTCTGTAATAACCTGGGTATCACTGATTAGGCCTTGGCCTGGCTGACCTTCTTTCTCACTGACCAACCCTTTCAGGTCCAACTGGAGTCCTGTCTTTCTCCTATCTATCTCTCTACTTGTGGTGTTGCCCAGGAGTCTAACCTTTCTTCCTGGCTATTGAACCACTACCTGGAAACTCTTGCCCACTACATTGCTACTTTCTGCTCCAACTTTCAGTGTTATACGCATGACACCCAGCTCGCTTTCATGCTCCCCTCAGCCGCCTCTTCTCCTTCTCTCATACTGTCTGGCTGCAATTCAGGAATGGTGTGCCACTAATGATCTCTGCCTTAATGCCAGTAAGACTGAAACCCTCCACATCGGAACACCAGCTCCCTCCTTCCCACTCTCTCTGTGGGGCCCACTCTGGGTCCTCTTCCTGCTCCTACCTGTGAGGCTAAGAACCTTGGTGTCATCTTTGACTCCACCTATTCTTCTCTCCTCACATTTCTGATGTCTCTAAGAAGTCAAACGACCAGCTGCACCTCCTCATAGATATTCTTCCTTTCCTCACTTTCCCCCAGAAGCTCACTGTCTCCAGAGCTCTGGTCTTCTCTAGGCTGGACTACAGCAACATCCTCTTTCTAAATCGTCCTGCCTCTACTCTCTGACCTCTACAACTTATCCAGAACAGGACTGCAAGACTTGTTCTTGGCCTCAAGCCCAGGGATCGTATCTCTTCAACTCTGAAATCTCTTCACTGGCTCCCTGTGGCTGCAAGGATCAAGTTCAAGACCCTTTGCATCGTCCACAAGGCTTTCTGGGGCCTGAGACCACACTACCTCTAACTCTCCCTTCCTACACATCTCCCTTCTCGAGCTCTCAGCTCACCCACTTCCGACTCTCTGAGGGTCAGATGCTTTTCCAAGCACAGAGTAGGGGGCAGATCACTCTCTTTGGCTGAGGAGTCCCTCTGCAACAGCCTACTGCCTCACTCAAACTTGAGCAGAACCACATCCGGTTCTAGAAGTGTCGATCAGAGTTCCGGAAGCAACTCAAGACCTTCATATTTGCTTCCGCTTTCTCTCATCCTCTCGCCTGCTGATGGCCCAACTGCTCAACACACTGGTCAGCTGGCCACTCTGAATATGGGCCCAGTCTCCTTCATGTCCAGTTGCCCTCGTATTGCCTCCATGCTCCGACTGCCCCGGCACTCATGGTCTGTATCTGCAACCCTACAGTCCCTTCTCTCTGCACTTATGAGCTACTCGTGGGCTGCACTTATTGAGTAACCTCCTCCTTGCGCAACCACCCACCCACGGGCACTTCTCCACTTCCACGTCCCTGCACTTGCGTGACCTGAATGACACAAGGCCTAGTAAGATCTTTTTTTGTCCTGCCTCTGTTTCCCCCTCCCTGTCTTGGCATGCCTAGAAACACTTGTGTACAGGCACATTATAAATGCCAAATCATAATGGAGCACTATGAAGAGATGGAACTGCCAGTCCTTAGAAACATCAAGGGAGAGGAAGATGAGCATTTTAGAAGGAGAAAAAGGCTGTCAGGTGATCCAGACTAGTGGCTCAAGGGTGTTTGCTGCTGATGATGAGATGCTGCTCCAGAGCAGGGGTCCCAGCTCAATGCAAGTCTCATTGGTATTCATCACATATGCAACTGTGGTAATAGGAATGAGAAGAGACTTGCTAACTCATCACGTCTGTGGCCCTGGGGAGAGAAAGAGACACTGACCCCTGTGAGATGATTCACTACATGATGACGGAAAAGTAAGAAGCAAATACAGTGTAGCACCCAGGCAGAGTGTGGTTTCTGCAAACATCTCCCGAAGTCTCAATCTAGGTGAAAAGATGAAGATAAAACAACTTGGACTCTTGAAAAGATCATTGATCCCAGTGCTTCCAGTCTAGGAGAGGAATGTAGAGAAACAAACAGACCAAGTAGAGCCTGGGAAACCAGCGGCAGAGAAACAAATCTGCAGCATGAAGCAGAAGCAAACTAGTAGGGGCACGAGCAAAACGAATAGTGTGAAAGAGAGAGTGACTAATGCATGTCAGGGCCTGTAGTTCCTACACAGTCAAAACAGACTTGAATCTTTAAGAGACTGGGAGAATTGTGGCACATGCTGGGAAAAGCCAGGCCAAGTTATAGGCCATATGGTGAAGGGAAAAGAATGATGGATGTTGGGACCTGTAATCTAAGTCTTGAGAAAAGGAAGGCCTTACCAGAGAATCAGGAAGAGAGACAAAGTTAAAAGAATGATCAAAATCTATGAAGTGTAGAATGGTCTTAAACAAGATTTAAAGATGCATTACTTCCTTGATTTATACACATGTTTATTTCAGAGAATCTCAACATTATACTGTACACAGGATCACAGAAGAAACGTCTCTAAAGAAGCAGTCTACATAACTTTTTTATGTTCAGTCCTTCTTTTGTGTTTGGTTACAACTAGTAAGTGAAAGAATATGTATTATTGTTCATGCACACATTAACAAAGTCGAAGACTGTAAAGACTTGAGCGGGGTATCTGTACTCCTGCTCCCTATATGGCAGAGAAGAAGCACAGAGTACCACAGCCAAGGTTCTCTATTCCAGTGAGGCCCAAAAAGGCTCTCACCTGGGTTTGAGTAGTGGGTGTCTCCCAGTCATGTACATCCTGTACCTTACTGGGGAGAAGTTGGATTTCTTACCTCCTACCTCATGACCAAGACATGCAACTTTCCCCTGAGCTATCTGGTACTTGTTGGCCTTGATAGTGAGTTTAGCCATTATCAAGGCCTACAACACCTTATCCAAATGAGTCAAAGGCTCTTCCCAGGTGAAACTGTAGACAGCAATGTCGTCTAGGTAGGCTACACAAAAGGCCTTCAGCCCACTGAGTGCATGGTTGACTAATCTTTGGAAGGTGGCAGGTGCATTCTTCAACCCGAAAGGCATGACTCTAAACTGGTAGAGCCCCTCAGGTGTAGAGAATGCAGTCTTTTCCTTGGCTTGGTCCATCAGATCTATTTGCTAATAGCTTGAGGTAAGGTCAAAGGTGATCACAAATTTGGCAGCACCTATGGTGTCCACAATCTCCTCAGCCTTGGGCAATGGGTGTGTGTCAGTTTTGGTGACGGCATTGACCCTTCTGTAGTCCACACAGAAACGCCAATCCTTGGTACCTGCATGGGAACTTGCCTTGGGGACAAGGACCACTAGACTGTACCAGGGACTGGTTGAGGGTTCAATAACACACATATCCAACATCTTGGCGACCTCAGTCTAGATGTGGTTCTTCACAGTGTCTGACATCCTGTAACATCTGCTTTTGACAGGGACGCTGTCACCAGTGTCAATTTCGTACCTGCACCACGGGGTGAGGCCTGGTGTCAGTGAGAACAGAGGGGCATACTGCCAGAGCAAAGCCTTGCAGGCCCTCTGCTGCTCTTGTGTCAGATTTGGAGAGAGATGCACTTCCTCCATTGAGCCATCCTGAAGGTTTCTATGCAGCAAATCAGGAAGGGGCTCACTCTCTTATCCTCTTCGTGCTCTGAAGCTAGCAAGAGGCATGAGACTTCTGCTCGCCTATGGAAAGGCTGAGCCTGTTGACATAGAATACCTGAGGGGCTACCCCAGGGACTCCCATGTCAACCAAATAATTGACTTTGCCCATCTTGGAGATTATCCGGAAGGGTCCAGTCATCTGCCAACGCTCTAGCCTTGGTAGGCTCCATCACAAGGATCTCCTGTCCTGGAGTCCAATCCACTTTTGATGCTTTAAGGTCATGCCAGTATTTGTTCAATTCCTGGCTTGCCTTAAGGTTCGCTGTCACTTGGCCCATCATCTGTGTCATCCTCCATCTGAGGCCTAACACATAGTCCTCCACTTGCTTGCCAGGATCTGGAGGGGTGGCATCCAAACCTTCTCTGATAAAGGCAAGGGGCCCCCTCACAGGATGTCCAAAGAGTAACTCAAAGGGGCTGAAACCAACACTCACTTGAGGTACGTCTCTGTAAGCGAACAGCACGCATGACAGGAGGAGATCCCATTTCCTCCTAAGGGGCTCTTCCAAAGAACCCAGCATGCCCTTGAGAGTTCTATTAAATCTCTGAACCAGACCATTGGTCTGGGGATGGTAGGAAGTGGAAAACGTGTAGGTTACTCAGCACTCTTTCCACATTGTTTTCATGTAACTCGATATGAAGTTGGATCCTCTGTCAGAGACAACCTCCTGAGGGAATCCAACCCTGGTAAAAATGCCCAGGAGCGCCTTGGCAACCACTTTGGCAGTAACAGTCCAAAGGGGTATAGCCTCAGGGTATCTTGTAGCATGATCTACCTAGACCAGGATGAATCGATGTCCACCTGAAGTGGGAGGGTCAAGGGGACTGACAACGTTGATGCCAACCCTCTCAAATGGGGTGACAACCACTGGCAATGGCTGCAGTGGGGCAATGACACTGCCTCCAGTCTTGCCAGACAACTGACAAGTGGGGCAGGTCCTGCAATGGGACTCCACTTCTACTCCCATCCGGGCTTGACCACGGCTGGCTTTTGTATCTTTGGTGGCATCTTTGAGGACTTCGGGTGGTGGGAAACCCACCGGCGGATTCTCCTCGGTTCGTCAGCGACCTTGACTTTCTCCGGCAGGACAAAGTGCTCTACGGTGGTGATCAAGGGATTCCTTGATTCAAATGTCTTAGGCAATGGAGCATTGCGGCTCCGGTCGACAATGTTGGTCGTCGACGGCGATGGACTTCAATATCCGGGCACTTCACTTCAGATTCCTCAGCGGTCCCCGTCTCTGGTCGGCAGCCTTTCGATGACTGACTTCCAGGAGCCTTGGTGAAGGTTAGCTGGTACACGATGTGCCCTCGTAGCTTGGGAAGAGGTCTCACAGCAAGGTCCTCTCTTGGATCAGTTTTTTGAAGGCACAGCAACTTTCAAATTGTGTATAAGAGAAACAGCAGTTAACCTTCTTCTTCCGGCTCGGCTTTGAGCGTAAGCATCAAGTTTCGACTTCAGCTTCTGGATGATTTCCATCAGCGAGAGGGCCCCAGAAATACTGTTTGGTCTCTTATTCACTCTGCTGGGTCACACTCAGGCAACCAATCATTCAGAAGGGCATTCAGGAAGGCAGGCAGCCAATCAGGCTCACAGTGCATTCCGGCTACTCTTCTCTATCCAGACACTCACAACAAGGAATGTAGATTGGGACAAGCACCCAGCCATTCAGCACTCCACACTGCATTCATACTAGTTTCGGGCAGGGCTGTCTCAGTCTTTGTGTCACATACCAGAAACCAGACACCCATAACATGAAATGCATATTGGTCACACACTCCATTCACCCAGGTCCCATCCCATGGGCGTACCCACAATATACAGTCATTGTGAAGGCTCCAGCCAGTCTGGCCTGGACTTCCCCAAAATACCATATATGAAACTTCCACCCAACAGCCAGTCAGGGGAAGGGACAGAGTCAGGGCTTCCTAGGACTTTTGGAAAACAAGGTAACAGGCAATAGAAAGCAAGAGGCCACAGGGGCCATCTTGTCTCCTGTAAGAAATCAACTGATTCTAATGGCAGGGCCTGGGTATCCCGAAATGGAGGATACTCAGAGCACCTGTCAAATTCAGCATGGAGCTGCCACCAGCCCATACCGTGCTCTGTGGGACACAGACAGGTGCCCAAAACATACACAAGGGGTACAGGGTTTTACCCCCACCCATGGGTACCATAAGGATATCCCAAGGGTCTGTTCACCACAACCAAAAAGAGGAAGAGCTGCACTGCCAGGAGTCCCACATGGACTCCTGTGCAGAAATTAACACAGAACACACATGATGAAAGGACTACAGGACAAGGACATGGAGGCCCTGTCCCTCCAATGCATTTCTAGCATCACAAAGACTTTAAATAATTGCAATTTAAACATGATATACATGCATTTTTTATATAAATAATTAACTAATTTGTCAAACGTTTTCTAACTCCTGTAATACTTATTTTCTTTACTGGGCACTAATAATTAAAACATACCCTTTGGAATTTCTCAACCCATAATTAATATTTGCCCAAAAAGTAGTTTCTACATACTTTGCAGAGACTGCAACTTTTTTTAAAGCATAATAAATAGTTTGAAGAGTTTAAACTAACTTGTTTAATATAGAATGTATTTATTTTGTCTGTTTCTGCAGTGCAGGTTTAGAGAAACATGCACGTTTGTTTACTGTATTATTATGCAGATGGTATATTACATTTTATCCAGTCACCTACATTGAGGGACAGAGTTACTGATGCTTGACCGGAGTAGAGGTGGGAAGAGCATGGCAAATAACTCATGGGCAGATCAGGGTATGGGTAGCTTGTTCAGTTTGCTAGTGGCACATACAGAGAAACAAGGCAGGTTTTGATTTGTACATACCCATGGGCAGGAGGCTCATGGTGCAAACCATGGTGCAGAAATAACAAGGTATGTTTTCTTCTTTTCTTTTTGGATTTGTGAATCTCAAACCTTGCCAGGTGCAATGATGTGTATTATCCAGAGACCACAGATCATTGAAAACTATTCTGCAATAAGTTGGATTTTATGATTTTATGAGGCTTGTGTCAATATAGCACCCAGGTGCAGATGGTAAGGGTGAAGGTGAAACCATTCAGAGCCATGTTGGAGAGTCATGCCTGTATCTGTAGGTGAAGCATACTGCCAATAATGAGCATACACTCTGCTTGGCTCGAGCTTTAGGAAAACAGAAGTCATGCATGTTCCTCTGGGGTTTAGTGAGGTCCTGAAACACTGAATGTTGTTCACATATGCCACTTCAAGGCAACGTCTGTATTAAGGAGAGTGATTGTTTCGAATGCAGTGCTGGTGATGCCCATGCACGAAGATGGTACCCAAAGGTGTTCACCATAGATGATCCAGGAGAAATAGGAGGCTGGAGTTTGTCTGCAAATCATACACCATCATTCACTGTCCGTAATGATTGGGCAAAAGTCGTTGTGTCAGTCAATGTGGACCCCCAGTAGGATGAAAATGCATTTTTAGGATGCTGACAGGCAGATAGGAGGTAGGAGGTGAGTTGGCAGTTGTAAGGCTTGTCTGAAGTTTGGTGTGTTTTCTTCAGGAAATGTATGGATCTGTACCTTCATTTTTGAGATGTGAAAGCTATCAATCTGGAGAAAGATGTTGACAATCTTACAGAAAGAGATATTTGTAGAGGAGATGAGGATTTTAATGAGCCAGTAGGGTATGATATTATCATCATTCGTGGTGGCTTTTAGTGGATTCATAAACAGGACTGAAAAATCAGTAGTTGAAAGAGACGACGCATAGGTGTGTTGCAAGGAGTCGGGTGTTGGCTGATTGTGCATTTGTTAGGTCAGTATTCTGTCTGTTGTGGTTTATATTGGTCATGAATTTGTGATTTATCTTGATGATATGTGTAATTAGTTTGGGCTTATGAGGTGGAGTAGTGGATTGATGGAGTGTGTGACAGCCCTTTTATTACCTGTGTCAGCTTCTGTAAGTGTTTTGATGTAGTAATCTGACTGCACTTATGTTTTATTGAGTGCTTTGAAATCTGCTTGAGCATTGTGAGGCTTTCAAAGGACCGTTTATTTTTAGGTTTTTTGATGCACTGCTTATTGATATCGAATTAATTAGTAAAAATTGGTGGTGTTTTTGGATTGATCTGGTCTGCAGTGGTGGTCTACTAGAGGTTTGTTTGGAGTAACCAGGAGTGTGTGCATGCAGTTTGTTGTCGGTGGTGAATGTGGGACAGTTGCGTTACAGTGGCTTGATGGGAACGTTCTGGAAGGATATGTATTGAACTGAGTAAACATTGGCAGGAACTTGTAAGGTGTTATTATTAATCGTAGTAGTGCGTGGCTATGCCTTTGAGAACAATGCGTACAATATTGCTTTGAAAGCACTGGGTGAGGCTTGGTATGGTTTTGGGGTAAGCAATGCTCTCCATCAATAATGAATGATAAATGTTATATCAAACATTGTGGAAGTGGAAGCACCCAAAATATGTATTGTTGGTTTTTCAGATGGTGGTTCACTATGTGAGTTCATTACATTTGGTAATTAAATCTTGATTGTAACCTAGAAGGTCATAGATGAGGGTGTGTGGGTGTACGTTGGGATGATAGGAAGTTGATGAATGGGGATTGTCAGACTGTGAATGGTAATGTTATTAACAAATCAATAGACCCCTTTACAAGTTTGGCATTGTGGTAAAACATTGCTGGTACATCCGTTACCAACACTTTTGTTTAGTGGTAACAGAATAACTGCTACTTTTACAAACCACCAAATTCCGCGTTTGACCCCAAAGTGGAGAATTTACCTCCAGCACCATGCTGGGGGTACATCTTCCACTTAATGCCAAGAATCTGTGGATTTACAGTGCAGAATTACTGCTTGTGTTAAATCTGACATAAATCAGCATGGAGTCATATGGTCTCAGAAAATGGAGATCTACACTACCATAAACCATGGGAACAAGTGGCGTAATGTTAAATGATTTTGGCTGTGGTTTGGAGGATCGGCCACCGATTTGCAGACCTCATAATGAGGCTTACATTGTTTTGTCGTTGTTAGATTATATGGTCAAACCCAACTATTTTTTACTAAAACATTCACAACAAATATTGCCACAACTCCATTCATGAGTTCAGATGAATATGTGGTCATATATTTATATATTTATTTAAGAACCTATAACCTTTTGTGATTGCCCAGTATCTGGAGTCACACTTTGTCAATGTATTTCATACTGTTCTGTTGCATACGTGTAATGTGGATATCTGTTTGATAACTGTACAGCACATCCAGCTACATCTGTAAATTGAGGTATTTTCCATTCATGTACCACTCATGTACTAGTATGTTATTTTATTTTATTGGGTTTTATATCTCACTATACTGCCATTCACTCTCTTGTCACTCTGGGTGATCTGAAAAGAGACGGGGTGGGGCTGATCGGGGAGGAGAGAGAAAATGCAAGATAGCTTTGCTATTGTGTGGCTGGGTCCATTTCAAAAGCACCCAGACTCTATACCTGGAATTCTTTCCTGGTGGTCTCTATTGTACATGGTGTGAGGGTATGTTGGTTAGGTCATTTTTTGATGTTTGTTAGGGGTATTCAATTGTTGTGTATGGGTGGCATACATAAAAGGATTCAATCATGGTAGTGCAGGGAGCAATCTTGAATAACCATCAGGAGTTTTCATCACAACATCCTGCTTTTGGTGCACCTCAGGTAGAGTAGCTGTGTAGAGAGGTCAAGCAGTATTCTGGAACAGAATGGTTTTACTGGCAATGGATAGTGTGCAGAAGCTCATTCTAATAACAATTGGAAAGACAGTGGTGGCCAGGGGAGGAGACAGAATAAGAAATACAAGTGGAGGTAGCAGTGGGGTGAGTTTGTTGGAGGGGTAACCCATAATAGGGACACTCTGTCACAGTGGGCAAAGGTATGCTGGGCAACCACATAACACCTTAATATGTAACATCTGGAAGCCAATCACAGTGGGAAAAAATGCACATGGGATGACTTGGAGTGAAATTACAGTGTGATCCTATGAGCAGAATCATGGTGGGGAGATAGGGGTTGAACTCCTACTGATTCCTAGAAAGAAATGACCTGTTAGTTACCTTGTGGCTTGGTGGTATATCTGGTTTGTCTGGGTATTCAGCAGTAATGTGAAAACATAGGGCCTCATTATACGGATGGCAGTAACCATGGCGCTAGTAGCGCCATGGTTGCCGCCGGAGTCCGGCATGGTGAATGGCGGAATTACCTCCCCATTCCAAGGTTGGCGGGGGCGGTAATTCCCCATTCACCATGGCCCTTCCCCATTCCCATTTGAGCCCCCATAGGGCTCAATGGGAATGGGGAAGGAGCAAATAACGGTACCGCAATTAGCGGTACCGTTATTTGCTCTGAAGTCCCTCAGCGGGTCCCGTACTTAACGTGTGGTATGACCACACATTAAGGACGGGACCCACTGAGGGACCTCGTAGTAGGGCAGTAAGGGATTACCGGCACCGGTGCCCTTACCGGTGCCGGTAATCCTTTATCGACATCCGTGTAATGAGGCCCATAGTTTTGTGTAAGGTTCCTTGCTGGGTCTTTTGAACAGTGTGCAGTTGAGTGAGTTACTCATGGGCCTCTCATTGGGGAGCTGTGACCTGAGGCTAGAGTCTGTAGGAGATCCATTGTATTTATTTTATTTTATTTTATTTTATTTTATTTTATTTTAGCATTTGTAAAGCGCACTACAGCCCACAGGCAACAAGGCGCTATAAGGACATTTTAAGAAGGCTTGCTTGAGGGTTACAGTAGGCGGCCCCAAAAAGTATAATTAAATACATTTGCATGGTTACAGAGGATACAATTTAGGACGTTACAGTTGGTTACTAATAATCTAGTCTAGGTAACAGGAGGCAAACACAGATATTCTCCTATACAAGGTGATACAGAAGAAGTGCAAAACCTAGAATGACAAGGTCTTAAATGAAGAGGTTGATTTTTAAGGTCTTGCCGAAGGCCATGTGTGAGTCGATTGATCTGATCTGAGCGGGGAGGTTGTTCCATAAGGTTGCCGCCATAGTAGGGAAGCTGGTGCCTCCTGCACGCACTCTGCGTGTGTGCGGGACAGTGATGCGGTTGGCATAGGCTGCCCTCGATGACCTTGATGATTGAGCCATTCCCAGTTCATACTTTGAACCCTCTTGGGTTAATCTGGTGTTCAGTATTTTGCATAGTGTGTTGCAGATTTGCCTTTGGTTCAATGCTAGCTCCTGAGGTTGAATTTTAAAGGTGTGACCTTGGTTGCTGAAGACTTGTTGAACAGGTAGGTCTTCAGTGTTTTCTATAAGGTAAAGTGTTTTTTTATTTACCTTGATAGAGTTCCAGAGTTTAGTTGTGATGTTGACGAAGACAGGTCCTCTGTGCCTGTTTTTTTATGCATCATGGACCTGTTATTTTGTTCTCGGGGTCTAGTCAGGTTGTGTGGGGTGATCTTACATTACATAATAGCAGTATGTGTTTATATGTGCACTCATTTTCAAATATTTTAATTAAGGATGCAACAACAGTTGTCTGATTTAAGAATGAATACTGTAACGTCATATCTCACCCTAGCAATATTTATTTTACCGTGGATAGCAATTCATTTTTGCTAAAGAATATTTGAAATCAATCAATGAATCATGAGCTTTATTCGGAGACATAGTTCCATAAAAGCAAAAATATACCAATAATGTCATTAGGCAAACATATACAAAAAAACACAATAGGTGACATAAAATCCGATGATTTCCGAAATATACAATAAATAATACACTAAGTCAGATCTACTAGTCACATTTAGAGAATATAAAATCAGTAATATCCATGAAATCATGAACCAAAACATATAATTCATCATAAAAAATAATAAAAATCCAACCCCTAATCCCCAATATATATATTAGCCTTTTGATCCAAGCCTCACTAATGCATCATGCTGCTGAAAACTCCATATGGGGCATAGTAGAATCTGTACATAAAAGAATTGCCCCAGTCCTAACACCACAGTTCCTAAATAAAAGGATTAGCCAGCGTCTTTTAGATTGTATTAGTTCAGAGCAACATTGAATATACCTTCAACAATATAAGAACGCATTGTGCACTTAGAACATGGGTCTGCAATCTGCGGCTCACCTGTGGTGTTGTACTATGATTCCCATGCTCCCCCACCATTGATTATACAGGATAAGGATGATGGGAAGTGGAAAACATGTGGAGAGCCAAGGATTGCAAACCCTGTCTCACTTCTATCAAACAAATCCTTAGGCTTAGAATAATTAGCCTGGGGTAATTTCCCTAAACAAACTTCATGTTCAGATTTTCTTCTGTTTTTTTTAAAGCTACACCTGATGAAAACGACACTCAATACAAAATTTATACTTAGTTATGATGTAACATTCCATTAGGGGTTTGCTTCTATATTGGTGTAAAGTGCACGCAAGTGCTCACTCCAAGTATGATTTTTTAATATTCATAATGCAAGAGTGGTTAATAAGAATGAAAGTAGTTCAGTTCCGGATACCTTGCACTATTTGATTTGGAAGGATGGATATCCACTACAATAGTTTTGTTCACAACCCAATGTGTTTTTTTTAGTGTAGTGAAGACATGTAGTCTTATAGGTCAGCCGACTTGTGTCTCGACCTCAAGGGTCCCTTTCAAGGCTAAAGCAAGTGTTATGTCAAGGCCTCTGTGGGTTCTTGGGCTGGTTTTGCGGTCCTGGTCAGGCTAGAGAGTTAATATTCCCATCGCGATGTGCAATGATACTCCTGGTAGTGCGACTCAAGGAGTATCATCTCACATCACGACAAAGAGCATATCTTTCCTGCCTTAATGGACCACTTTATTGAAAGGAGTAAACATTCAAATATAAACATTGTGAATGTGAAGTAGCTTTTAATTGCCGATGCCAAAGAATCAAAACTTTAAAATGATCTAAATCCTCAAGAGCAGTAACTAATTGGTGGTCAACAATGTTAAACCCAAGATTGGGCAGAGAAAATAGGGAGTCGCTAAAGCTTATAGGTCTTTTGTGCTGCTACTTTCTAGGAGTCTATTAAAATCAGCAATGTATCCGACTGACAAGCCATAAGGAACCTCAATTTTATGGTAAGGCGCATGGAATTTCTCTATAATAATCTGCCCGAGGAGCTCCTTCTTACATCATCAGAACAAAATAAGAAACACAAACAAAACATAACAATTCCATGGAGAAGGCCTTTCATAAGCATTTTCTCAAATGATAAGTACTGCACTGCTCTGTTCTCATACTTTATTTTACCTTTTACCTTTCTGCAAACCAAGCACTGGCAAGGACTAAGCACTACCCAGGACTCTGAACCCTGTGCATTTTGTGCCTGTTGTTTTGTTTTTTCTTTCATTTGCATAGCTTTTTGCACCTCCCTATCTCCAAGAAACTCACCCAGGCCATTCTCTCCTTTAACTTCTAGTTTAGCTTTCCGTCTGACTTTTCAGGTTGATCACCGTCTCCTGGTGCTCTCACCAACCCAGAGTTTAGACCATGCATGCAAGGCTCCTCTTATGCTTTAAGATCTGCACATGCATCGTAACAGCAGGTACTAGCTCAATGGAAAAGGTCACACGTGACTATACTACCCCTTGCATGTGCACCTTATTCCCAAGTCTTGCTGGGCACATATCATCTCTTCTTTGAATCGAGTCTGACCACAGGTCCACCCTGCCTTTACTCACTGGTTACGATTTCTGCGGCTTCCGGCATTGCCCCATGTGATGTACACTGCACACTCGAGCCTTTCTTGAAGCCTACATCCTTGGTTCAGATGGCTTGGGGATATAAGGACACACTGTGTCACAGCAGCAAATACTGGGTTTTGCCATATGGGCCAAATGGATCCTTTGGAAAAATGCATGTGCCTTCCCTTGTGGTGCCTATGTAGGTCTCCCTGCCCTCATTGTATCTCTCTACTTGCTGTTTGGTTTCTCCTGTGCTTGGCGACCTCTCCTTGCATATCTTATTGAAATTATATGTTACTCACTGCAGTGACTCCATACTGTCCATAGTACCCTTTCCTCCATACTGTATAAGGATGTCACTTGCCAGGGCATGGGAATGGAGCCTTTTTCACCAGAAAAAAAATTGTTTTTCCCCTTTAAATTTAGTTATGTGCTGGGGTGCTGCCCTGGGAGCATGCGCTTCCTTGACGCCGCCCACCAGCATGACATCTCAGTCTCCTTTGATGCGTCGGCTATATTCCAATTGCCTAATGACAACGTTTTTTTCTTTAAGGGGAGGCTGTTGGGATCTATGGAGGAAAGGAGACTACGGACTAGGAGTATGTTAGTCACTACGGTGAGTAACTTATAACTATTCCAACGTCCTGTCCCCTTTCCTCCATACAGTATGGGCGATTCACTCAGATTGAAGCCCCGGGGAGGAGAGATGTTGCAGCTCCAGAGAACACAGGGTTTTCAGGACTGCTTGGCCAAATGCTTCGTCTGATCTGGCACTAGCATTCAATCAATAATGTTAGCGGAAGAATGAGGGAGAAGCCCATGAGGCCGCCCTGCTGATTGTCTGCCAAGGCACATGTCTTTGGACTGTTACTGTTGTTGCTTTGGCCCTGACCGAATGGCCGTGCATGTTTGCTGGCAAATCCATGGACTGTCCTTCGTAGGTTTCCTTGATGCCCATCACCATCTACCTAGCTATCGAGGCTTTTGCGGCCTGACACCCTGATTTTGCCCCTCCAGATGTGATAAATAAGGTATCCGATTTGCAGAAACCCCTAGCCCTGTCCAGGTAGAGTCTCAGTGCTCTGATGCCACCAGGGCCTGAATTTCGCTGATCCTGCATGCCAAGCTAAGGCCCACCAAGAGCGCAGTCTTCATAGTGACTAGGCTGATGTCTACCGATGCCATGGGTTTGAATGGTTTATGACTCAAAGCTCTCAGAATCACATTGAGGTCCCAGACCAGGTGTGGACGTCTGACAGGTGGGTACAACCTGGTTAGTCCTGATAGATGCCTTTTGACCACAGGGTTGGAGATGGAGAAAACATTTCCGCAACAGTTTTTGTATGCACCTATGGCCGCCAGGTAGGTCCGGAATGTGTCCATCTGCACCCCGTGTGTGCCAGATGTGCGGAGTAGGAGAGCATGTGCTCAAGGGTGCATCCTAACAGGTCTATGCCCTTTTGCTTGGCCCAGTGGCAGAACCTGGTCCATTTGCTTCTGTATTGACTCCTAGTAGAATTGCTTATTGCCCCTTGGATGATGTCCAGGTTTTACTGTAACAAATGGCGATGTTACAAGGTTAAATGCTCATGAACCAGGCTGCTAGGGCTAACTTCACTGGGGAGGGGTGGACTACCATCCTCTCTTGCTGGGATAATAGTATGTCCACCCCCAATAGCTCCAAAATCCATGGTCTGGCAGGCCACCATGTCGCTATCAAAATGAGACGTAGATGGTGTGCCTCCTTGACCTTGCAGATGACTTTGTGAATTAACGGAGTTGGCAGGATTGCAAAAGTCCAAATGCTGTCCCACTGAAACTGCAAAGCATCCCCTAGTGAGCCTCTGCCCTGTCCCATCCAGGACGCAAACTCGTGACACCTCCTGTTCAGCCCGATGGCAAATAGGTATATCTGGGGATGACTCCACTTGCTGAAAATCTCCCCAGGACCCTGTCATTCAACTGCCACTTCTAGTTGTCGACCCCCAGTCTGCTGAGTCTGTCCGCCTCCAGGTTGGACTCCCCCCGCAGGTGAACAGCCGATAGTGAAATGTTCATCAAGGCCCATTCCCAATTATCAATAGTTAGCCTGCACAGGGGTGTAGATCTGGTGTCTCCCTGTTTGTTGAGGTAGTACATGCAAGTAGATCTGTCTGTCTGAATACAGAATGGGCTGTTGTTGACAGTCAGGAGGAAACCTTTTAGAGCTAGCCATATCACCATCATTTCGAGCCAATTGTTGTATTTGTCCTGGTCTTCTCTGGACCATATGCCATGCACACTGTGGTTGCTCAGAGTGGAGTCAGTCGTAATGGTGTATGCCAGCTGAGGCTGCCTGAATGGCCTGCCGCCATGAGATTGGTCTCCATTCTCCACCATAGAAGGTCCTGGTGAAGATGCATTGGTATGGTAATTAGAGCTACCTGGGATCCAGTTTCCTGGCTCCGTGAGGCTAAAATGAAGTTTCAGCCTCCTCATTTTGAGCCTGGTATGAGGCACTGCCAGAAGGCAAGCTGCCATAATCCTCAGCAAGTGCTGGTACCACCATGCCAAAGTCAGTGCCCTGCTGAGAAAATGCCCCGTAGCCGCTTTGATCACCGCAACCTTGTCCACAGTGGGGAATATCATCTCTGCTTTCGTATCCTAGATAAGGCCCAAGAAAGTCAAGGACAGTGTAGGCTGGAGCTGCAACTTCTTGAGGTTGATGGAGAACCCCAGTTAGTAGAGTGTATGCATTAGCCTGGCTGTTGTATTCTTGACTTCCGCTGGCAATTGCACATGAAACAGCCAATCGTCGAGGTATGGATTTACATGGTGGGCATCTGACCTGCCGCTACCGCATTCATGCGTCTTGTAAACACCCACCGTGCTGAGTTGAGGCCAGGGGGGGGGGACTCTGTATTGGAAGTGCAAGCCCATGACCCAAAGCCATAGGAAGGACCGATGGGGCTGACAAATCGGGACGTGTAGGTATTCATCCTTCAGATCCACACACGTTCACTCTCCCCTACACAAGGACTCCAGTATCAATGTTGGCGTAACCATCTTGAACCTTTAAAGGGATAGGTAAAGGTTTAAGAAGGATAGATATTGGACAACTCGCAGGTCTGTCTTGCTCTTCTTCTGTATTGCGAAGACACAAGAGTAAAACCCCAAGCCTCTGTGTGAGGGGGGCACGTCCTTTACAGCCCTGCTCGATACCAGAGAGATGATCTTTGCAAGGAGAGATGACGTCCAATCTATAGGAGGGTGGGGAAAGGGAGGGGTTGTGGTATAGATAGACCGAAGCCCTGGGATACCACTGACAGCATCCACGGGTCTGCGAACTGTGTCCACCTGGAGTGAAAGTGAAGGGCAAGACTGCCCCCTACCAGAGAGCTGTGGAACTTGATGGCCCTGTCACTGCTTCTTTGCATCTGAGGCTGGTGCCTGGGAGGTGGACTTGAAGAAGCCCTTGTGAGATGTTTTCTGCTGTTTGCGCCAGTGTTGGCTTGGGGACCGGTCAGTCTGCCTAGTGCGGTGGTCCTGGAAACCCCTGAAACCGCCAAAAGTACGATCTCTGTCAGACCATGCCTGGCCCTGTCTAAAGCTCTTAGCAGATGGTTTTGCCAGTATAGCCAGTGGTTTGGCTGTTTGAGAGCTGTTCTTTTTCTTGTCCAACTCTTCGTTGGTGGAAGAGAGGAAATGGTACCCTCCTTCAAATGGGAGGTCGATAATACGGTCCTGCATATACAGATTAAACCTAGTGGCCTTGAGCCAGGCAGTCCACCTCATGTCTGCAGCCACACAGATGGCCCTGCCTGCTGTATCAATATGAGCCACGGATGACTCCATTATGTCTTGCACCACTATTTTGGCTTTTGAGAGGCTAGCCTCGAAACAAGCCTGTCTGTGACCCGGAAGGTCCAAGAGGAATTCAGCTCTCTCCCTCCATAATTTCTGATCTGCATTGGCTTATCGCATGGAGAGTAGCGTTGGAATACACCTTTTTTCCCATAGGCCTCTAGCACATTCTCCTCCTTGCCAAAAAGGGCCTAAGTGGAAGATGAAGTGGAATACTGAGAGTTGGTGTACATTGATGCTGCTGCAATGACTGATGAGTGCAGCTGTGGGTGCACTGACAGGAGGAGAGAGTCGCTTTGTTCCTGCCTGTATTTTGCATCAAGCAGCTTGTTGGTTGGCTGCGTCGAATGGGGTTTTGTCCAGCCCATCTTCACCAGGGGCTCCACATCCTTTTGTAGCAGACAAGGTGGATGAGCAGATAATGAGTACCTCTGCTAGGACCCCCACCTCTGACTGCTCCTTTTGTGGTTGAGGAATTCCCAGGTACTCCGCCACTCTGGCTGGCCTGTCATGGAAAGCTCTTGCAGAGGAGGAAGTGTCTTGCTCCTCCTCATATTCTATGTCGTCTGCTGTGTCTTGTGGGTCCCCAGAGTCTGCTGCCGGTAGGCTGTGCTGGGGCCTTCGTGGGTTGAGACAATGCCACTGCTTTATTCTGGCTGGTGACAGAACCGTAGCCGGTGGTTGTACTGGTGGAGCTGGAACTGGCTGCTGAGGGAGCATAGGCAAGATTATGTCCTGGACAATTTCCTTGAGAATATTCTCCATTTGTGGAGATTTCATGAGCATGAGGAACTTTAAAAAAAGCGTTCTTCACACGCTGGTGAGGCACGCTCCAGTACCAGCACGGCCGTCTGGATAAGCGTTTGTGGCTGAGATCTCCCTGTGCTGTGTCTGGTATGGGGGTCACCCCCTTCCATGTAGGACGCTCGCCTCAGTGGGGATAGATAGGAAGTATACCATGTGACCTGCTGTGTGGACATGAGAGACCACTCCATCCTGGGCGCGATGTCCGGCCTCTCATGTTCGCTCGAAAGGCATGCTTCTGACCATGCCGCCATTTTGATTGGCTTTCACCAGCCTTAAGCAAGGTTTTATCTTTGCCCTGTTAATGACTTCAATTCAGCAATCCCACTAAGTCAGTGCCTCGTCTGGGACACCCTTATTTATATATTTTTATGACAAGTTATACTCTGGATGATAAACCCTTATTTAACGCCCCTCTCTTTGAATCCCCCTGACCTCACTGAAATGAAAGAATGAACACACGATTCCAATGATGCAGTTCTGGACAGGTTCAAATGTTTTGGATCAGATTATTTTAGACTAAGAGATTGGTCCTGGCACAGTTCTAGCTGAGTACTCACACTTTAAATTTGAAATAGGCCATCAAGGTCTGGTCAGGTTTGGACTGGACTCTGGGCGGTTTCTGGTACTGGTTCTGCTCACAGCAGTCTGGTCTGGGTCTGCTAGCGGCACTTCACAGCGGTCTGGTCTCTCTGGTTCTGGTCTCTCTGGATACAGCACTGCTTTCTGGGTCTGCTACCAGTTCTGAATACAGCTCTGCTTTCTGGGTCTGGATATGGTTCTGGCCCAAGGTTCTAGCCAGAATCAAACACCTCGCCTGGCTGTTGAATAGTTTGGTTAGGTTTGCTGGATGCTGAGGCCCGCTGAGGAGGATTCAGCTTGTGGATTGGCCCCTGCTTTAAGTTCTGGCTTGTTCTGGATCTATCTGGAGTTGAGTTCTGAATTTTGAAGTCGTCCGGCAAAATGCTTCGCAAGAAAGTGGAAAGTGAGTCTCTAGCCTGTCCAAAGCAGTCTCTTTTTATGTGTTTTGAAAATGGGTGTGTGCGTGGGCATAACTAAGCCTGCCCCTCACAACTTATCATTGGCCAGGTCCTCCTATCTCCCTTGATTGGGGGAAGGAATGGAGTGGCATCGTGATGAGGTATGTTTTATGAGTCAGAGGATCCTCCCCTTTGCATTTAATTAGAAAAATCAATTTTTCATAACTAACAGGTTTCCCTAATACACACGTCGTAGAAATTACATACACATATCATAGATTAATTTAAGATACACTCTTGCCCAACTCTGATGTTTCTAAGAGCTTGGGTTAAGAAATGACAACATTTTGCACTTTTTGGTTGGTTTTCCAATATTGTACTTTTACCCAAATTTACACAGAGGTACACCCCCCCTTCTGGGCATATTACAGTAATTTACTATGTCTCTAGCATAAACCCCATGTCTGCAATATTAATAAACCGCACAAAGTGGAGTTTGGTCTCAAATCGTGAGGGCATTTTCCATATTAAGGACCCCCAAATTGTACATTTCTGTGAGCTTAATGCAAGATTTTATAAGCAATTTAATCAAACATACATTTGCCCTTAATTGAATTCTCATACCAGCCTGGCCCGCCCCCCAGAACTTGGTGAGTCAGAGATCACAGCCCTCTCCTTCCTGGCAGGGCAGCTGTTGACAGTTACACCCTAATCTGCATTTCTATTCAATTGAAAGGGTCTATTGTGTTGTGTCCTGCAGGCAGCAGGGGAAACTCCTCCGTCTCAATCAACAGGGCCATGTGATATCCTGGGCTGTTGTGTGGGTCTCTGAGGTGTTAAGAGTTCTCAGGAAAAGCAAGTCTTTTCACTGCACAGTTCTGCAAGACAGCTCTCCTGTCAGGATTTATAGAGCGCCAGCGCCGGTCAGTGGCTTGCAATGGTACTGCACCCATTTTTGGGAGCTGTCCTGAATAAATACATTTCAAAAAGGAGATTTTACTTGATAGCATATGATCCTTTCTAACAGTGTATTAAGGTAGATTCTGCAGTAGAGTTTTGAAATATGCATTTTGAGCTTGTACTCAGAGAAACAAAGGGGATTTCAAAACGCTTTTGGAGCTAACAGGCACTGCTGTTTTTCCTTGGCACCACGTTTCACTCATGGCGCTTCTATTCTATCACGCTCGCACTGGTGGGTGGCTGGTCAGGCGCCCATTTTGGTGTGCGCAAAAACTGTGCGGTTTTCCTGGATTCTGGCGCAGTGTGGGCTTTTTCGGCCATCTTGGATTTTCTGAGCCCACAGCCCCAAATGTTGCAGCATAATAACTCGAACATGGGTCAAAACCCCTGACAAGCACCCCCGCCCGACTGCGCTTTGATTTCGAGTCGAGGGGGTGTCGGTTGCAAAGGATGTTTTGATCCACGCGCTGGGATGTCCGCATCATCTTCTTCTGATTCCGCAGATGACAAAGTTCAGCATCTTTTCCTCCATCAGGGTGGATCTATCGGTTCTCCTCGCCGGTCCTGATGGGAGTATTGGGCGGTACCCCTGGCCCCTCGGATCTTTGCTCCAGGTCCCCAGGTCGTCTTCCGTGGTCAGTCTCCAGGTTTTCTTTCTCCTAATATGACAAAGCAAAGTGGCAATACCTATTCGTAGACATTTCTCCCCCACTATTGATATAGTGGGGCGGCATATACATTTTATAAATCAATAGACATTTACATTCTTATTTTAAAAAAAAAACAAGATATAATCAGAAGACATTTGCATTCAAGAATCATAATATTTTAGAGACTATATGTGGGATATTTTAGGGTTGGAACTGAATTACTCTGGAACAACCCCCTCTGGTATTGCAGAGGACTCCTCCAGTTGCTGCAGAGTGTGCCTGGGATGGCAACACTTTAGCTGATTGATGTGGACCCACTTGTCTTCCCCTTCCGCCAAACTGCCTTTGGGGATGCAGATCTTGTAAGCGACTGGGGAGATCTTGTCTACAATTTCAAAGGGTCCCTTCCATCTAGGCAGAAGTTTTTGCTGTATGGCCTGGTTCCTCTGGAAATTGTATAGATAGACCCGGTCTCCCACATTGTACTCTTTCATGGTAGTTTTCAAATCAGTGCGTTTTCATACTCTCGGCTGATCTTTCTAGATTCCGCTGAGCATAGGCAAAAGCATGTTGGAGGTGTTTCCTCAAATTCTCCACATACTCATGAGTTGTGGAGGCATTGATTAATGTCTGCTCTTGGGTCCTGTAGAGCAAATGCTGGGGAAGCACCATCTTGCGTCCAGTCATCAGCTCAAACGGTGACATTTTAGTTGCAGATGAAGGGGTAGATCGGATGGCCATTAGGACCAGAGGTAATCGGATATCCCTACTTGGCCCAGAATCTGCCACAAACCTTTTTAAGATGCTCACAATGGTTCTGTTGTATTTCTCCAATGCACCAGAAGAGGCTGGCCGGTAAGCAACATGTAGCTTCCTTTCAACCCCCAGTATCTCCCACATCTTTGTCATTACTTCGCTGGTGAAGTGGCTACCTCTGTCTGACTCAATCCTTTGGGGTAGACCAAAACGTGAAAAGATGTGGTTGATCATCAGGGCAGCTGCTGTTTCTGCCTTGCAGTTTGGGGCCGGGAGACATTCCACCCATTTAGTAAATAAGCATGTCACCGTCAACATGTACTTATTTCCCCTAGAGGAGCGAATCACGGGGCCTATGAAGTCGATTTGCAAATCTGACCATGGTAGTGTCATCCCCCTCTTTTGGAGAGGTGCCCGGTGTGTGAGTGATGTTGGCTTATATTGTGCACACAAACCGACACCCCTTCAAGTATTGGTCGAGGTCCTGCCCCATGTGTGGCCAGTATGCAACCTCTCTTAAGATCTCAAGTGTTGTGTGAAACCCCCTATGACCGGCGGTGGCCGCATCATGGGCGTGACTTAACATCAGGCTTCGGAATGAGGTAGGGACCACCCACTGATCATGGCCAGCTTGGGATTTCCTTACCAACAAAACATCTTGGATTTGGAACATTTTTGAACATTTCATCAACACTCTAAGGTCCTCTTTCCCAATGTAATCTGTATACGTCAGGGGAAAGTTCTCAGGGTCCTCAATGTGTTGGTAAAACTTACCAATTATTGGATCCCCCTTCTAAGCCGTGATCAAATCAGCATCTGGGGTCTCCTTACTCCATTGTGCAGTTGAAAGATCATTGTGAGCATTTGTCTGGGACCTAGTGATAGCAGTGACCTGGATTTCCCCCAACAGGGACTTAATCTCTATTAGATTCCCTTGGATGGCCCCGGTTATGGCCAGTTGATCAGCTAAGTCATTTCCAGTTTTGTCTGGTCCCTCTACTTTGGAATGACCCTTGATCTTTTTCCAGTAGATGGTCATCCCGTTCGAGGTGACCAGATCATCAATGTTTTGAATTAACTTCCCATGTTTCAAGGGTTTGTTATTAGCACATAACATGCCTCTGGTTTTCCAATTAACCAGGTGCTCCACGAACCCGTTCCGTACATAATCTGAATCTGTGATTATGACCAGTTCGTGGAGTTGATGTTGGGCAGCAGTGAGGATGGCTTGATCCACAGCCATAAATTCTGCCACCTGACTACTTCTGGGACCGATTTTGTACCCAGCGGAGGGTTCTGGGGACTCATTCACCCATGTATTCCCTACGCCGGCCACACGTTCTTTTTCCCCATTGTTGTCAACATGGTAAGAGCATCCATCCACATAGACAGTGGGTATTCCCTCACACTTGTCTTCTTCAAAGACTTTGTGTGGGGAATTAAGGTATGCCTACATGTTGTCCTTGATTTTTAGACTTTCGTCCTCGAGACAGTTTTCTCTGGCACAATCATGCAAGTCAGCCAGACCTTGCGCGAGGGGACTCTTCTTGTTTTGGCCATATCTTACTGCCTCAGATTGTTCTGGACCCCATTCCCACTTAACCCCCCCCTTCAAGAGAACGATCAGGGGTCTGGTGATCTCTGCGTAGTCCTCAATGAACTTTCTGCTGTAATTAGTCAGTCCAAGGAGGCTCCTTAGTTCCCGCAGAGTTGTGGGGTCTTTCAGTTTCTGAAGTGCTTCCACTTTCTTTTCTTGGGGACAGAGACCCTGAGGAGTAATCTCATGCCCCAAGAAATTAACACGGGTTCTACACCACTGTGCTTTCTGAAAGGAAAGTTTTGCTCCGGCAGCCCTCAACT
Source organism: Ambystoma mexicanum (assembly GCF_040938575.1). NCBI lineage: Eukaryota > Metazoa > Chordata > Amphibia > Caudata > Ambystomatidae > Ambystoma > Ambystoma mexicanum. The sequence goes on along the minus strand of NC_090923.1, from coordinate 378,440,130 downwards.
GGGTCAGAACATAACGGATCTCCGCTATATGTTCCTCCACAGTTGAACTTTTGATGAGGACATCATCTACATAAGCCAGGTTACCCTTCGCACCCAGGTCGGGCATGGCCTTGTGTCGGAAAATGTTGAACTCATTGCCGGAGTTGAGGTATCCGTAGGGAGTCCGGGTCCATGTGTACTGCTGGCCCCCGAAGGTAAAAGCCAGTTTGTATTGGTCCTCCCTACTGACAGGCCCAGTCCAGTATCCATTGGTCAGGTCTATTGCAGTGAATACCTGTGACCCCTGAATCTGGGCCAGCCCTTGGTCAATGTAGGGTAGAGGCCATCGGGAAGTATGGACCCGTTTGTTGAGCTCCCTAAGGTTGGTGCAGAGTCTCCACTGGCCGTTTGGCTTCAATATTCCCAGCACCGGATTATTGAAGGTGCTGTGAACTGGACGGATTATTCCCCGGGACTCAAGGTTCTTAATTATTTCAGTAAGGGACTCCATGGATGCGAGAGGCAAGCGATATTGCTTCACAAACACTGGAGTCACGCCAGGGTCCATGGGAATTGTTGTTGTGTGGATGTCGGTGCGACCACAGTCATATGAGTCTACCGCAAAGAGATCTTGGAAATCCAAGAAAACTTGTTTCAACTTTTGCTTCTGTTCCAGAGTCACACAGGCATCAGCTAGGTTGACTCTCTCTTCCACCATCTGCCTGAAGCCTGGAAAGACTTCTGGTTTTGCTATCTCAGCGGCCTCCTCCAGCTGGGTGGAGAAGTCCCTGGTCAGAGTGCTGATTTGGACTGGAGGCTTCAGGTGGGAAAGGCAGCCCTCATGGACCTGGAAAATCACCTCATCCCTCCTGAAGTCACAAGTCACATCTTCCTTACCATAAGGGCAGGAAGTGTACACCAGAAAGTTCCCCCCATGCCGGGTAAAGATCCTGTCTGGTGTTCTATTGTCATCACTGTCACTGTCAAAACAGTCCTTGGGGATTGGTCCTAACAGTTCATTTCCTAAATAGATGGAGAAATGTTGGTCATCAACCGCCATTCCAATAATGGTGCCTGCGGGTAGAGTGATACTCTTTAAGTCACTGTTATCCACCTCTATTGGAATGGTGTCATGTTCTATGTTGACTAATGGTGTTGGGTTTACCCCCAACCCTTGCTGTTGGAGAGAAGCATTTCGATGAATATAAGCATCAGGGTTTTTCAATTTATGTCCTATTTTAACTTTCACTTCCAGGGAGAATTTTCGGGTCCTTTCTGGGATGGTGAATTCCTCTTTAACCTGAATTTCAACTGCATAAGGTAGCAATGGAGCTGACCTAAATGCTTTTTCTGGATCATCAAAGCCCATGGGATTATCCGCTAATCGGGACCAAGCTTTGAAGTTTATTAGGTCCAAACTAATGGCAAAGCGATTGAGAATGTCACTGCCTAAGTAAAAGGCGGCAGTGACATCTCGCACGACCCAACAATTATGGATTATGCTCTTGTTGCCAATGGAGATTTTGAGCATACACCTGCTTGGCAGGAGATGTTTGGAATTGGGTGTTTCCAGATCCATTTCCCATTTGTCTATCAGTTTGAAAGTGGGAATGGCTGGATCTTTTGGGAGTTGAAGGAACATGGCTTCGCTGATGAAGCTCTTACTGTTGTTCACACACACTCGGGCGAGAACAGAGTCCTTCCCTTCATTTAACTGAACAGGGATGAACAACTGCTCTCCAATTTGCTGAATATCAGCCAGGCTCTGAGCTGATTTCACATCTTTCTGGACTATAGGAGTGGGAGCTTCTGATTGTGGATTAGTAAAGAATTTCAGAGTATTTCCTTCCAGTGTGGAATACCACCTTAAACTAGAGGGAAGGTTGATTTTCAGAAATAGAGAGGACCCCCCATCACCAGTCTGTTGTCCTACCGCTATTACTGTCACATCTGGAATTTGGTTGTTCTGGAAGTGAAATTCTACTTGGTGAACTATGTGGCAGGTGCCGTTTAAACTAATGGTTGACACTCTGTTTTAATTTTATTGGTCGGCTAGTCTGGGTCCAGAGGACCTTGTTTACGCAATCTATTAGGGGTGACAACCTTCTCAGGAGGTCATTCCCTAGTAAACAAGGGGTGCCCTCTGGAGTCACTACTATGACCGGGTGTTTCACCTTGTGTCGCCCAATTTTGATGTCCAAATCCGCAGTCCCCTCAACGGGAATTTCCTTCCCGTCAAAGTTCTGAAGTTGTCCAGGAAGCGAGGTGAGAGGAATTTGGTAATTCCCCCCCTTCCTAAATTTAGCTAATCAAAGGCCCTTTTGGACAGAAGGGTAGCTTGGGATCCCGTGTCCACCGGTGCCAAAATTGTACCCTGCCCCTGGACTTGTATCGGGGCATAGTATCTTCTCTCCTTCTCCTCAAGGGGGCACAGATAATGCACATTTTTGGACAACTGGTGGGCTAATTTTCTGGTTTTGGACATTGAGAGAGAAGAGATATGGGCAGAGTTCGGCAGGGAGTTTTGGGAATCTGAAAGAAAAAGTTGGCAATCGGATAAGGAAGCGGTTCTGGGTTCCCCTGGTTCCGGTTCTGGGCCGCCCCCCTTTTTGGAGGCAGTCACCAGGATGGGTTTGAACCAGGGGTTTTCGGTATTGTTGGTTCTGGGATAGAATGATGGGCGGCGACAGCTCAATCCCCACATCTACCCAGTCTATGGATGCGGTTTTGTGTTCCCCGGGTTCCGGTTCTGGGCTGCCCCCCCTTTTTTGGAGGCAGTCACCAGGATGGGTTTGAACCAGGGGTTTTCGGTATTGTTGGTTCTGGGATAGAATGATGGGCGGCGACAGCTCAATCCCCACATCTACCCAGTCTGGGTTGGAATCCCTTGGGACCCATTTTTCCTTGGGAGGAGTTCCCCCATCTCTGAAGGAGAAGATCATTTTCCCAGGATCCTCTGAGGATCCCTCTCCCTCAAATTGGAAGACCTATACCTCCTCCACAAAATGGGTCTGTTTGGGTCCTTTGTTTCTCCTACCTCCTCTGCTCCTTGGGTGGCAGACTTTCAGGGGTAGGAGATTTTGTTCCCGGTTCCTGGGTTTCCAGGGGCTGTTTACAAGTGGGGAAGGAAGCTTCCTCCAAGGCTTTACACCCCTCTTCCCCTTGTGCCTCCTCCCTGGGAACCGGTGGGTTATCGGGGTGCTGCCCCCGTCATTTTTCTGGAGCACCAGGCCCAGAGTTTGGGGCATTCTGCGGTGGCATGCTCATCTGAGGGTTCTGTTGAGCCCTCAGTATGTGACCCAGATCCCGTGCCATATTTTGGACCTGGCGCTCAAGTTGGGAAACCCGCTCAGGCTGATACGGGGTTCTGTTTTCTCCCCTGGGCTGATCCCGGGAAGGGTAGCTATCCCTTCTCTGGTAGTACCCCGGGTTGGGAAGATTTGGGTATCCCTCCACCCTTGGCCTCCCCTCTCCCGGATTAGGTGGTCTGGGCTCAGGGAAGTGGGGAAAGGAGGATGGATGATTTTGGGGCTGGAAGTTGGGTGGATACCTGGGGAACAAGTTCTGCCCATGATTTAGGGAATTTCTGCCCTCCTGTGGGAAGTTAGGAGGGAAGTTCCCTGGGTCAGGTGCTTGGCTGGATCCCCCCCTTGGGCTGGAGGAGTCCACACGTAACCCAGGATGGGTCTGTTTCCCTTGTAGCGGGGACTTACATAGTCAGGGGAGCGAGGGACCCCATTTGTGGGATTACCTCCTTGACTCCCTGTCTGTGACTGGCCCGAGGGTCTTCTCGGCTGTGAATTATTCGGTGCAGGCAGGTTTTTAGGCCCCCCCATCTCCAAATCTAAAACAGGGGCAACCTTTTCCTCTGCCACCTTGGCAGCAGGAGGGGTGCTGTTGGTTTTGGGGTTTTTGGGCTGATTCTTATTTTCCACCGGTTTCTGCACCTCATAGATGCGGGTGGCTTGCTCAATGACCCAGTCTAAAGATCTTTTCTCGTGAAAGTCTCTCCCAAGCTGGGTCATTATGTATTTGGGTAAGGCATGGAAAAACGTATTAACAAATTCTTTACTGTCCGTGCGTATCCTTTATGTAGTCTGTGCAAAAGCACGCTTTAACTTCTGCACAAATTCTTGTAGGGCCTGATCCTCCCCACATTGCAAATTGTAGGCTGCCTTGCGAGCCTCTTGGGGATTTCTGTGAACAGAAAAATGTTTCAAGATGGCCGCCCTGTAGGTGGAACATCTTGATTGATTTTGGTCCTCCAGCCCCGCAAATAAACTGGAGTATTCTGGGGAGAATGGCCATTTGACATACTGAATGCAGCTACTGCTGTCCTTCAAATGGAAAGTCTCCATCATTTGCTCATAAAGCTCCAAGTGTTCCCAAACAGAATACTTGGCGTTCTTGTGGTAAGGCGTGATGACACTCCTTATTGCCTTAATCTGTTTTAAGGGGTCCTTAAGCAAGGCCCTTTTCGCCTTATTGGCCTTTTTGGTTTGGGTAACCCTGGTCCATTCATCCTCTGACTCAGAAGCACTGCTCCCAGAGGTGCCCGTCTGATCTACCAGGCCCTCCCGGATTCTGCGAGCCTGGGAATGGCTGGCAGAATGTGGGGACCTGGTCCCCTGTGTCCTGTGACTTTCAGAGGAGTCTTCAGATTCCTCCTTGCTGCTAGGATTTGATGGGTACCCCCCCCACTGACCTAACTGGGCAGAGGTTTTCAGGATGCCCTTAGTGGGCCTACTCTCCTGGGGTTCCCCACTAGATTGCACTGTACTTAGGTGCCCATACCCGGATGCCCGCCCATCCATTCCTGGGTGGTACTGGCCTATGAGCCCCATACTCTTGGCTGGATAGTACTCTGCCATCCAGCAGGTTATGCTCAGGTGTTTCCCTTTCCCAGCGAACTTCATCTCTGTCAGCCCCTGCTCCCTGTTGCAATGCAAGAGCCTGCGCTTTCAGTTCCTCAGTTAAGGCCTTACTAGACTTTATCAGTCTCTCCTGCATGGCTACCTGTTGTTGGAGCCTATCATTGTGCTGACAGAGAGCCCCATTTTCTCTCTGCGCTTCCTGGTTAGTCCTGGAATACTGTGCCAGTCTTTGCTGCAGGAGGGTTACCTCCTGAGTCCCATCCCTACTGGCCTGTTCCTTTCTTGCCAGAGTATCTTCCACCCTCCTGGTGTGCTTTAACAAGTTCTGATGCTCTTTTTGGAGTTCACCCAGTCCCTGGAGGGCCAAGTGATTTTCTTCAATTTTTTCTTTTAATTGGCAAACTTCCTGGCCTAAGGTGTCCCTTTCCTGACTAAGAGCCTGCATCTGTGCCGCCAGGTCGTCCCTCTGCCTTTGAAAGGCACCAGCTTTCTGGCGTTCTTGATCAAACTCTGCCTGGGTATGCAGGTCTTTCAAAATCAGTTTATTGCTCTCTGTCTTCTCCCTATCTAGGTGGCTTTGCAGGGTGACTACCTGCTCTGTGCATGCCCTATTGAAGTCCAGTTGTTGCTCCAGCTTTTTCTGGCTCTGCAGTAGGGAGTCCAAACCTTCTTGGTACTCCTTCTGCAAGGCCAGAAATCTGCTATCCTGGTCAGACTTTTCCTGTTGCAGGATACCCATATCCTCTTTTATTTTAATGATATACTGCCTACTATCATTTTCTGACACCTGGCTCCTCTGCAGCCTCTGCTCGGAAGAGACCAGGTCAGATTGGGCCTTCTCTAATGCCATCAGTTGCCTATTTGCCAGATCTTGGCCTTTAGCACAATTGTTCTGTATGGCTCCCATATATAAATATAAATATGCCGCTACCCTGGCAATCTTGTTGTGCTCATCCTTGGCCTTAGGGGCCATATATAGTTCACTCAGGGCCACATGTAAGGGACCCTGATCTCTCCATATATCTGACCCTGTTTCAGTAATATGGGGTGCGATTGCCTGCAACCAGACCGCCTGGTCCTGATGAGCCCACTCACCTCTCACAAATAGCTTATGTAAGAGGTGTTCTCTGGCTATTTTGATATCTACCAAGGTCGTCATTCTGGAACTTGATTTCCTTCCTGACTTACAGAAGTTTGTATTTTATTTTGCAAAACAGACCGTTTCCTTAGAGCGTTCCTTTGAGGGGTGTTTTTACAGTGTAACACGGTGTGGTGATCCAACGGGATTTATGTATCCTGTCAGTTAGCACACTGTATCAAGCTGCACAAGTGATAGATCTAATTCAGAATCCCAGACGAGCCCCCAATCTGTTAATGACTTCAATTCAGCAATCCCACTAAGTCAGTGCCTCGTCTGGGACGCCCTTATTTATATATTTTTATGACAAGTTATACTCTGGATGATAAACCCTTATATAACGCCCCTCTCTTTGAATCCCCCTGACCTCACTGAGCCAAGAAGTAGGTTTGTTTTGCAATTTAAAAGGTTTATTGGAAAATTAAAAAATATATATATATATCACACTTTTATAAGAATGTAATATTTGATATCACACTTAAGAATATGACAGTGATCAACAATGGATAATATTACAATTGTATGCTTATTTAATTACTTAGGAGTTGGTATAGAAGGGATAAGGTAGCTGAGAATGCTTTTATGGTTTCAAGGAAAAACTATGATGAATCAAAATGCAATACAGAAATAAACTGATAGGGTTTCACAAGAGATAATATGTTCACTTTTCCCCTTGTGGCAATTCACTCCCCCCCTATGCAATATAAAAAGATGGAAAGGAGAGCACACAGTTCTCAGGAATACAATCAAATGTAGTTCAGTTCCCGTTCCCCCAAGCAAGCTTAGAGAAACAGGGATGATTTTAAACACAGGCAAAAGTACTTTTAAATGTGGTATGCAAAGAAAGGAAATATTTTAATTCCCTGTAGGAGGTTCAGGGTAGGTGATAGCTATTTAAGATTAGTTCAAGTCACACTCAATGTGACTTGCTCAATGAGGGATTAGCAGGTTGAAAACGAATTTTAGCAGTTCAAGCAAAAGCGGCTATTTTGACAGGAGCTAATTGGACCAAATCGCAAATCGCAGCACTTTTTCCGAGTGCGTCGAGCGCGATTACGGAAAAACTATAATGAATAGAATAGGGTTTAGGCGTGTTGGAAAGCTTAGGATCTTAGCTTTAAAATGAAAGTTAAATCTCGTTCCTAGCACACGCGGTCCCAAAGATACAGACGATTTTGTGGAGATAGTTTCTCGACATGAAAGTAAACTTCAGAATGACACTTTTACAGCTTTGAAAAGACAGAATGAACACACAATTCCTATGATGCAGTTCTGGACAGGTTCAAATGTTTTGGATCAGATTATTTTAGACTAAGAGATTGGTTCTGGCACAGTTCTAGCTGAGTACTCACACTATAAATTTTAAATAGGCCGTCAAGGTCTGGTCAGGTTTGGACTGGACTCCGGGCGGTTTCTGGTACTGGTTCTGCTCAAAGCGGTCTGGTCTGGGTCTGCTAGCGGTACTTCACAGCGGTCTGGTCTCTCTGGTTCTGGTCTCTCTGGATACAGCACTGCTTTCTGGGTATGCTACCGGTTCTGGATACAGCTCTGCTTTCTGGGTCTGGATATGATTCTGGCCCAAGGTTCTAGCCAGAATCAAACAGCTCGCCCGGCTGTTGAATAGTTTGGTTAGGTTTGCTGGATGCTGAGGCCCACTGAGGAGGATTCAGCTTGTGGATTGGACCCTGCTTTAAGTTCTGGCTTGGTTATGGATCTATCTGGAGTTGAGTTCTGGATTTTGAAGTCATCCGGCAAAATGCTTCGCAAGAAAGTGGTAAGTGAGTCTCTTGCCTGTCCAAAGCAGTCTCTTTTTATGTGTTTTCAAAACGGGTGTGTGCGTGGGCATAACTAAGCCTGCCCCTCACAACTTATCATTGGCCAAGTCCTCCTCTCTCCCTTGACTGGGGGAAGGAATGGAGTGGCATCGTGATGAGGTATGTTTTATGAGTCAGAGGATCCTCCCCTTTGCATTTACTTAGAAAAATCAATGTTTCATAACTAACAAGTTTCCCAGATACACACGTCGTAGAAATTACATACACATTCCACAGATTAATTTAAGATACACTCTTGCCCAACTCTGATATTTCTAAGAGCTTGGGTTAAGAAATGACAGAATTTTGCACTTTTTGGTTGGTTTTCCAATATTGGACTTTTACCCAAATTTACACAGAGGTACACCCCCCTTCTGGGCAGATTACAGTAATTTACTAAGTGTCTAGCATAAACCCTGTGTCTGCAATATTAATAAATAGCGGGGTTCGGTCCCAGAACACCGCACAGAGTGGAGTTTGGTCTCAAATCGTGAGGGCATATTCCATATTAAGACCTCCAAATTGTATACTTCTGTAAGCTTAATGCAAGATTTTATAAGCAATTTAATCAAACATACATTTGCCCTTAATTGAATTCACATTCCAGTCTGGCCCGCCCCGCAGAACTTGGTGAGTCAGAGATCACAGGCCTCTCCTTCCTGGCAGGGCAGCTGTTGACAGTTACACCCTAATCTGCATTTCTATTCAATTGAAAGGGTCTATTGTGTTGTGTCCTGCAGGCTGCAGGGGAAACTCCTCCCTCTCAATCAACAGGGCCATGTGATATCCTGGGCTGTTGTGTGAGGGTCTGAGGTGTTAAGAGTTCTCAGGAAAAACAAGTCTTTTGAACTTTTAATTACATAAGACCACCTTCTGTTCACTACACAGTTCTGCAAGACAGCTCTCCTGTCAGGATTTATAGAGTGCCAGTGCCGGTCAGTGGCTTGCAATGGTACTGCACCCATTTTTGGGAGCTGTCCTGAATTAATACATTTCAAAAAGGGGATTTTACTTGATAGCATATGATCCTTGCTAACAGTGTATTAAGGTAGATTCTGCAGTAGAGTTTTGAAATATGCATTTTGGCTTGTATTCAGAGAAACAAAGGCGATTTCAAAGCGCTTTTGGAGCTAACAGGCACTGCTGTTTTTCCTTGGCACCACGTTTCTCTCATGGCGCTTCTGTTCCGTCACGCTCGCACTGGTGGGTGGCAGGTCAGGCGACCATTTTGGTGTGCGCAAAAACTGCACGGTTTTCCTGGATTCTGGCGCAGTGTGGGCTTTTTCGGCCATCTTGGATTTTCTGAGCCCATAGCCCCAAATGTTGCAGCATAATAACTCGAAGATGGGTCAAAACCCCTGACAGCCCCTACCTTATTTAACGTATACCTGGCCGACCTGGGCAATGGATTGGAAAATTCAATTTCCCCCACCACTAAATTAGGAGACAATAAACTCCAATGGCTGGTGTATGTTAATGTAAATGTTAAAGGACATTTGTACCGCGCACTATCACCACCGTAGTGGTCCCTTGGTGCTCTGGCGGCTCTGAAAGAGGAGGGGAGGTTGAGTTAGTGGGAGGAAGCAGGAAAAGTGCAAGAGAGCAGTG